>NC_073343.2:18587500-18937500 GCF_027580225.2 Misgurnus anguillicaudatus
ACCAGAAAATGCAGAAAATAGTTAAAACGATTACTCTTATCATGTTTAATAATGTTAAATTAAAGAAACTGAAGAGTGCTTTGCTTGCCTTTTTAATGTTTGTTAAGCAGTCATAAGCGCTTATAGCATCAATTATCTATATGAAATGGAATGCAGAGACTTTTGTTCACTCAATTTTACTAGGTTGCCAAACCAGGAACAGATTTGTCACATGGCGAGGGAGTGGTTATTGAGTGTATTGCTGAATTCTCGTTCAAGTCTTCTTGTGGTCCAGCAGACAAATTCAAACAAATTATGTCAAAATGTCTTAAGTGAATGTAAACAGTTAAGAAATTTAACTAATGAGTAACAGTTGTTGGTCTTTGCATTAGTTAAATTAATACTTTTTTGAGCTCAAAGCATTAAAGCGTGATCGATATGATAATTTCCTCGCCTTTTCCTCTCCGGCACAGAGCTTGGCTCGTTGTGCATAGGAAAAGTGGAGACCACAAATGCATCTGCGACAGGGTAGACACACATTGCGACGGCAACCAGCCTTGTCTGTCTCAGTTACATATCTATCACATGATGAGTGTTAAAACTTAATAGCGGCCAGGGCCTCTTCCATAAGGCAATAAGGAAATGGTCTATCTCTGATTGGTGTATGGTGAAGAGCCTAGACCCTGCGAACTGCGATGTAGAGCACATTCTCTCCTCCCAAAAAGAGTTGATGGATGGCGGCCGCACCCCCTCTGCGCTTAAAGTCTATGTGGCGCCGATTACAGAAACCACGCTCATATAGCAGGCCATTCTTTTGGGAAACACAAACTTGTCATTTAGTTTCTCAGGTGAGCCAGCAGACTGAACCCGACACCGGCCGCGCACGGTCCCGTCTTGGGATCTATCCAAGGTGCGCTCGGAGAGCTCACCTGTATGCACGCTATCAGGATTTTGTGTTTGTGGTAAGCTATGGCGTTCCCTTTGGACTTATGTGTGTTATAAGTCCAGACCATTGTTTAGACCATTAATGCTTTGTCTTCATATTCATCACGTGTGTTATTCCAAGTGTTTTCATGGTGAGCTGTGGTAAAGTTTAATTAAGTTTTCTTAGTTTCCATTACAGGTAACCCTTTGAAAATATGTGGATGAACTGACGAATGTGTTGTTCCTCAACCTTGAAATCTTGACTATCTGACACAGTTGCCAGACCTAGAATTTGATATTTAGAAATACACATTGACTAAAAACATATTGGTTGATATTATAAGCATGTAATCAATATGAGCAGGTTTTATAAAAAAGTCTCTAAATCTAAATCGATCTAAAAGTATCGGTAACACTTTATTTTACGACCCGCAAAGTACCGCGTAATTAAACCGAATTTACAGCGTACCTATTTGTAATAACAGGGTACCTCTACAGTACATACTTGTAGGTATAAGGGAATAATATTTTAAGTTGGGGTTAAGAATATGAAGAATTATACATTATTTATACTCTAAGTATTTTATAACTACAGGGTACCTATTGTAATTGTCACAGAGTGACTTTTTAGGGGGCGGAACTAAAGGTGAGAGGAAAAGTTCCGCCAGGACCGAATACTGCAAACACCTGTCACTTCCGGGTAACCCCGGGCAACCCAAATCAGGCTGAATTCGCGACAGGTGTGAAGGAGGATGTGGCGATCGTTGATTGGGCGTCCCCATGGGATAAGAAGAGTATAAAAAGAGCATTGGAGATGTAGGAGGACGCAATGTTTTGGGGAAGAAGCACCACGGGCAAAGCAGTGAGTTAGAACCCGGAAGTGAAGCAGGACAAGTGAGACTTGGAGGATTTTGCTGAGTGATCAGAAGAGTAGGAAACTAACGAGACGAACAAAGGGTGAGCAATGTGAACCTTAGAAGGAAATATACTACCATTGGTGTGTTGTGTTGAAGACACAGAGAAGGAACGCTGCCTGGGCGAAATCACAGTAAACACCACGGGGCATCTGGTGAGTTATCCGTGGAAGGAGAGAGAGAGAAGAGTAACGACACAGACTGTAAGATGGAGTTTCATGTTTGTTGTTACCTCTGACCCGTGTATCGATGTTGTGAAGTCTAGCTGTTGACTAACAGCTCCACCGTGTATGTGGAGACCAGTGGGGGAGCCGAAGTGGCAGTGTTGGAATTACTGTGGTCTTGCGGGCCTAACACGACTGGTCGATTGTTGTGTGTGCAACAGTGAACTCTAGTTTTCCCTCAGGACGGACCTCGACCCAGCGTAGAGTACGGACCTTACTAAATCACTGGAGTGTGTGGAGTGCAGTGGGTGAGCTTTTTCTTGACGTGTGTGCACTTTAAGCTTTTGCAGTGCTGTGCCATCTCTTTGTTGTCTGTACTCGCCCCCAGGTCCAGAGAAACCCCTGATGCAATGGGCGTGAGCTGCTGCAACCCTAAATTGCCAAATTCTATGACCGCCCGCTACAACCTTGGCCCAGGGAAAACGGAGGTGTGTGTACAGCGAGTGAGGTACTGTACAAAGTCTGTGTATTCTGCAAACCTAGAAGAGAGAAATAGAACGTCGACTGTTACTTACCTGTACCCAGAGATAAAGCTAACTCACCTTGTGTACTCTGCCAACCTAGAGGAGAGAAATAGAATGTCGACTGTTACTTACCTGTACCCAGAGCTAAAGCTAACTCACCTTGTGTATTCTGCAAACCTAGAAGAGAGAAATAGAACGTCGACTGCTACTTACCTGTACCCAGAGCTAAAGCTAACTCACCTTGTGTATTCTGCAAACCTAGAAGAGAGAAATAGAACGTCGACTGCTACTTACCTGTACCCAGAGCTAAAGCTAACTCACCTTGTGTATTCTGCAAACCTAGAAGAGGGAAATAGAACGTCGACTGTTACCTACCTGAACCCAGAGCTAAAGCTAACTTACCTTGTGTATTCTGCAAATCTAAAAGAGAGAAATAGAACGTCTACTGTTACTTACCTGTACCCAGAGCTAAAGCTAACTCACCTTGTGTATTCTGCAAACTTAGAAGAGAGAAATGGAACGTCGACTGCTACTTACCTGTACCCAGAGCTAAAGCTAACTCACCTTGTGTATTCTGCAAACCTAGAAGAGGGAAATAGAATGTCGACTGTTACCTACCTGAACCCAGAGCATAAGCTAACTTACCTTGTGTATTCTGCAAACCTAGAAGAGAGAAATAGAATTACGTTGGCTACTTACCTGTACCCAGAGCTAAAGCTAACTCACCTTGTGTATTCTGCAAATCTAGAAGAGAGAAATAGAACGTGGACTGTTACTTACCTGTACCCAGAGCTAAAGCTAACTCACCTTGTGTACTCTGCCAACCTAGAAGAGAGAAATAGAACGTCGACTGCTACTTACCTGTACCCAGAGCTAAAGCTAACTACTCACCTTGTGTATTCTGCAAACCTAGAAGAGGGAAATAGAACATCGACTGTTACCTACCTGAACCCAGAGCTAAAGCTAACTTACCTTGTGTATTCTGCAAACCTAGAAGAGAGAAATAGGACGACGACGGCTACTTACCTGTATCCAGAGTCAAAGCTAACTTCTCTTGTGTACCTCGAAGGCTTGGCGTGGAAGGATAGTGACTTACAACGATACCCACCAGAACCCTGAGTTGGAGAACGCGGCTGCTGGAGACGGGCCGAGGGACTCAAGGACACACCGGTCCCAGGTAGTTGTTGGCCACCTTTCCCAAAATACTCATAGTGTGTTTACTCTGCCTTCAGGAGGAAGAGAAGGGCACCACGAGAACAACAAAAACCCCAGGAGGTGTGACAGGGACGAAGGAGCTCCGTCCTGTCCTTTCCCTGCAGGCACTTACTCTTGCTGGCTGTTCTTCCCCTCCCCTCTTCTCTGGACCCCCATCTCTCCCTGGAGGAGAGAGAGAGACAATATTTTAGATTCCTCTTTCCCTTTCCCCAAATTGATTTTAAATAATTTAAATAAAGTTTGCTAAAGTTTTACTTATCTCTCTCGTGTGTCTGGTCATTGGGGTGCTTTTGGGACCTCCTCGAGGTGGAACCTAGGAAGGGACGTGACTCACAAAGTCTGTGGTCCGCTCCGACCTGTGACATAATATTACGTGGTATGTATGACTTAGTCAAGTCTATGGGGAAATTATGTTGTGTTTTATAATTTTATTGTGAATTTTTCATATTGACTACTGAATGTTGTATACAGTCGATGTCTACGAGCCACATCAGCAAATAAATATAACAGCACATCACTTTTATTTTAGTAGCCTATATTACTTGCTTTTAATAACAAAAGTCCAGCTGATTTAATGTGGTTATCTTTTTTTAAGATAAGTACATTAAAAATAGCAACGTATTCCCTATTTACCAGGAAACTCTTACATTTGTGGACATATTTGAAGTGGTGCTTTGCAATTTTGACTCTGAAACTCTTTTATTTCAAATGACACAATAATGACCACAAAGCAGCACGCTATTTGATTATTTTTAATAGGTGTTATCATTGGTAGAATAAAACTTTGCAACATGTGTAAACAAAAGTATTTTAGCCAAATATAATTTATGCAATGGCAAACCAGAATGAAACAGCAGAAGATATCAGCTCCCGTTTAAGCAAAAGACGACTACATGCGTAGGCTACTGCGCAGGTGTAGAGCGCGCGGCCGTCTACAGGAGGTTTGCCTGCTGAAAGGCGTGAGGTGAAATTTATTTTTTTAAAAACGTTCTACACTGTGGAGTACGGCTGCGAGCGATGTGAGCAGGATCCGCATGCTGGATAAGGTGACTGGTTTTGTTAATACATGACTCACGCATTTCAAACAATGTTTTTTCAAGAAAGTTGCCAGCTAACAGTAGCAGCAGGTTAGCTATAGCACATAAATTAGCCTAAAGTTAATAACTGGCTCAGAAAACACAGTTTTTTGTCAAGGCACAGTGAAGAAACATTTACTGAAGGCTTCATTTTTTTATATGTAATGCAGAACAGCATTGGTGAGACGACATCAACTCAACATCCGAGTGGACAAGAACACCAACAGAGGAAGCCAAGCCGCAAAAACATCCAAAAATTGTCATGACTTTTTATTTGAAATAAAAGTTTTGTGTTAATAAAAATTAAGTGTTGGCTTATTTATAGTGTTTTAAAGATGTTTTGAAATAAAAATAACAATATTCACTGTTAAACCTTACCAGGCTTTTTAGGAGTAAATTACTGGCAACACTGTTGCCAGCTAGTTACTGTACAGCATCTGTAACGGTGACAAACTGGCAAAAACTGGTGTTGCCAGAATAGTACTGTGTCTATGGCAATACAGTGAATAACTGGCAACAGTGTTGCCAGTAATTTACTGTTTCTGTACCATTATGGTGACTTACTGCCAACAGTGTTGTTAGTTTTATACTGTAAATCAGGAATTACAGTTAATAGCAGGCAGCAGTGGTTTAAGTTAATTACTGTTTATATAACAAAAAGTTGTTCTAACCCTAAACCCAAGCGAAAATGGTAAAAAAAATATGTATATATAAGTCACAACTGACCCTCAGGTTGTTCCAAACAAAAATGCTTTTAGTCACTCAAATTCAGTGATCCTTTGCAAAAATGTATGTATTTGTGGGTTTAGGTTTTGAATCTTTCTTTTAACAGATGTCCCAGTTTTACGGCTAGTTCCAGATTTGGAAGCACACTTTGTCCCCTCAGGATTAATCCTCACTAAAAACCTGTTGATCAAATCAGACAACTATTTTTGAAATGGAGTAACAAAACAAACAGTTAAAAGAAACAATTACAAACAACAACAGACTTTAAAATTCATATTCACACTTGAACAACTGTGGCAAACTCGCATTATTTAAGTAAAAGCATCATTGGACATTGTTTAACACATACCTTTGAATGAGTTCTACCAGAAAGACTCGAAGATAGGTTAAGACTTGATATATGATTTTATTTAACAGTAGTTAGCAACCAAGGTTAGAATGTGACACAGTATAGTTCTTTGGCGTAGGCCCCGACCATAGTTCAAATCCGGGGGTCACGGATTCTTGCGGTTCCTGTCTGAAGATGAAGACAGGCCAGAATCTAATCCCCCTTGAGTATGGACGGAACCAACCTGGTGATGGTGGTAGGGAGGGTGGGTTTGTAAATGCTGGCATCAGTATCTGCGAACGCAAAGACAGGTGAGTACGAGGCTTATATACTCTCAGTATCAGGGATGATTGATTGCGCCTTGTGAAATGAATGACGTAACATTCGAGTTTCCTGGTAGAACTTGCGCAACGCTACGCTAAAGCTATCATTTCTACCAGAAAGACTCGAAGATAGGTTAAGACTTGATATATGAGTTTATTTAACAGTAGTTAGCAACCAAGGTTAGAATGTGACACAGTATAGTTCTTTGGCGTAGGCCCCGACCATAGTTCAAATCCGGGGGTCACGGATTCTTGCGGTTCCTGTCTGAAGATGAAGACAGGCCAGAATCTAATCCCCAAAAATTGATCGCAATGATCGGTACCCACCAGTGTTTCTTTGAGGTTCCTGAAACAGATAAGAGAAATTGTTATCTACTGACATTGAAGGATGCCATAAGAGGCCATGGGATTGCCGCTTAGGCCATAGAAGGCAGCGATGTGCCGCAGAGAGATAGGCTGGAGAGATAGGCCGCATAGGCCGTAGAAGGCAAAGATATGCCTAGTGGGAAAAGCCACATAGGCTTTAGAAGGCAACGATATGCCAGACAGAGATAGGCCGCACAGGCCACAGAAGGCAACGATATGCCTAGTGGGAAAAGGCCGCGTAGGCCTTTGGAAGGCAACGATATGCCAGAGAAATAGGCCGCGTAGGCCGTAGCAGGCAGCGATATGCCAGATAGAGATAGGCCGCGTAGGCCGTAGAAGGCAACAATATGCCTAGTATAAAAATGCCGCGTAGGCTTTTGAAGGCAACGATATGCCAGACAGAGATAGGCCGCGTAGGCCATAGAAAGCAACGATATGCCTAATGAGAAAAGGCCGCGTAGACCTTTGAAAGGCAACGATATGCCAGAGTAAGAAATTATATAAATGGCAAAGGCCATGATTTAGCAAGGTTAAATACACCACCATCACCAGTAATTTGCTTAAACATACCTTGATTATTGCTTGCCATTATTGAATTGAATGTCATAGTGTTTTCCTGCATACGGTGAAATTAGGAGTGCGGCTCCTGATGAAGAGAGACAATTGATGTATACATGCTTTTATATTGTCATTATAAAAGTAGGGAGAAGATTAGATGGTTACAAACAAATCTGACTGATGCTAAAGATTGCACGGTGTCTGACGTGTCTTGGGTTTCCCCAGTCTTGTACTCTTTATTTGAAGTTCTGTAATGTCATCCATGACTGTAGTTCTTGTAGTTATTTGGTCCTTGTTCTAGATTGTTTCCCAGGTGTGTCTTGATATCTTGTTTACCCAACGTGAATATATATATACAGTCCTTGTGTTTCAGTTGTCCTTTGTCGATTATGTTAGCTGTCAATCACTTTTAAGTCCTGTATTCTGGTCTTCATTCTGGTTCTGCTTTGTGCACTTTTGGTTTTAAGAAATAACCCATTGCCTTGTCTTGCTTGCTTCGCCATGACACACAGATGATTATATACAATTCTCCGTTTACAATGTAAATTAAGACCCCCCAAAAACTGAGGCGCGGTACCAGTAGGGTTGTGCAGTTGATAGATGGACGTACTCCGAACGTAATAGCATGATATGCACTTAAGAAGTTCTGAATTATTTGTTGAAAGATCCTCCGCCACACTGGCAATCCAGCAACGATCAAAGCCGCACCATGCACGACTGCAGACGTGAAACGTGACAACCTGCGTGCATGCGGCAAGTGTGCATGGCCAAATACTTACGAAAGCTAATTTCTTGTACATGTAGCAATTATGCATGTCAAATCCTTGCAGCCGTTTGTAATAAGAGTTCCTGGAAGTCGATAAGGAGGCCTGATGGTAATGCAGGCACTGAAAATAAAGCACTTATAGAACTGCATGTCCGTAGTCTGAGTAAAAACATGTATATAGTTTTAAAATAGCTTGCCTCATGTATGCAGCCGGGCTGTTATAATGTTTTAAATCCTAGCAGCCGGTGTAATGTGGTTATATGGAAAGTTGATGCATGTTTCGCTATTTACTTGAGGATGCAGAGTAAGTGGATTGTACGCACCTAATTCCAGACAAAGTTCCTTGTAAAGTTATCATTTAGAATCATAACTGCATGATTTTTGGCTTTCCCAGACGAAGATTTCCATCGTGAAACAATCATCACGATTTCTATGATCGTGGCTCTTCGGTGGTAAAGTGTCGTACGGTGGGAAAAGTTCAAAGATGGACGTTTTCCTGGTCTTGTGTCCAAGATAGCCTACAATAGTTTTCTGACAGTGTCAGAAATTCAGGATGATCACCGCACAATGCATTTGCTGTTACAATCTTGTCGGAGTGCAAAAATCCTGCGGTGTATTCCAGGCTTTAAACAGAACATAGAATTAAATTAGAAACAAGTTATTTCAGATGCATTTCAATTCTCCAGTCATGTTGGACGTCATTAAAACAGCGTGAGACAATTGAAATTAAATAGTTGAAACACATAAGATAATCGAACACCACCATATTCAAACATAACACCACTTGGAGAAATATTTAGACATTATATCCATTGGGTTCCATGTTAAAACAAGAAGGAAATTGTGTTTGTATTCTGTGTTTATAGCTGGTGGCACCACCATTTCGGGCGAAACATACGTTACCAACGTTCAACAGCACTTTAAATTGGGATTACGTGCTGTGATATAAAAGCTAGCAGTCACATTACATCTTCAAACCAGTGTCCAGACATCCGCTGTAGCCTACCCATGCGCATGCTCTGGGTGCCTGCATCGCAAACAAAGCACAATGCGCTTAAATGGTTCAAACTGATGCAACCTGTCGTGTTCTTAAAGCAGCAAGGTGCGCATTTTTCAACTGTGAAGTCTACTGCATAACAAACAAACTCAACATGGTGTACAGGCTCAACTTTTGTTGAGACATCCGCAGAATGCACACCGATCAAAACAACGGCAAGCCCTCAGGAATAACACAAATGCATGTTTTAATTGTATTAAATACACCACACAACCTCAGCTCCGTCTCCATATTGCCTGTAAAGCATTGTAGTCATTGCCATCTTTCAGTTGTAAAAGCATGTATTGTGCACTATCAGCCAATCCAGTATAATGAATAAGAGAGCTTACCGTAGGAGAAGATAATCCAGATAAATAGATGGGATGTTCAACTCGACCGAGCTCGGATAAGAAGTTGACTGAGATCTGGAATAAAGTCTCATTTGAAAAGTACAATTAAAAGTTGATGCATTCTCGTACTTTATACATGTGCATAACTGAAGATCTTAAAGCACAAAGCTTTAGATGGAAACATTTATGCTGAACCCCGTGCTCAATAAAATTGACAATATGCATTACTATTGCCATTCGACCTCACACACACTTACGATTTGCTCAGCAACAAAATGTGTGCTTGAAAACTATATTAATATATATTAATGGGTGTCCTACCATAAGATTTAAAGATCGAAAATAGCGTATCCCCATATCCTTAAAGTCTGTAATTAGGGTCAGGTGAGTGAAGATCTAACGTGAATATTTGCATTTGATATGAACAGTTTGCATGAATACTGTTAGGCATTAAGCAACTTGCATTGTAGTACCGTAGCAGGTATAGGACGTTGCAAGACCTGTTACATGAATAAATAGTACCTTATATTATTGATGTTTTAGGGAAACACTGAAAGGGACAGTTCAGATGAAGCTTGTATACTTTGCGCATTCCTTATTCCAATGAAACACGCGAACATTAGACCGCTTCATTTGCCTGTTTGCAGCATGTCATGCATTGCATACACGCCGTATTTAATGTGTGAAATTTTTGCGAGTAATAGTCGTTCATCCAAGTCGATTCCATGTCTTTGTTTCACAAAACATTCGCGTACGGTTTAAAACCAATAATAAGCGGAGCATATGGTATTGTAGATGAAAGACAAAGATCCTGTGATGAGGGAGAAAACAAACTTCGGCATTCTTCCAAACCCGTGCAGGTGCAGCGCTTCGCCAATCAATGATGATTACTGACATCTGCTGCGGGCGTTCAGAGTCTGCGACAGTCAATATTCATATTACATTTTACAGATCATCCAAATGTTCTTGCACTGTTCATAAAAAGAAACGGCCTGTTCGTGGTATCCTTCTTTGTGTACTGCAGTGTCACACACTTAAGGAAGCTTGCAGACTTCCCTATTTAAGTCTTTAACCTTCTGTGAGAGCTCGTCGCGATGTTGCAGGTGAAACGAAACGAGATGAGAAAATCCCAGGAAACCAGTTCGAATGCCCGATAAAATCACTCAACATTTAAATCGGCGTGATTCGGGTAACTTAACGCTTTAGTTAGCATTAGCATATGCACTGGACATCGAGCGTGTAAATGCTGGCATCAGTATCTGCGAACGCAAAGACAGGTGAGTACGAAGCTTATATACTCTCAGTATCAGGGGTGATTGATTGCGCCTTGTGAAATGAATGACGTAACATTCGAGTTTCCTGGTAGAACTTGCGCAACGCTACGCTAAAGCTATCATTTCTAATGTGGCACTCACTGACTCTTGGTACTCAATATTAAAAACATAAAATACACTGAAAAGCACTGAGAGTGCTGCTAAAAAATCCAACTGCTCATCAATACAATGTGTCACTTTCCCCTCAATGCTGACCATCCATTTAGATGAAGTAAGAAGGGTATCTCCTGAAATATGAAGTAACCATAAAAATTGCCAAAACACATCAATTATTGACTAGATATTTTGTACTTACCAAGCATTATGAGCCTTGGTGTGACTGGTAGATGTAACTCATTTTCCACTGATATCTGTGTTGAAGTTTTCTTAGGAAAAAATATGGTCAAGCTTTAGAGAGTTTTTCAAAAACATTTACAGCTAAGGTTTATTCTGATGTGTGTGCATGCCCTTCAGATGGAAGTGCCCATTACAGTATGCCTGCATAACATCATACAGGCCCATACCCCAAAAATAATTCTCAAACTTAACAGAGAATCCTTAAAGGGATAGTTCACTTTAAAATGAAAATTCTGTAAGTGTCTGTAAACCTGTAAGTGTTTCAAAATGATTGCATAGTCCTTTTTTAGTAAATAAATATGGCCACTCCAGTGCTATGTCACTAATGATAGGAGGGGGGCATAAGTTAATCATTTTGCGCTGAACAATGTAAGTATCTTTCATTAGTTTGTCCACTTCAGACAATTCACAAGACCTTGGGCCTCCAGATTGAAACATTTCTAATAAAGTCTGTCTCTTCATTTCAAGAGATTCAGAGGTCTCTCCTTCTGGCATGAAGGTAGGTTGCCAATTAATGCACCCATAACTGTCAACTTTACAGCGAACCTTTTTGGCCGTGCTGTTTTGTTCTTGATCTGCTGTGTTGGTTATTTTTGGTTGACGGATCCTGTGTGCTACATTGTCTCTATTAACATGTTCTACTCTGGTTCTCAGGCTCCTACAACAACTCTTATAAATTCTCTTCTTGGTCCAAGTGGAGCCTTCTCATTATTGGATGCTGCATGAAGAAGTGCTAGAGGCATGTGGTTCCAAGGAATCTGAAACATATTGAGCCAGTATGAATTTGGAGGAGTGTAAGAAGTGGATGGCTGTTCAGATAAGGACTCTGGTGGTGGTAACGAGGTAAATGTGATTTCTAATGGGGTCTCATCCACTTGGTCTCTTGATGCTTTAAAAATACATAAAGAGAAACAAAGTGAGACATTAAATGCATCATTTATATGAGACATTATATGAGTACATTGTCTAGGACTTTGTTGTGTTTCAGAAAAAAGTCTACAAATATTATGGAATATGATGTTGAAAATAATGATCACAAAATATGAATAAACATGGAATCAGAATAGATTTGCCTTACCTCTTCGTTTAAAAGCCATCATTAGTTTTCAACATTGTATTGGAAATAAGATGTCCTGAAGGTCTGTCAGCTCTACTAGCGCAAGGTCCTGTGTGCTTTCAACGCCCACCACAAAACAAAGATGATTGACTACTGCATTAAGTTTTTGAATATCCAATTCTGGAAGATTTTTTCCTGTTGAATCAGCTCAGTATCTAAAGTTAAAAAGAACATATTGAGTGACGTAATGACACCACAGAAAGGCCTGCCACTTCATACACCGGAAGGGGATAGTAATCCAAGAGATTGTCAGCATTAACACACACATACTTAAGATCAGAGTTGTGCAGAGAGTGAACTCCAAGGTGTGACAATAGCACAGAGTCAAACAGTTTGACAACAAGGTAGACATCACTTGGATTTATAAGTATCAGTGATATTTTTCCAAAGATGTACCCACAGCTGCTGTGGTCTACAACAACTACAAGGCCATTAGTATATTTGGTTCCTTTATAAACAACCCCTGATACTTCTGAAGTACTCTGAGTGACACAGTTAGCTGTCCTTATTGAATGTTGTATTTCTGTATTATATAACTGGTCATTGTGTTCACGTGATTCGCTGACAGACTGAATTTTAGGAGGGAATAAATTACCACAAGCTAGATAGGACTGAAGCAACTGGTGCCTTTCTGCCAAAGTTTTAAAAAGATGAACAAAATTATGCAGTTCCCTTTTGAGGAACTCAAGCTGTGTCGCCATAGCAACGCTTTGGGGAACGCCTCGGCGTGACTGATCTGAAGCACGTGTAACTCATAATCAATAATTTGATGATTGGATATAGGCTGGATGCCGTGCGGACCAGGGGTATAAGAAGGCATCCCACACAAACACACTCGCTTTTAAGTGCCTCAGCAAGTGACTGCATGTATGTTTGCATAAATCTGAAGTATGTTTAAGAAGTTCAAGTATGTGTATCTCCCTGTCGGCACGACATCACAGACAAGGATACACATGTATATGTGTCTTAGAGCGCAGCACGCACAGTTGGCTTTTGAGGAAACTGGCTGTGTGCACTGTGAGCATTCCCGTGCACGTGTTGCGCTCCAGCTTTGTGTTTAGAGAAGGATATCTCGGGCTTGCGCCCTCATGGATCCGGTCCCGCTTCTGTCAAGGCAGAGCGGTGACTGCACTCGTGCGTGCAGGTGGCGGTATCCCCGCCTACACCTGTGACATCTGTCTCTCGCTCTCTAGGAAGCTTGGGCTCGCGGTTGCGATCCCGCTTTTCAGCGGCGGTTGCACTCGTGGGAGTCGCCATATGATTTCGTGCAGGCGGCGGTATCTCTCTCTCTCGCCGGATCGGGAAGGCGCCCTGCATGAGAGCCATATATTTTCAGCTGTCTATCTCCGGAGAGATGTATCCTCTTCATAATCCGCCTACTGTTTAAGTTTAAACGTGCAGTTTCCACGTGAAGCAAACTCTTTTAACAGTATGAAGGTATTATTTATACATACGTTTTTACACTTGTATGTGTAGGCTATGTATGTGTATCTGCCTGTCACAGCCTGCATGAGCTTTGTCTTTGTTTGATGAGTCAAACAGTGATTTTGTGTCTATGCTGTGTGTTGCTTGTACAGCTGTGCACAGCATTTATTCTCCTGATCGGCCACTGGTGCGCCATAAGTCAGATAATGATTTTGTGTGTTACGATTCGAGACCCTCATTTGCTGAGGCAGGTGACGTCTTCGTTCGTGGCACTCACTTTCTTATTGAAGCAAAGCAGCTCACACCTCATTCATGGTGCCTGCTTCCCTTCGGTTCATAGTACGACAGGCAGCCTCCATTAACCTTCATCTGCATACAGCTGGCTCCAGTAGTGGAGCATGGCTACATTCTTGTGCAGGAGGCTGTAGAACCTCCATATGAGAAATGACAGCTTACAGCCTTTACTTTATTGTTCCAAAAGGAGGGGAATCGTTCAGTGATGCGGCTCAGTTCTATGCTGTTACTGAAACCGATTGTGATGCAATCAGATCCGAGGACTGATTCCTTACATTAGAGCTTATGTCTCTATTCAACACGGGAGGGTTTTTCCCGAGGCGAAACCTGTCTCGCATGATCAAAGTCGCGTACCGTTGTTTCCGTGCTCTGGTAACAGGAAGAAAGCCATGGCTTCTGTCCCAAGGTCCTGTGTTGGGTGCACGTTGTCGATGTGTGACGCTGACAACAGACGCATCCCTCACATGTTGTTGCGATTATGGAAAGCCAAAAGGGTCAAAATCGCTGAACCTCATCATCGGCTATGGCACTGAAATTGCCTTGGAAATTATGGTGGTATGGGTTGGAATCCCATTTCCTTCTAGACCTGAGGAGCCATTATGTGTTTGTCTAGATAGGCATCACATTGGTGGTTTCTTAAATACATTTCTAAGGAGGTCTGCTATCAAAGTCACACATCGTTGCCTGCATGCTCTGGTGGTGTGGAAAAAACCTTGGTTTTCATCCCAAGGCCTGTTTTTGGGCGTGCGCTACTGCCGTGTGACGCTGACCAGACGCACTCCCCACAGGTTGGAGTACAGTATGGAAAGCCGAGAGGGACAAAATCACTACATTATTGATTTTGGGATAATGGCATTGTGGTCTCTGGAAAAACTGTGCTCGTTGACGACAGTTTAGATCCCAGGCCACTTGAATATGGCAGATGCCCTGTATGGCAACACCCATTTCTGGGGAGTTGAGACTCCAGCCAGATGTGGTGAATCACATTTGGAGAGGATCTGGAACTGCAGAGGTGGATCTGTTTGCGTCTCAGGACCGCAAACACTGCCCAATGTGGCTTTCTCTTTTCCCCAATCATTCTGCCACAGAAGTTCTGGAGGAAGCTTGCCAGAGATATGGCCTGTTGGTTTGGCCTCTGAGGGGGCCAGGCTCTTAGGCTCAGGTCTCCCAACTGAGGTTGTGGAGACCATACTTTACTCCTAACAAACCCAGTTAACTCTTTCCCCGCCATTGAAGAGATATCTCGTCAATCAAGAGAAAACGCTTCCCTGCCAATGACGAGTATTTCCGTCTTTCCGCAACTTTTTAAACCCGGAAGTATTGCCCTATGGCAAGCTGCTGCATGTCCGTGTCTGTTTTAAAGATCGCTTTGAATGGGATCTCTATGAAAAGTCCGTCACAAAAATGGAATTATCTCTGCTTTTTGCTCAAAATGTGGTGTTTTTGCAGAAACCTATCCATATTCAAAAGCTGATTACAAAAGAAATACTGAAGGATGAAACTTTTTTTTTAAAAGCAGGGGGTCTGTTCTTTCATTTGGTATATTGTATGTTTATATATTTGAAGAAACACATTTTCTGGAAGGCATTAAACTTTTGTGAAAATCATGAAAAACGCTGGCGCTGGCTGGCAACTTTTTTAAAAAACACTGGGGTGAAAGAGTTAACTGCCCTGTTTATGTGGTGCTGAGGTTTCTGTAGGAGCAATTCTCTGCTGGCTTAACTCCTTCCACTCTTAAGGTTTAGGTGGCAGCAGTCTCTGCCTACCATACTCCTTTGGAAGGATGTCATGCCCCCAACTGAGGTTGTGGAGACCATATGATTACTCCAGAACTCCCTCAGGAGCTTAGGCACTACGTGGAGAAACTTCACCTCATGGTGTTCAGCTCACATGACAGACCCAGTTAACTGCCCTGTTTCTGTGGTGCTGAGGTTTCTGCAAGAGCAATTCTCTGCTGGCTTAATTCCTTTCACTCTTAAGGCTTAGGTGGCAGCAGATTCTGTCTACCATACTCCTTTGGAAGGATGTCATGCTCCCAACTGAGGTTGTGGAGACTATATGATTACTCCAGAGATCCCTCAGGAGCTTAGGCCCTAAGTGGAGAAACTTCACCTCATGGTGTTCAGCTCACCTGACAGACCCAGTCATCTGCCCTGTTTATGTGGTACTGAGGTTTCTGCAGGAGCAATTCTCTGCTGGCTTAATTCCTTCCCTTATTAAGGCTTAGGTGGCAACGGTTTCTGCCTACCATACTCCTTCTGGAAGGACCTCATATCTCGTCTGGACAACCGTCGAGAGAGCTTTATGCCATTAAGTGGAGAATATTTCACCTATTATTGTTTAACTCCCCTTACAAACCCAGTCAACTGCCCTGTTTATGTAGTACTGAGGTTTCTTATGCCATTAAGTGGAGAATATTTCACCTATTATTGTTTAACTCCCCTTACAAACCCAGTCAACTGCCCTGTTTATGTAGTACTGAGGTTTCTGAAGCAGCAATTCTCTGCTGGCTTAACTCCTTCCACCCTTAGGGTCTAGGTGGCAGCAGTCTCTGCCTACCATGCTCCTTTGGAAGGACCTCATGCTCCCGAATGAGGTTGTGGGAACCAGATGATCACTTCAGAGCTCCCTCAACGAGGAAGCTTATGCCCTACAGTAGAGAAACTTCACCTTTCGGTGTTAAGCTCACCTGACAGACCCAGTCAACTGCCCCTTGACGTGGAACTGAGGTTTCTGCAGGAGCAATTCTCTGCTGGGTTAACTCCTTCCACCTTTAAGGTATAGGTGGCAGCAGTTTCTGCCTACCATACACTTCTGGACTCTCTGAGGGCAGTCTACATACCAGGCCACCTGAATGTGGCAGATGCCCCTTCGAGACAACCGAGACCACATCTGGAAAAGGTTTGGACGCACAAAGGTAGATCTGTTTGCATCCCAGGACACCACACTTTGCCCACTGTGGTTTCCATGGTACAGGCGTGGCCGAGGCTAAGTCTGTATGCCCCCCCCCGGTTGTGTTTATCCCTCCACGGGGAAATTTATTTCCTTAAGTGGGAAATTTTCACCTCTTGGTGTTCAGCTCATCTGACAAACCCAGTTTACTGCCCTGTCGACGTAGTTCTGAGGTTTCTGCAGGAGCGTTTCTCTGATGAGTTTACTCCTTCCACCATTAAGGTTTAACGGCAGCAGTTTCTGCCTACCATACTCCTGTGGAAGGCTCATCAGTGGGTAGACACCCATAAGTGGCTCGCTTTCTTTGTGGAACTCGCAGGTTGTGACCTGTTAGCCGAACTAGGGTGCCTACTTGGGACCTAGCGGTCATGCTGGAAGGGCTCTCGTTGGCCCTATCAGTATCACCTGCAGGTCTGAGTTTGCACCAGGGATGGCTAAGGCTTTTCTACACCCAAAGCCAGGTTATGTTCCTAAGGTGCTGAACAATGTGCCGAGGCCCATTGTTCTGCAGGCCCTTTGTCCTCCCCCATTCAGGAGCACGGGCCGAGTCTGAGCAATAATTTGTGTGCTTTGGTTCACCCAGAAAAGGTTTACCAGTGACCAAGAAGACTCTGAGCAGATGGATAGTGAATGCTATCTCACTGGCTTATGAACATCAGGGTATACCCTCACACGTCGCTGTGAGTGCCCACTCTACTCGGGGTATGGCTGCAACTAAGGCCTTAGGGTCAGGCGCTTCACTCCAGGACGTATGTGATGCGGCCGGTTGGTCTTCGTCACTCACCGTCGTTAGGTTTTTAATTTAAACCTAGACTCCTCTTTAGGGTCCCAGGTTCTTTTGCCTTGACTGTGTTCAGTTATACACGCTACAGGCATTTGGTAGTATGGAAGCGTGGGCATCTCGTTCCCCAAAGCATTGCTATGGCGACGCAGCTCAAGTTCCTCGAAAGGGAACGTCTCAGGTTACGTATGTAACCCTGGTTCCCTGAGAAGGGAATGAGACGCTGCGTCTCCCTGCATCCCTGTAGGCACTTGCTTCGGCACTTGGTAGCGAGTGTGTTTGTGTGGGATGCCTTCTTATACCCCTGGTCCGCACGGCATCCAGCCTATATCCAATCATCAAATTATTGATTATGTGTTACACGTGCTTCAGATCAGTCACGCCGAGGCATTCCCCAAAGCGTTGCTATGGCGACGCAGCGTCTCGTTCCCTTCTCAGGGAACCAGGGTTACATACGTAACCTGAGACGTTTCCTTGCACAGTTCTTAAAATATGAATGTTTACTTTCAAACCTGAGAGTCCACAAGCGAATCAATGGGCCAAAATGTAGTATAAGGTCTGCACAGTGCAACATGTAGTGATGCTTTGCTTCCAGACTCTTACTGGGAAAACATGTACTTCTCACTGAAACATATTCTTGCGTTAAAAACTTGAGGTAGCCTATTTCATTATGACTTATTTTTGGGGCACAAATCAGCTCAACAATTTCCTTCAGTTTAAGGCACAACTGCCAAACCTCACTGTCCATGGCATTTTGCATTTTATGGCCTATATAGATTGGTAAGAGCCTCAAGAGACACCAGTTCTGTGTAGCAGAACCACCAAGTCGTCTGGTATCATCTTTAACCATGCAGGGGGCATTGTTACAGTCACTTCCTAAATGCCTAAATTGTGCAATGGCTCTATTCAATTCATTGTAGGCGAAGTGCTTTTCAACTGAAACCAAATGTTTTCTGTAAATTGCCAAGTCATCTGCCACAATACCTTCAAATAAATCATGCCCTAGACATGGAGGGAGTCCACCACAGACATGAAAATAAGTAAGGGAATTGAAAACTGAATTGAACTTGATGCCCTCTATTATACATTGATCAGTGGTTGTGAGCTGCATTTTTCTCTGTTTGTACTGTTCCCTCATTGATGTCTGCCTAAACAGAGATGCCAATGTTTCTTTAAGTGGCACGTATTGACCAAAGCGTTCCTTACCAGCTGTGTCAGTGCCTAGATAAATCTGTTTTGGCACAACAAAGTTAAACTTTTCTTTGAAGAAGTTTTTCCTGGTTTTGTCAGACCTTAACTGACCTTCATTGTACAAAGTTAACAAATCTTGAGACACTAGTTCATCCAGAAGTTTGTCTACATCACATGAGGGTATGTCTGTTGATGACAACAACTTTTTCTTTAGTCTGTCTAGCCTGTCCTGCATTCCATCAACATGAAGTGCTTGAAACTCCTCAATAATACACTGAATCGAACTAGCAGGCAACAACATTTTGGCCTTCATCTTCAGGTAAAACAGAGCAAAGTTATGTAAAAAAGGCTCTTCATCTATGGCATTTCTTTGGCTTTCAATTGATGTTGATGGCACCTCACTTAGACACTGATCTGTAGCAGTTACTTCATTATCAATACTCAAATCTATTACTGTCTCACACTGTCTGTGGAGAAAAGACAGCTCTACTGGACCAGGCTGCTTATGCTTCTGTGACAAATGAGTGGTGAATGATGTTCTTACTCTAAAATATATTGAAAGGCCTTCGACTGGACAGCAAACTTTTTTGCCATCTCTGATATGAATACGAAGGTGGACGCACAGCTTTGAAAAAGTATTAGCCAAAAATACACATTCCACATGCAAACTGAAAATTTGCTCTATGTTGGTGTCTTTTTATATGTGCATAAAAACCACTTAGTTGGCGAAAAGGCAAATTGCAAAGTTTGCATCTGTACATTGTAAACACTTGCTAATCAGAAAGCTATTTGGAACATTTAATGTGTCTCCAAAGACACTCACAAATATTTTACCAGTTTACTTACTCATAGTTGCAGTGGCGTGCACAGACCTCCTCAGCGGCAGGGGCTGACGGACTTAAAAGGGCATAATTTTTTTTTCGTCAAATAACAATCAAATGTATTCATTACTTTGGAGTTTTTATTCTTTTTTTCCTTTGCATTATTTAAATAATGTTGGAACAAATTAGTAACACATCAAACTAAAATAGGCAAGTTAGGAAAATATTATTTACTTTCGCAAGAATTTCGAGAATGAAGTTTTGAGGACTTATGTGTATATGTATAAAAGTGTTAGCTATCATTAAATCAGCAAGTTAACCGGTCTATCACAGTGTTTTAATTGCTTATTTCTTTGATTAAATGTCTCACTTACAAAAAAAGAAACAATAAGCTTAACCATTTGAAATTATTCCTAACCTATTTTTCATAGCTAAAACACACCACTTTGTTAGTTTAGCACACCATCAAAACATGACAAATAGTGGGATTAATATTTTTGCTCCAAACTAACTTTATAGTAGATTAAGTGTTTTGAGCTGACGTGGCTTCAGATCGCAAAATGAAACAGATAATATACTCTTTCTTTTTGGTATTCTGCACAGTGCTAATGTTGCATTATAATAAATAAATATACTGCATTATGAAAATACCCAACATGACCGGAACAACACAAATATACCATATATAATCCTAATTAAGTTTATTGTCTTCTTGTTTGATCCATCAGAACATCTTTATTTGCATGTTATTAGCAGCAGGATAAATGCCATTAAAAGAGTAAATTCTGAACCGGACCCAAGCGTTCTTCGTGTGTCAATTCTAAAGTGTCTCTGCGCGATCGTGCACAAGGGCACCCTCAGGCGTCACGTATGAATGAACAGACTCGTGTAAAGGTCAGTTCAACAGTGGCTCATATCACCGCGTTTGGAATAAAAATGGAATAAATATTACTCTTTTCTTTAGAAATTAGAAGTAAACTATATAAACTGATATAAAATCAATCAATGTGTTTCCAAACATGCATGCCTTTGAACCAGAAGCCCCGAGAAATGTTGTTTTGTGAAGTGCTTTCATGACGACTGCGGGTCATATTTCATTTTACAGGTATGGAGTCCGATTTTCATTCTCATAACTTGTGACACAAATTAAGACATTACTGTCTTTTTTTAATAATATTAAGGTCAAATACAAACGCTTGAGCCTTAGACCTTTCTAATGATGTATTGTTTGTTGTCTTAAGTACAATCTTGTCTTAAGTACAATCTTTTACATTAAATAAGTAAACAACAAGAATCAGGCTGCGCTCGCGATGATATTTGATCAGTAAGAGCTTTTAACTACATGTTAACATGAACCTAATAACTGCACTTATACAGCATTCATGTAAAGCATTACCATGAAATCAATGATAAGTTCCATCCTTACAATTTAGAGATGGACATGGTCTTAGATTTCATTGCACTAGATGAATTTCTCCAAAATAATAACACGAGGATGTAACGTAACATTGGCCTTCGATGAAAACATTACAGAAAGTATGAGAACATTTTCAGAAAGCAGCTGAAATCAAGTTTTACGAATTGGTTAAGCATAACTCACATGCTGTCGCAAACCTTACAGTAGCAGCATGTAGGATAAATGTCTATTTTCCATATTAGCTTACCTGCTGCCCTGCTGCTCGTGACACTCGTGTAGCTATTTTTGAAGACTCGCGGCTACTGCTACGTAGTGCGTGCTGCAAAGGAAACTCCGCCTACCGCTCTAGTAAGGCCCTCTTACTTGCTAGACGGCTAAAACAGATCCACAGGCTCTGGGGTAAGTATCACTCTTAGGTTGGGTCTTCAAGGCTCTTGGTTCGCTGGGCGTGTTACTTTGGACTCTGAGGCGTTTTGGGTAAGTATCACTCTTAGGTTGGGTCTACAAGGCTCTTGGTTCGCTAGGCGTGGTACTTTGGACTCTCAGGCGTTTTGGGTAAGTATAACTCTTAGGTTGGGTCTACATGGCTCTTGGCTCGCTGGGCGTGGTACTTTGGACTCTCAGGCATTTTGGGTAAGTATAACTCTTAGGTTGGGTCTACAAGGCTCTTGGTTCGCTGGGCGTGTTACTTTCGACTCTCAGGCGTTTTGGGTAAGTATAACTCTTAGGTTGGGCCTATAAGGCTCTGGTTTCGCTGGACGTGTTACTTTGGACTCACAGGCGTAAGTATGACTCCTAGGCCGGTTTCCTCGACCACACTAGAGGGCTTCTCCCCTGAACAATGTTAGGGTAGAAGGAGACTGTACATCACCTGAACGGGGTAGGGGCTGGGTAGCTGACTACTGTTCCCGTCTTACTGTCCTAGTGAGCTGAGCCTGGCCGGCGTCCTTCATCGATGGAGCACCGGGGAAGAGAAAACACAGGCTTCGTCCATGCGGCTGGTCACTAGGCCTACTCTCCGCCCCGTCCCGGGGTATGAGGAGTACCTGGTTCAGGGGTGGATGGCAAAGCTTTCCTCCAAGACAAGATGGCACACCACAGTCAGGTAGGTAACAAGTAATTTCCTTTCTACTTGTAGATCAATATAGTTATTATTGTAATATTCCGTTCACTGTACTCACAGTTTCTCTTCACAGCTGAACACACGCAGGCGGGGGGTGGTAACCAGATAGGTCCATGTTGGTATTACTGTTGCTGTACTCCACGAATCCACACACGGCGCTTCGCCGGATCTGGGGTAAGTATGGGTGACAGGAGACACGGCACAACACTGCAACACTCCAGGTGTACACACATCAAAATAGCACACTCACCCACAGCAGCACGCACTCTTTTGTGAATTATAAGGCCAATACTTCCACACTCAGTCCAGCTCTGCACCGGGGGAGTCGTTGGAGCACTGTCACAACGGGCGGAATGAAAGTCGTAAGCCCCCTCGCAGTCCTCTGCGCGTCTCGCACTTCCCTGGCTCGCCCACCGGCTACAATCCTCCACGGTGGGGCCACTACGGGAAGAAAATCCTCCACACAACAGTAAGCCTCTATGTAGCAAATGTACTTTAAAAGTAAACAACGTGTGTACTCACAGCCTTCGTTGAATTTCTGTCCCACAGCTTCCGTGTCGTTCTCTTCACCTTAAAGCTCTTCGGTGACCACAATGTTGCTATGGTTCCGCTGAAGGTGACTTCTTAAGCAGCCTTCAGAACAACATGCACTTTAGGTAGGTATGGGTTGCAACAACACAGCTTTTACCTTTCACCCGGTGCTACTGGTGAAACACCAATCTTCATTTTAATCCAGCGTATCCTTTCGCAGTGCTTAGCCTGTTTGCCTTGTCCTCACGCCACTATTTTGCCGCCTAGTCCACACGCCGCTTCTCCGCTTCCAAACATGAACAACTTCCTGTGTTTCTAATGCTCCTTTTATCCTCCCAGCTCATGCGAGTCGTCCAATGACCATCCGCCGTGTCATCATACACACCTGGTGCATGTGTTTGCCCTGATTTGCCCGGGTTACCCGGAAGTGCCGGTGTTTGTGGAAGTCGGTCCGGGCGGAACCTTCTCTCGCTGTTTTTAGTTCCGCCCGTTTTGTCATTCGTGACAAGTAATTTACTGTAGTTTATTATTAGTGCAGCATAACTGCACCTCATATCACAGTAAAATACCTATTAGTAATAGGTATCACAGTAAAATACCTATGTTAAAGCTAAATACTGCCAATTTTACAGTTATTTACCCAGAAATCTACAGCAAGGTTTAACAGTGTTCTGTATGTTTGTGGTATTTACCCTATAACATTTATAACAAGAGGTGAACAATCGCCACTTTATTTTACAGCCCGCAAAGGTAAGAGTTACCTGGTACACATACACAGAACAAACGGGAAATAAGCCCCACTTTCATTTACAGCCCGCAAATATAAGAGTTACCTGGTAACTCCTGTATACATATACAGATCAAAGAGTTACAAGTTGCTATTATTTTTATTGTGCTGTTATATTTTAATTGCCGTTTTAATTTAAGTTAACTAAATGGAAAAAGCAAATGAAAATCAGTGTGGAATTTGTACACTGTCAGAATTTTTTTTGTCAAAATAGGTCCCTAGCTGTCACTAGGGCAGTACCATTTTAAAAGGTTCTAATATATACCTTAGAGTCAATAATATATTCATTCTTTGGTACCAATATATTTACATCTTAGGTCCTATTATGAACTCTTAAGGTATAAAGAGATATTTTATAAAAAGAATCGCCCAAGTGACAGCTAAGGACTGTTTTGTAACCATTTCTTCTTGACAGTGTAAATGCTTTAAGACTGATTAACAGGAAAGGGTGTGGAATGGATTGGTATTAAGGAAGTTTTGTCCATTAGTATGCCAAGACTTTATTTCAGAAAGCATAAATAATTCTTGAATGTGCAGTGGCAAATGCAAGGTCCAAATATGTACAATTTATGTACAGATATGTATACATTTGGTAGGCCTACCTATATGTAGTGTACCTCTGAGGTACTAATATGAAGTCTTTAAGAGGGTGTACTTTTTAAAAAGGTACCATCGAACTGACAGCTTTTTTATCATTTTCTGAGGGTGTGGATGTGACTGTGTTATTTTAAAAAAAAGATATTCTAAGACTTGTGCAGTGGTTTTATTATTATTGTAGAAAAAGAAAACAACAAAGTATTAATAATTAATAAACAATGCAATGTGATGATGAAAGAGCATTAGTAGGATAATGGAATTTCTTTCTATTCCGGTTGTTGTTGTTTTTATCCAGATTCCCAACATCCTTTATTTTGAGGTGTAGTTAATTCAGCTAAAATTTGAATAAATTACTCATAACTAAAAAAAACTGTTAATGAATTAAAGTTCATGAATTGAATTCAAAATTTTAGTACAGTATACAGCATGCGACCTGCTGTCACCTTAAGAACTTTATGTTTATGCCCTTGTCAGGATCCTGCCAGAACCTTGTCTCATTTTTATATTAGTCCAGTATGACAGTACAATGTTTTGTGTGGGGAATGCATGGTCTGTATTGTGTATGCTAACTACGTATTTCCCATGTCTCGTCACTTTTTACCCGATCCCTTACTTGTTATGATTTTCACCTGTTCCCCTCATTAGTTCTCCTTATTTAAAGTCCTTGTGTTTGGTATTCGTTTTGTCCTGTCATTGTGAGTTCCCTGAAGTAATGGTTAGTGAAGTCATAGTCCAGTTTTGGTCTGGTCATAATAGTCCAGTGTTAAGTTTGCTTCCTGCTAATTCCTAACACTTATCCACATCTTATGATTGGACAGTGGTCAGCAGATCGGTGAAAGATTATTAGTTAGCAGTTTTTTTTTACAATAATTAACAATTTTTTTCTACAGTTAAAAAAACATGGTTGTTTTTTAACAACCATAGTTAAACCATGATTACTGTAGTAAAACCATGGTTTTGCTAGTAATAATCAATACACACACACGAAAAAAACACAGTTGCTACACTTTTACAAAAAAAATGCTCTGATTCTCAATTTTATGCAGCTTTGTAGTTTAGGCTTACCCACACGCTTGTAAAAATGACCCGTTAAATATGTTTGTTCCGCCTTGAGTAAGACATCTTTCACACAATAAAAATGTGTATTCAGAGATTGTTCTCCACAACAAAAATTAATCACATTAAAAATGTTTTTGGTCCTCGATAAGTGTCTAAGCAGTTAATCTCTGTTCTCCTTTGCGCAAAGTTCTGCAAACTGACATATATGCTATGTGATCAAAGATAAAGGACTTGGTTATGATGAGATAATCTCCATCTTTAACCAGATGCCCCAAGGGATGTAAATGGGAGTTCTAGCATTTTCTTAATGTTTATAATATTAATATATTATATATTTTACCCTTTGAAGTGTTGTTCTGTGTTGCATTAAGGTTTTGGTGTACAGTTTATTCAGTGGCAAGAACCTTTTGGAATTTCATGGTTTTCTGAATAAATTTGTCATAAAATGTGATCTGATCTTCATCTAAATCAAGGGTATTGACAAACATAATGGGGCGGTTTCCCGGACCAGGATTAGCTTAATCCAGGACTAGGCCTTAGTTTAATTAGGAAATATAACTAGTTTTAACAAACATGCATTACTAAAAACATTGCCTGTGTGCATTTTTAGGTAAAACAAAGGGCACTGATGTATTTTAAGATATGTCAGTGCAAGTTGTTTTCAGTTTGGAGAGCTCTTAAAAGTGTTTAAGTCTAGGACTAGTCTAATTCCTGTCCGGGAAACCGCCCCAATGTGTCTATAAGTAATTACACTAAAATCTCATCTTCATGTCTTTATTGAACACACTTATTCAACATTCAAAATGGGAGTTGAAAAAGTAAGTGAACCCTTGTGCTTTATATTACTCAAGTTAATGTGGAAATCTAATGTTCAATATACTACTGGGCAGGCCAGCTGACAACTCAATTCATATTATACATTGTATAAAACATTTATATAGTAGTTAAATGTAGTACTGACACTGTATACTGACACAAAATATCATATAATCACGTATAATTTATGAACAGACTATTGGAAAATCAGTAAAACAACTTCAGCTAATATTATGCCGTGTTTGGACTAAAAATTTAAATATATTACTCCTCTCTTTAGAAATTTGAAGTAAACATATAAAATCAATCAATATTTCTCCAAACATGCACGCCTTTGAACCAAAAGCCCCGAGGGATATTATTTTGTAAAGAGCTTTCATGATGAGCAGGCATTAGATTTTTCTCAATGAATACGACTGAGGGTAGAGCCCTGCATTTCAGCCCAAGTCCGACGAGGCCCAAGCTTTTTACACCCCTCGGGTCGGGTCTCGGGCCAATTTTAACGTCACAGCTACGCGGGGCGCCGGGCGGACCTCGGGCGTAGTTAGGCTTCTCCATCTTTTTATATTTTCCAATTTAATTAAAATAACCTTTTGACAGACCATGATTTCAAAACAAACGTAGTAAGACTTTTAACCTATAGCACGAGTCCGCTATAAGCACAGCCAGCCACACATTAACAATGCAGCTGTGGCGTATTTAACAGCAGGGCCTTTAGCGCACTATATTAAAACCTTGGATACTGCACATAATCTATGCAAACAGCATCGAAGACATAATCTATAATATATATATATATATATATATATATATGCATAGCGAAGTTGTAAGATAAGGCAGGTTGCATGTTTATTCGGTTTCATGTTTATTTCGTTTCGTTTTGTAGCTATAGCCCTTTTCATTTTCTATTTCTGCACCCGTTGAGCAACCTGCCTCCGCTTTTTAAAAATAGTGTGTGTTGATAATAAACGTTTAAACTAACACTGTGATATGCTGAAAATATATATTTTATATAGTTGTTATTATAGGCAAGTGAAGTGTTGATTAGAGAGTTCAAATCATTAAACATGTCGTCAACTTGCTGTCGGCTGCTAACCGCTTGTTGGTATCATAAAAAACTTTAACAAACCAAAATACTCTAAAATGTAAATAAAAAAGAAGTATAACTATTTTGCCATTTAAAACAAATCTGAACTGCCTTAACTTCTGCAAGAGTAGTACAGCTGTGTAAGGAATCTGAGTAAGAAGTTATTTTTTGCCATTTCTGCGGATTTCTTTTGCAAAATCTATGCGGAATTTGGCAGAATAATTAAAAATGTTTTAAATCGATCTGACAGAATGTGCACTGTGAATATTACAAAACAATAAAATATTTTATAATTACATTTTATTAAAGGATTACCCTGAATTAAACTGGACCAACATGAACCAACAGATAATGGATAATGTGCTGTCACGAACATAGAGTTTTATATAAAATACATATATTACTGTCTACAGTGTAACAGTAAAAAGAAAAGGCTTCTCATAATGAATGTAGCCTACATCAAGATAATTTCATCTGTTTAACAACACAATGTATATTTATCTTCTAAACGGATTTGAAATAATAAATAATTGTCGCGTCACTTAGCAATAGAGACGATAGAGATCTCATTATCTTCTCCGCGGTAAGTTTTATTTCAAATTCAAGTTTTACATATTAATTATTAAATAGTTTGTGCTTTCTCTCATAAAAACCTCACAGCAAACAGCACAGACTTCTACTCACAAACACACGCGATGCAGTGACTATATCTGCGGTCCAGTATCTAGATGTCCAGTTTGCAATCGCGTTATTTATGGTATAAGAATACCACAAAGCGTGTCAAATACAATGCCTCGTGTGTTTGTGTGTGGCTGTTGTGCATACCGTTTGACGGAAACACAAAGAAAGTGACAGGCACAAGTAAATAAGGTCTTAGATGTCCTGTTTGCAATCACATCACTTACATTATAAGAATACCACAAAGCGCGTCAAATATGATTCCTTGTGCATTTGTGTGTGCGGCCGTCACGTCGTACTGTCTGACCAAAGCACACAAAATCACTCCCGTCTGGAAAGAACTTGCAGTGTCAATGAGACACACATATGCAAGTAAATAAGGATTTAGATGTCATGTTTGCTGCACTCATATAAAACAACTCAGCACAGCCCAGAATACAGAACTGGATCAGGGATTAAGTGCCCATTGACTGCAGGGCATAATGCATATGGATCGTCTCTGCTCTTTTACGTATCAATGCCGCAGGGGTGTGGCGATCTCAGCTCATTTCAGATAATGAAGTAACAAGAAAAAGATGGCACCTCTCCTACTTCTCACACAATTTACACCGAATTGGAATATTTGTTCTTGATTTCATTTACATCATTTAAAAGTAGATATTCCAAGCATCATGTAGACATTTATCTTTTGTTTGTCTGATCAATAATCAAATCAAAATCAAATCAAGTATTCGTTAATAAGGTGTCAACAGCAGCTCCTCCACAGCTTCCCGTTCTGGTGAGCACAGGTCTAAAAAACATACATCGGATAAATCCACAATTAGATCGTCAAGGAAGGCACATTCACAGTAAACGTAAAGTAAACAAATGCTAACGTTAGCCGGCACCATTTGGTGATGCCAGCAGGCTATATGCTAAGAACGGGTGTTACCAGTAATAGATTGTTTCGCTTAGTAATACTATTCTACTATACTACTATTTACTATAAGGTAAAGTATTCCTAAGTTAAACAAAGAAGTTATAATAAATAGATAGCAATAAGAGTAAAAAGAGGATTAAGATGATAAACTCTACAGAGCTCCAAGCTTAGATCATGTAGCAGTATTAAACTGGGACTGGAAATTGAACCATTGGCAATGCATGCGATCTGGGAGCAGGGCAAATGTATAGCTACATCCTTGTTGATCTTCTGGACATTAAGTTAGATGTTAAGGTGGGCTGCCACACAACTTAATCCAAAGCAGACATTTTTGCTTTTTGGGTCTAGGAAATGGAATAAAATAAATTCCATTGTCCATCTTCTTAAGATACCTGGGATCAGTGACAAGTACACTGTATTTAAGCCTGATTGTACTTGACAGACTTTTGGTCACTAAGTGGATCAACTTGTCACAGGCTATTCTAGAACTTGCCGTTTGCTTGTACAGTGGCTCTGAATGAAAACATATCTTAAAATGATTGCAACGCATTCGAAAATGCACAGAAAATGTAACCAAATTTTTGTTTTTGATAATGTACGAACGTTTCTTAGGCATTGTGTTAACATGATTGACACAACGTGATGTTGTTTTGCAAACATTTCGGACAAGAGTTTTGGACTTTTGTGCAAAGATCTTAAAACTGTGTCACACCTAACCTCACTGTGTAATTTTTTTTAAACTTAGGTAGTTGCTTGGGATTGCTGACATGTTTTAAAATGGTGATATGTTTTATGCATAAGGCTATGTCCACACGAAGCCGGTGCATTCCCTATCCGATCATTTTTTTTCCTTGCTCTAAAAAAATAATCCGTAAACACGAAACCACTGAAACCGACTGAAAGCGGTGTAGTATATATGCCAGACCAGTATGGGGCGCTGTAATTCTGCCACAGATATACACTATACACGGAGAAGAAGACTTTGAGCATGCGCATAAAAAGACAATAAGAATCCTTCAACCTGGTGTAACGTTAAACGTTTGTTACATTTAACCCTGCATTTGGTTGTAGCCTGCTCTCCCCTGCAAAAAAAAGACTGTAACTGTAACTGAGGAAACCAATTAGGGTTAAACTAAAAAAAACATAATCACATGAACGAAAACACAACACAACTAAACATAACTGTGATGGGTATGGTATTTACAAGCAATTTAAGTGGTATTACAATCATTGCAATATAATGGGTCGATATAATTTTTTTAATTTGGAATAGATTTTAGATTTGTATATTCCCATCTTTGCCCAAGTGAAGACTTGCTTATGTTGTTATCTCTTCTTATATAAGAGTTATGATATACAACACCCCCCCTCCCCATTTTAACAGACAACACATTTAAAACCATTTAACAGTATACAAAGGCCATCGTTCTAAGTCTGTTTTTTATTAACAGGTGCACAGTGAAGCGTTTTTTGTCAAGGGTAATGGGGATGTGAATGACTGTGCATACTTGCTGCACAAAAATACACTGCGTTGTTCTCAGAAGATATCTTAGATATGTGTAGAAATCCGTCCTTTGCAGCATCTCCTGTGATTTTGAAACTTGAATTAAATTTGTTTTCAGTAGTAGGTGCTTTATACCGCAGCATTCCAATAAGCTCCAAAGAACCACTGCTCTTCTGCTGATACCAGTACATATACTGATAGTTGGTGTCACCGTGACGACAAGAAAGTGTTGCCTCTTTCTGTTCCATTGTCAGTAGAAGATGTTCAGGGGACTGCCGTATGTCGGGAGAAGAGTCGACACAAACTACAAAAGGTGAGGAGTGCACATATCATTACAGTACATATAAACTAAAAAAGCTTAAATTGCTTTGCAACTGGGATATTTACCTGTTAACCAGAAAATCGTAACTGTGGTTAAAATAATAGCTCTTATCATGCTTATTAATGTTATATCAAAACATCTAAAAATAAAGACTAAAAGTTAGAAATGAAATATAAGTGCATTGGCTGCTTCTCTATATACTGTAGCTAGCTTTAGTATGTGGTCACAAGAGATACAGCTATCATTTATCTAAATGAAACAGGAGGCAGACACTGTTGTTCACCTCATTTTACTGGGTTGAAAGCCCAGGTGCAGATATGTCATGTGATGAGGGAGGGTTTTTTAAGCACAGGCACACATAGACCCACAGCACTGTGCTGAACTCACAGCGCAGAAATACAGAGCACTGTGTTCAGTTTTAACAGAGGACACCACCAGATTCCCTTCACTCTCTGCATCTCCTGTTATTTTAAAACCCGGTCTATCAACTGTAGCGTCCTTAAAGGAAAGGAAGCCGAGGAACTCAAGACCTGTTCCCTTAAGCTGCTGGTACCAGTAGATTTTGTCATAGGTTTTGTCATGGTGACTGCAGGTGATGTTCAAGGTTGCTCCACTGACTAATAAAAGATCAGTAGGGGTTTGTGTAACAGTTAAACACCGTGACAGGCCTGCAAGTCCAGAAAATTGACAGTTAGATTTCAGCTAAACTGTAGGAACGTATATTTGCAATAATATTGTATGTCTTACCAATGAAACACTGCAGCAGCAAACAAAAGACTGGAAATCCACTCATATTGACTCTTGATTTACACAGAGAGTAATGGGTAAGCACGTAAATTGTTTTTGTCGAACAAGTGGGTGGAGCTGAGATTTGGCTTTTTCTTATACTTGTTTGCATTTCTCCTGCCATCTGGTGGACCTCGTCTTTGAATGTTCCCTATACAAAAACTATAACTTGATAGCACTTTACAGATTTGTAATAACTGGGTAATGTTATGGTAATATATATGTCATTTAATGGTAATATTACTTTCAAACCACATATTACAAGCAATTACTGTGCAATATCCCGTAACACAAATACAGACAAATACCTGGACTGACCCTTTGACCTCTTTGATATCTACATCTTTTGATGGTGAACAAGCTTTTTATTTAATAAAAGTTAATAAAAGTTTTGCAGCAGGTGTTTGTCTGTTGAATTCAACAATTTCAGCATGGTAGCCTATTTTACATTGCAGATTGTAATAACCAAGTAATGATTCTGTATTTTACAGCCATGATAATCTGTAGTTTCCTTAAGGGGCCAGTCACACCAAAAGCGCTTTAAACGCTTGCAAACGCAAGGCGCGACACACTGCCTTTTTTTAAAAAAGAGCAGTGCGACGCGGCTTTTCATATTGCTAAGCAACCACCGAGTTAGCTGTCTTGTCAATCAAATATTGAAGCGTGAGCGCTCTTTTGCTGTTAACTGTCATATTGGCAGAAACTTTCAAAAGAGGACGCTTGCTCTGACCTTGTTTGAGGGTGAGAGGTGCACAGACACGCAGGAGAGAGTGAGTGAGTGGAGTCCGGTTCTTCAAAGCAACTGTAAACTTCCCTCACCACAACGTAAGGCCGCCTCTCCCCTCATTCGATTGGACAATGGAAAGACGCGAATGACGTCGGGCGCTTCTCCGCTCTCAGCGCTCCTTCAAAAACGCGTGCGCAGCAGGCGGCAAAAAACCGCAAGGCGCTCGGCGCGCATAAACGGCGCGCAAACGCGCCCTGCCCATAGAATATCATTCAAAAAAGGCACCTGCAACTGCCATAAACGCTTTTGGTGTGACTGGCCCCTAAAACTACCTCATTTATTTCAACGTAGTTACAAAGAAACAACACTGAGCATCGCTAGAAGGATATTTGAAGAGTTTCGTTGCAAAACGAGATAACTCCGTTTTTAACATTTTTGTCAAATCGTGTTTATTATTATGTTATCATGTTATTATTTTGTTTTATGGTGCTGCTTAGCTGTATTTTTTGGTTATGAAGGTTTAAATCAAAACAAACCAACTGCAGTTGAATTGATATTAATTGGAATGCACAACCAAAAAACAAGATTTCTGAAAAAAAAAAAAAAATTATTTCGTTTTGCAACGAAACTCTTCATTTATGGGTATATCAGCACAGCTGAGAAATTAAGTAGGAATATAAGTTGGAATCATAGGAAAAGTTTTCCTTCAAACTGAAGGAAAGTAAAATTAAAATAAATGTTTAACCTTTTAAGTGCTTTTTTACACATACAGAACATGATAACAAAAAATATTGGAACGGCATATTAACTCATTCCCCGTCAGCCATTTTTTTAAGTTTCCCGCCAGCTTTTTTGTGATTTTCACAAAAGTTTCACAAAATGCCTTTCAGGAAAATACTGTTCTAAAAATATAGAAACATACAAATATATCAAATGAAAGAACAGACCCTCTCCTTTCAAAGAAACAAACAAACAAACAAATAAAACAGGAAAAAAACCTTCTTTGCTTATAAACTCTTAAATGTGGGTATTTTTCTTTAAAAATACAAGCTTTTTAGCTAAAAGCTGAAATAATTGCATTTTTGTGAAGGAATTTTGTTAGAGATCAGATTCAGAATGATTGTCAAAACATACACAGAGTTTAACATTAGTAAATAACGTTTTGGCTTCAGTTTTTTTCATATATTGGGTAATCCATCTAATGGATAATTGCGGTATTCCAGATTAACATAAAAATTCATCAGGAACACTTTTTTATGCAAATGTTTTCTCTTAATTGACAAGATAACTTGTCAATGGCGGGGAAAGAGTTAAAATAGTCCTGTTGCTTAAATTAATAATTCATTTTATTTTTAAGCTGACGCTTTTATCCAAAGCGACTTACAAGTGAGAGTATTTGTAAATGACAACATTTTGTCAGTGAGCTAAAATAAAGTGCAGTTTATATGACTATGTGAAATATGTGTTTTATTTAGTGTTTTTCCACCTCATTAATTCTACTATTTTTTTTCTTTTAAAAATACATTTGAAATCACAGATATGTTTGATTGTTGTTTGACTCTGATCAACATTTTATTTGTTTGAAAGTCATCTGCTGAAGGTACATCCAACAGCCACCAATACTTTGCAAGCATGTGACTTTGAAGTGGTCAAGGAGTTCATGATAGTGTTTTTGTGTAGAAGTGCAGGGAACCTACAGCACTGTGTTCTCTCGCAGCACAGTAATACACAGCACTGTCATTTGCTAAAATGTTTTCTAATTTCAGAAAACCTTTGCTAGCTCCATTCCCTGACAGTTCAATTTTCTTCGGAAAGCTTAACTCTATGTTGGGACTTTGTCTATAAAGATATCCCATAAACTGTAATTCGCCACTGAGAAGCTGCTTGTACCAAAGAATGGAATTAAAGCTTGAACTGCTGTGTGAACACTGGAGAACAACAGATTCTGTGTTGACTTTGCATAGTATGTCAGGAGGGTCCTGTGTGACACTGGAACTCAATGACAACCCTGTTAAGAGATGAAGGCATTGAGCAATACTGCTAAAGAACACTTAACCCTCTAAATAGCATATTTTCATACTTTATCCCGTTGGCTGTTTTAAAATAAATCAACTTGATCAATTCTTACCTGGGAGAAAAAAGAACAAGATGGTACTCAGATGTCTGATCATGTTTCATTTAAATGTACAGAAGTAGATTAGAGATCCACCCTCCACTCAGATTTAACCAGTATTTGGATGATTGTTTGAATCATGTGAGAAAGGAAATGATATCATAATTTCATGAGTGTCTGCCCTCTGGTGTGTAAATGATGGTATCAGCATATTTCTTCCTGAGGTAAAACAAAACATTATAAATGAAAAGAAATGTATACAAGGTATATAACACAACACCTGTGAAGACAACAGCATGTAATGTAAACAGCATGTAAAGTGTCAAAGAACAATTAGACTATATTAAAGCTAATGTAAAGTTTAAAAATGTAAATGATTGACATTTATTATCATATTACCTGTTAAAATCAGTACGGTAATGGAGAAAACAAGACATCCCTTCATGCTGATGTTGTGTTACAATGGATTGTAAAGATCAGATGTGAGCTTATAGGAGACTGTGAATGTCATTGATGTTCATTCAGTCAGTGTGCTGAACACATGTACATTAAGTTTCCCATTCTTGCTCGTGAACAGTGTTGGCTGGTCAAAGCTGGCCAGAGAGGAAAGCTACTTTAACATGTTACCAAAAAGTTAAATATATAGAGCAAATTATTACAAAATAAATTAATAATAAATAATAACCATTAAGAGTACTATTTCACTGTTAGTCAATTTATAATTTATTGCAAATAAATAAAAATCAAAATTTCATGAGTTTCTGCCCTCTGGTGTGTAAATGATGGTATCAGCAGATTTCTTCCTGAGGTAAAACAAAAGATTTTGAATGAAAATGTAAAGAAAGGTATACAAGGCGTGATGTACTGTAAGCCTTGTGTAGTCTGAATGCTTTAAATATTAAAGTTTTATGTATGCTACATTGTCAGAAATACATCCCTAGCTGTCACAGGTGCAGTGCGCCTTCCAAAATACACGTTTGTACCTAAAGAGCTTATAATAACACATCAGGGGTGCATATTGGTATAAAATATATCTGTACATGAATGGTGCATATTAGGACATTTTATAATATGCCCCAGTTACAGCTAAGGAACATTTTGACCTTTTTTTATATGTGAAGAGCACATATTACATTGCTAAAAATAGCGTTATTTTGTGTATATGGTATAATACAATGTGTTTGCATGGTTTATAGTTTAAAAAAACATTATTTTCCACATACCTTACATTATTGTTGCCCTTTAAACCCCCCCCCCCCCCCCTTTCTCAAACGCACAGATTTTGTACAAAGCTCATCATTTTGAAAAGCGCTGTGTCCTCGATTGGCAAATTAATCTGTATGTTGTTATTGGCCTGAATACCTTTGATGTCAGCCAGAAATGTGACGCTCCTAACCATGTTTGAAGATTAGCTCATAATACAATGTGGACATATCATATTTACTACCTTATCAATAAGAATCTGATCCAGAAAATGCAGATGACCAAATTTCATAAAATTTGGAAAAAGTTAAGGAGCAATTACAGTTGTATCATTACTAGGATGCATCACGAAGCACAGTGCTTTGAAAGGTTGCTTTTATGCAGCTGTGTAATGTTGTTTTCAGTTGCAGTATTATTAAAAAGGGTTTTTGTTTAATCGTAGGGAAGGAAGCACCACTGTGGTAATAAGCAGCACAATAGTACACAGCACTGTCTTCAGATATTCTCAGCTGGATTAAATGAAGTGTGGAATGTTTTTTTCCATGACCGCTCACATTAAAATGGTTCATAAATGGTCCTTCAACAGTTCTTTGTTCAAAGTACATATAACCAATGAGTTTCAGTTCAGTGTCTAAATGTGAACGCTGGTACCACAGTAAAGTGTTATAGTCAGTTATTTGATGGCGGCAGGTAATTTCAGCTGAACTTCCAGGACTCCATAAAATTGCAGTAGGAGACTGCTCAACATTATTAGACAACACAACACCTGTGAAGACAACAGCATGTAATGTAACTAATAGTGTCAAAGAACAATTAGACTAATTAAAAATAAAAATGTAAAGGATTGACATTTATTATAGCATTACCTGTTAAAATAAGTACAGTAACGGAGAAAACAAGATTGTCCCTTCATGCTGATGTTGTGTGACAATGGATTGTAAAAATCAGATGTGAGCTTATATTAGGAGGAATCTCTGAATGTCATTGATGTTCATTCAGTCAGTGTGTGCTGAACACATGCACATTAAGTTTTCTATCCTTGCTCGTGAACAGCTGGGGCGCCGCCCCCATAGTTGGCCAGAGAGGAAAGCTACTTTAACATGTTAACAAAAAGTTAAATATACAGAGCAAATGAATACAAAATAAAACCATTTAGCTGTACTTTTTCACTGTTAGTCATGTTATAATTTATTACAAATGTGTGTGTCATGTTGGGGGTGTCTTGGGCGCACCCCAAACGAGTGTATATGTAGGTCAGTAAAGGGTAGAAATGTGACCTGCGGCTGAGCTCTAATTGGCTGGTTTTGGATCCGCCTTGGGGCGCAGGACTGTGCGCCCCAAACCCTTCCACTTATGTTGTAAGCAAATCAATATTGTTTTTTACAAATTTTTATGTTTTTGACCTTTGACATGTGATTGGATCATTCTCAGAGTGTCATAACCACGTTGCAGATTGTCGTTTAACTGACAGCTACAGTACTGATCAGTGGAAGCAAGTGAAATATCTAGAGAAAAAGGGAAATATTACTTTATCCCTACAAAATCACCCTTTACAAGGCGTTTGGTTGAAGAATAAATAAAGGATAGCGGGATACCATGTAAATTGTAAGTTTTATTGTTTTCCCTGTATTTAAAGTATGAATGCATGATAAACTGCACAAAATTTTGTGAGACGTTAAAGCTGGCGTTGCGTGGAGATCATGAGAACGAAATCTTAGATAATCTGGTATATTCCATGGCTTGGTCGACTTTGTTGTTTATAATGTTTAAAAACGCACCCACGAGAAACTGTGTGTAAGGGAACTTCAAGAACTGCGCAGAACGAGCTGTTGGACTGCATGTTGTCTGTTATGAGGGAAAACATGTGCTTGTGCTATTGTTATTGAATCAAAAAGAAATGCACTGGCCTGTCATTAGGCAACTTTAGTGTCTGTGTGTGTTTGTGTTAGGGCTGTGAATCGATTAAAATTTTTAATCGAATTAATTACATACTCTGTGATTAATTAATCTAAATTAATCGCCTACATAATTTTTGGTGTGAAAGTATTAAATATTTATTTTTAAATAAATCAGTGAATAATCAGCATTAGTGACAATGAAGCTCAAAAACTCTTTTATTATTACAGTATTTTCACTGTTCAAATAATGGCCATAACAATCAACAAAAATAACCTACAGTAATATGCTAAGGAAATAAAGTGCTTCAGGAAGATTATTTACCAAAAGTTTAACAGTGCAATATCAATTGCAGGGCTTTTTTGTGCAATTGAACATAAACCTTAAATAAAGAACCCGACAGGTGGATGACATCAAAGTACCGCAAGAGCATTTAGGAAGCAGTCTTCTGTTATGATTTCTTGAACTGCTCTCACGGGATTTGGATGTCATCTGCTTCTTGGTTTTTGTGGCGCCACATAAAGTGTACTCACTAGTTTAACAAACCCGTTTTATCAGCCACTGGTTAGATCAACGTAGCAGTCAAAAACGGGACGCGAGTAATCACGTACGAGAGAAATCGTTTACACACAAAATACAGGACACCTATACTGTGCTATATTTGGTTTTCTGATCCCAATCTTCATCATTCCGCTAAGCCAAGTCAATCTCCATTGGTCTTTTACACCTTTATCGATCTCCAAAGCCTTCCTGCATTATAAGTATGTCCATGCTAGCTGAAATAAAGTTTTACCTCATCTTACGCGCTACAGCAAGAAAACCCGGAGTGGATCCGGTGCGTAGTGATTACAGAAAGCTTACAGTGGAGAGAGGAACGTGATTTTGCTCCACTCCAGGCTTTGATCACATCCCACTTAAAAAGCTGAATACACATCGTATTTATGAAAAGTTAATTTAATAATTTTGCAATTGACGGAAATCCGTGTAACGACGGAGAACTTTAATCCATGTGCTTTGTATGATGTGGTACTTTAGAGTGGACGAACTCTATGATATGCAAATTCTTTGCTGCAGACGTTGCATACTTTATTTTTATCATCACTTCCATTAGGCCGTTTTTTTATAAGTAAATGTTCCAGTCAATGATCCAGTCACCGCCAGAGCGTTCTCGTCTACCTCCTTTATTTTACAGTCAAATGGTGGCTAGAATGTATCCAGGTTCAATACGGAATGGATTAATCTGCGTTATTTTTTAACGCGTTATTTTTTCTCAGATTAATTAATCGAATTAATGCGTTATTTTCACAGCCCTAGTTTGTGTGTTTCTTTGATTGAATATTTTAAGCAGGAAAAAGAAAAAATCTGAACGCCATTGTTGCAGATTGCCCATACAACTTGACAAAATGTTATTCCTAATCATGTCCAGTTGGTGGCAGTGTGTAGCTCTAATGTCGCACTGGTTTGTAACTCTCTCGCGATATTTTGACGTCATACACTCATGGGCATAATTTCCACTGGGGATTGGGAGACATGTCCCCCCACTTTTCAAAATCCTGATTGTGCCCCCCTCCCCACTTTCACGGTCGTTTGTTTTGATTTTTGTAACCACACGTTGTCTTCAGCAAGGAAGAACAGGGCCGAGCAGAACAAGGAAGAGTCTGCCTGTGTCGACAGGGCACCATAAGGGGGAATGCTTAGGATGATTCTAATGGCCCATAAACTTTGGAAGTTCCCAGCCATGGCCTGTGCCGCATGCATATAACCCCCTTAGCTGGGCCCTCGCTCTGCCCCGTCTTTACTCTGAGTTTTTAGCGCAGTTGTGGTGTAAGGTGTTAACTTCAGAAGAGAACAAGGTGTGTATTCCCTGCTATTTGCTATGACATCTGCATATTTCATTACTATAAATGCAGTTTACATAATGTGACGCTTGAGGAATACAAAACAGATTTACGTTCCCTGTTTTGTGTTATGATTCTGATGCGAAGTCAACCGTTATAAGTAGGGATGGGACGGTATGAAAATATACAGGACGGTATGCGCACATACACCGTGTGTGTGGATCAGCTCTGTATGAAGGCAAGAATGTGCATCCAAATTTCGAAAGTTAGCGGGCAGGCATAAGATTTACAAAAACACACTTGAGAAGAAATGAACAGAAACTCAAAATACTTGTCCATATTGAGACCCTAATGCCAATTTTGCGCTTTGTTTTCCGAAGCTCGTGGAGGCGTGGAGCAGCATACACAGTTATTAACTTCTGTGCAATCTACCGGCATTGCCTTTGCGATCGACTGGTCGATTCTAATTTGTACTATTTTCATGGACAGTTTATTCAAGGATGAAAAGTAGAATAGCTACAGTACCCTACATATTGTGGTAATTAACGTGTACTTAATTTATTACACTTCAACAGAATTTATTATCCATCAACAGACAAATAACCACTGAAGTCCTAGGCTAAAGTGATAAGCTAATACAGCAATACGATTAAATAACTTTTACAATGGATATAAATTTAAAAAAAAATTTAACATGATTTTTAACAAAAGTTTCACAAAATGCCTTCCAGGAAAAAAATTCTAAAAATAAAAACTTACAAATATATCAAATGAAATAACAGACTCTCTGCTTTCAAACAAACAATAAACAAACAAGCAAAACGGGGAAAAAACTTTTCATCCTATGTATATTTTTTCTCTGCTAATAAACTCTTAAATATGGATATTTTTCATCAAAAAAATTTTTTTAGCAAAAAGCTGAAGTAATGGCATTTTTGTGAATGAATTTCATTAGACATCAGATTCAGAACCATTATCAAAACATACATTGAGGGTAAAATTAATAAATACATTTTTGCTTTAGCTTTTTATAAGTACAAAATAGCCATCTAGTGGATAATTGCGGTATTACAGATAACCATAAAAACTCATCAGGTACACGTTTTTTCATGCAATGTTTTCTGTTAATTGACGAGATAACTCGTCATTGGTGGGGAAAGAGTTAGTAACACAAAAAAAACTTAATTGCTTCGTGAGACAAATGCCATAACGTTTAAGCGCTACAACGGTATATAAGTACAAAAAAGATGAGGAGCTGGCAACACTGCGAGACAGCGCTCTGTGGAACATTAAATATTAATTTGAAATATTTTATTTGCTCATTTTTAATGAATTCCACCTTCCACAAAGAAAACATGTTTACTTTCGTTTCAAAGATAAGACAAGACATTAACATGTCACAAACACACAATTTTGTTTAAAGGTGCCATTTTTTCCTGTGTTTTTAAGCTTTGATTGTGCTTATGACTTGCAATATAACGTGTTCATGTTTCTTGTGTTAAAAACAGTATTTTTCACACAATTTACTTATCTCTATACCGCTATTTTCATTGTCCTAAAAACAGGCTGATGTCTTCCTTGTTCTGTGAAGGCCCTTCTTTAGAAATACGTAATGAGTTATAATTGTGTAGCTGGTCAAGTGTGTTGTGATTGGACATCAGCTTAGCTTACAGAAAGATCACGCCATATTAAGGAAGCTGTCACAAGCGAAGGCCAAACAAAGGGGATTTGACTCCGGGATGAAAATAACAGCATTTTGACGGCTTTTTTGTGGAAGAGCAACAAGGTCACGGCCTTTTTGGGCCTATTCCTGTAGGCGGAGGTTAGTCAAAAATTCAAAATATTGTCGTCATATAACTGGGAAGAAGAGAGCTGTAGTCCAAACCAGCCGTTCTCTGTAGTCCTTGAAATGCAAATTCTGCTAAAGAAAATATTTCTGTAGCATAATCGCTGAGCTTGTCAACATTTTGGCAAATAAGCTGGTCTGAACTGCTTTTATCAATTTCATAAATTCCAAGCCGATGCACCCAACTGGCAGTTTACACCAGTTCCCTCATCAAAAGTAGGATCATTTTTTTTCACTCTTGATAACAATACTCGCTATTTGCCCTAACTGTAGCTCTCCTTTGGTATATTTCAGTAATATATGCATACCATTTGTATATGAAGTGCCTTTAACTAGGACTTTATCTGTGACAACTGAGTTAAACGAGGTTAGTCCAAAGTCTACAACTGCTGTCCTTATGCTACCATCATAGAGCTCTGAATAAAAGCGAGTTGAGTCTGAAACCTGAACCTGGGGTCTAAATAAACCTCCATGAGATTGATACAATTGAAACAACGGATGTCTCTCAGCAACCGACTACTCAGTCACATTTCTGAAGTTTTTACCTGACCTAATGCATATTTTGAAATAGCTATGCTTACTTTCAAACCGCATGGTCCAAGTATAAGTTGACCAAACTGTAAACTCAAGTCAGCTTAGTGAAGCAGATTGTGGTGTTTAGGTCTACGACTTAAATGTGGGAACAACTCTTGCCTCATTTCCACATTCTCTTCGATCACTACCTTCATGTAAGCAATGTAAGAAACTGAAAGTATTGGTGCACAGACAAATTCGACTAACTCCATCAGGAGAAGTACCAGCTGTCAAACAGCATTGTCAGCATCTTCAATTCTGTCATGCAGTTAAATAGGCAAAATCCTCAATAGCCACTTGCATGTCCTTTAAGCTTTACTCCCTTGCTGGGAATAGCATTTGGCTGGTTGCCACTTTCACCATGAAATGATCTGAGTCAGTCATTAAGTGACTCGTAACTGAACCATTTTGTTTTAATTAGTAACTGCAGACACATTGCCATGAAATAATCTACAACACCCTAAAACAGGCCGTGTGCTGGAAAGGGTGGCAGACCAGGCTGACACACATGGAAATGGGACAGTTTATTAAAAACACGGTTGTGTTTAATGTCCTGATGCTTTGGTACTTCAGTGTGATTCCCAAAAATGGCACAGACTCATAACTAGCAGGGTCTCTATAAGTGACAACTGTGAGAGGGTTACGCTGAAATCTATGTTTTGTTATAAGGCAGTACCTACAGAAGTACTCACCACAGCTAAAATTTTCTGTAAACCCTCCAATCATGTAAGAGCCCATGCTATTTCCCTGATGCTTCTGATAGTACCTGTATATTTATTACCCTCAAAGGATGTACCCTTTCCTCCAGCTCACACAAGTCTGACACTAGCTTATTGAAAATCTTATCCATTCCAAAGTATTTGCAATCTTTCTCTACACAGAGTAATGCCAACTGTATCTGATCAACAGCTGACCGGTTGTATTGACAAATTTCATAGAGTAAAGAAGACAGTTAAAATGTTGTGCTTTTGCTTGGCAGAACCAAGAGGATTATCAACCTCAAAAGCATCCTGAAATAAACATTACCTTTAAAAAATCTGGGTCGACTGCAAACATATCATTATATCTAATGGCATGTCCATCAGAAACATCACATATTGTACCATCTTCAACAAGACTATTAAAGCCTTGCTGAGCTGCATCACCTTCTTTTAGCATTAATCTGAGGCTTTCCAATAGTGAAATGTAATGGTACTGTCTCTTCTGCACTCTGTCATTGTACCCAAGTGTGACCTCAACAGGCTGAACATAGTTATAATGACTCTTATAATACTGCAGCCTCCAATGATGCTTATTAAGGGACCATGTTCATGAAAAGCTTCATAGGACTTTGCTCATATACATTTCTCCCAAGACATTTTAATGTGTCTGTTGAAACCCCATAATGTCTAAGTTCTTGAGATAGCACATCTATTGTATTCTCCTGCTGAATGTCCTGAAGAGTTCTAATCTAATTTGTTAAAGGCTGTATAGGCATATTGCACTTTATCACTTCCAACTTCTTTACTTTGGTTTGAATCGATGGGCTCAGGACCCAGCACTGCTCGGCACGGCGACCAGGAACCAGACATGGGGCTTGCCGTCCAGGAACCCTCTTACGGGGCTCATCGACCAGTGACACTCTAGGGCTCACCGACCAGGCACACGTCCGCAGGGCTCGCCGACCAGGCACACTCCCACAAGGCCACCGACCAGGAACACTCCCAGAAGGCCACCGACCAGGAACACTCCCACAAGGCCACCGACCAGGAACATTTTTTATTATATAACAAAAACTCCCTCGAGGGGGGTAAACAAGGCAAGAATTAAATAATAACAGACGGGGCAAAAACAAGACAAAGACTCCCGACGGTGTAACACAACGATCCAGCACAAGACAGCAGACAGAATGGCATTAAATAGGGAAGAACTAAACTAGGAAACGAGGACTCACAGCTGAAGGGCGTAAATTAATAATGAATAATTAACAAGGAAACGAAGGGGCGGGGTCAAGACTTAAGACAGGAGTGCACGAGGTACACAAAACATAAACACAGGCCACATGACTCTCCACACAAAACAAGCCAACAGTGAGGGCTGCGATGACCCTGTCACATGAAACACATAAAAGACATACAGGGCTGACAGGATCATGACACTCTACTGCAAAAACGAAATGAACACTTTAACTGAACAGACACACTCTGGTTACAAGTTTGTTTGGTAATTGTGTCTGGGTGTGTTCGTTACATATGGACAACAAAGCTTCTAAATGAGGAAAAACTTTTTCCACAATCTTTATGGCCACAAAGAAAAAACTGCATTGTTAACATGCCTGTTTGATCTACAATGCTTTAGGTATTCAGGCAATGAGGCACACTTAAATTACTACAAGTTAACATAACTGTAAAACTACCTAACATACCTATTAATAATGGGATTTGAAAATAAGGGACATTTCCTGAACGCTAACACCCCCCCCCCCCCCCTTCATTACTATGCAAGGAAATCGATGGATACACTGCATAAAAATTACTTTCTTAATATTTTCAGTACAACTCTACAAGTTTCTACTCTACAAGAAAAGATAAAAGTTTTCAGTAATCTGAAACAATACCCATTGAGAGAAAAAGAGAGTTCATTTTCTTTTTCCTGAAAAAAGAGAAGAAATTAGTTCTATATATATGTCAAGTATTTTTGGAGGAGATTTTTTTTAATGTTGCAAGACATGTGGCTGACCGGATTGCAATAGGAAGATCATTCCACCAGCAGGAAGAATTAAGCAGGAACGTGATTTAGCGCTCCTTTTTGAAAGGTAATGCGTGCTGCTATGGTTGGATCATCTAGGTGAAATGAGAAGAAGAACTAGGTGTCATCAGCATAGCAGTGGTAGGAGAGGCCATGTGCTGTATGATAGGTTCTAAGGATGTTGTATAGATGGAGAAAAGATGTGGACCAACCACTGATCCCTGAGAGACCCCAGTGGTCATCTGGTGAGTTTTGGATCGCACACCCTCCACGACACGGATCTCTCGGCGACATAAGATTTAAACCACTGAAATGGAGCACATTTTTGTTTTTTTGAGTTATGTAAAATGGGTAATAAAAATATTTAATACAAAATGATTATTTGGTGACCAACGTGAATTGGTTTAGTCTTGACTTCTGGTCATGAGTTACAGTGTTGGGGGGATGGGGAATCGGTTGATTGCCGAGTGCCAAATAAACACAGACATGGACAAGAATAACATCAGGTGCTTAATTTAGAAATAAAAGAAGAAGAGGATAAACTAACAAAAGATAAAGGTATGCAACTATGTTATCTCTGTATGATTACTACGGTATCCATGTCATGAATAAAATGCTAATGTTAATTGGAGGGTAACTTACCACTCTTAAGTTTGTGAGCCTTTTTTGCCATGGTGCTTGTTATGCTTTTACAACAATAATTCAGTTTTAACTCAACAAACACAAGATCTGTTGAGGTTGGAGGTCAGGTTATAGTTTGTGTTGTCTGTTCTTAGTGCAGTAGTGTAAAAATTTGATTCTCTCCATTTTTTATGTATCTGATTGTATATATTTTTGGCACATTTAGTGTATATTTATTTAAGTTCTGATAACTTATACTGTCATATTTTTTGCAGAATTATATTCATTGTCTTTTGCCAATGTTGGAAATGTTGGAGGTAGAGACTGTGCATCTTAAAAAGTGTGTTTTCTGTTGCAATTGCAATAGTTAAATAATTGGATTCTCTTAAGTCTGTTTTTAAATGTTCCAATGAAAGATTTGTGTATATTTTTCAGGGGAGTACCTGTGAAAGGCTGATGATAGGTCTAGTAAAATCAGGGAAAGCAAGGAAATGGATTCTATCTTAGCTAGCTGTAATACTTTCGTGACCGCTAACAGTGCTGTTTCAGTAGAGTGGTTGCATTTAAAGTCTGACTGCTTGTGATCAAGTAGGTTGTTCTGAGATAAAAAGGATGATACCTGGTTAAAAACAGCTCTCTCAAGTGTTTTTGAAATGAATGGAAGAAGTGAGATGGGTTTATAACTGTCAGTGAGAGGGGGGTTCAGCATGGCTTTTTCAGTGGTGTGACCAGGGCCTGCTTGAAAGTGGATGGAAATGTGCCAGTGAGGAGGGAGTTGTTGATGATATGTGTGAGTGTTGGTGTAAGCGTGCCTGAAATGCCCTGAAATAAATGGGAGAGGATTGGGGGTCAAGGGGGCATGTGGTGGGGTGGGTGAAGAGAAGCTTCGGTGTCAGTCAACAAAGAGAAATAGGAGAAATTAAAAGATGTAAGTGTAGTGTATTCTGAGGTATGTGGTGAAGAGATTTGGTTACTGATGGATGAATTTTTGTTTGGTGAAAAAGTTTGCAAAGTCATCACCTGACAAAGAGTAGGTGGGTAGAGGGGGACAGAGGAGAGAGTTAAAAGTTGCCTTGTGTTGGGTGCGTTACTTACCTTGGTGGTAAAAAAATATGTTTTAGCTGTAGTGACAGCAGCAGAGAATGAGGAGACAAGTGACTGGTAGTGATAAAGGTCGGCCCGGTTGTTAGACTTGTGCCATTTCCTTTCAGCCCTGAGTGTAGTCCATTGCTCATGGAGAATATAAGACGGCCACAGGCAAGAAGGAGTAGCACAAGCTGGTCTGGATGACAGAGGACAAAGAGTATCTAAACAGGATGTTAGAGTAGAGCATAAGGTGTCAGTGTCAGCATCAGCACCTAAAGACAGGAAGTGAGATGGAAAAGAAGATGCCGCCTCAGCAGAGAGGGTACTAGAAGGTTATGCCTGAAATAATCCGGAGGTGGCGTGGGTGTGGCTGATGTAGGAAGGTGCATGTTGAAAGTGATGAAGTAGTTAGATGGAGAGAATGATCTTAATGTTGTTCGTAGTGCAGTTGTGGGTGTAGATGAGATCAGGCTCGTTTCCTGATCTGTGAGTGGCAACAGTAATGAGGCGAATTAGGTTGAATGAGGAGGTGAGTGTGTGAAATTTCACAGCATATGGCTTCTCCAGGTGGAATTGAAGTCGCCGAGTACTATGAGAGGGCTGCCGTCTTCAGAAAATGTGGAGAGCAACATATTCAGCCCCTCTATAAAGTTCAAAAGTGGACCTGGAGGGTGGTAAACTACAACAATGTGAAGTTGAGTAGGAGAGTTAATGTTAACAGCATGGTATTCAAAAGTGTTATTTGTGCATAGTGAAGTGAGTGGAGTGTACTTCCCGCTATTGGTAATGAGCAAACCTGTGCATCCACCCTGTCCTGATTGGCAAGGAGATAGAGAAAAAAAGCAGTTTGGGGATAGGAAAGCGGGTGTGCCCGAGTTCTCTGTATGAATCCATGTCTCAGCCAGTGCTAGGCAGTTGAAGGCTGACTGCCTGGCAAAGGCATGGATAAAGTCGGATTTGTTGACGGCAGACTGGCAGTTCCAGAAGCCCACAGAAAAAGAGGTATTGGAGGTAAGTTGTGGATTGGTCGCACGATGGAGTGAGTACGTCGTGTCTTGTGCTTGAGATACGGGCGGTGTCTGCTGTAAATGACAGGAATGAACTGAAAACACATTGTTAGTTGAAAGTAGAAAACGTAAATAGAATAGTCTTAATTGACGAGATAAATTTTCAATGGCAGTGAAAAAGGTAGGAGCCTAAACAGAGCGTAAAACAGGGCCTTAAAGGCAGGGTCCATGATCTCTGAAAGCCAATGTTGACATTTAAAATCACCTAAACAAACACGCCCCTACTCCAATAAAATCTGGACCTTCATTTGATAAACCCACCTCACACATACGCAACCCAGGCAGTTATGTTGTTTAGTAGACACACCTTACTGCTGATTGGCTACAAGTGTGTTTTGGTAGTCGTCCCGACTCCTTTTTCAAAAGCTTTTTTCAGAAATTGTGCACTCCGCATTTAAGGGATGATGCCTTGGATGGGTAAAGACCATGAGTGTCTATTCTATCGCTGACATTACCTCATAGCCATGATCTTGCCTAGCCTGGCTCCGCCCTCCTACGTATTTCCGCTTAATTTCGCTTCAGTACAACGTCTGAGACTGCTGTATAGAGTTTCGTTTTCTCCGGCAAAAATCTGCAGGTCCAATCAGCGAACAAAGGGGGGTGGCGATGACGTTGAGGTCGTGCGTCAGTTGGAGTTGTAGTTCAGTAATGGCAGCGAAAACTGCAAAACTGCCCAATATACAGATGTTAAAGCCGGTGCAAGAACAATGCTTGCTAAGTTTTGTTGGTCTGATCATTCAAACTTGTTGTTTCCGGCTGGTTTCAGCGCATGATATACGTCACGACCACACGTTAGCGATTGCCTATGGCAGATCCTGAGTGACTCTGGGCAGATCCAATAGTTTTAAACTTCAACAGAGGACCCTCCTTAACGGAAGTAACGCTTTGCAATGGAGCGTGGCCAGACTCTCTGTACAAATGAAATGAATGTACGAGAGTCTGGTTGGACCAGGCTAGATCTTGCCCCCATAATTTTGAAATAAATATTTGATTGCATGATAAACACCTTTACCAAAATAAGTGCCTGAGAGAAAAAGTATACAGGTTTATAAAGATGTTTTCATCCAAAAGAAAGAGTAAATAAATACTGGTTCGTTTTATGCAGCTGTATAATGTTGCTTTCTGTTGCGGTATTATTAAGGCAGGGTTTTTGTTTAATAGAAGGGGAGGACGCACCACTGTGCTAATAGGCAGCACAAAAGTACACAGCACTGTCCTCAGATTTTGTCAGCTGTTTAAGATGAAGTGTGGAATGTGTTTTCCCATGACCACTCACATTAAAATGGTTCTCAAATATTTTTTCAACAGTTCTTTGTTCATAGACTATATAACCAATGAGTTCCATTTCAGTGTTTCTTTGTGAACGCTGGTACCACAATATAGTGTCATAGTTAGATATTTGATGGTGGCAGGTAATATTAGATGAACTTCCAGAACTCAGTAAAATTGCAGTAGGAGACTGCTCAACCTTATTAGACAAAACAACACCTGCAAAGACAATAGCATATAAATGTAATTAAAATGTCTAAAAACAATAATATTAAAGTTGAAAAATGTAAAGAATCAACATTGTTATAGTATTACCTATTAAAATAAGTACAGTAATTGGGAAAACAGGAAGTCTCTTCATGTTGATCTTGTGTGACATTAGATAGAAAAGATCAGATGTGAGCTTATATTAAAAGAAGGAGGAGACTATGAATGTCACTGATGTTCATCAGTTAGTGTGTGCTCAACGCCTATACCTATATTGGTACCCATTACTGCTCCTGAAGTACCCCGAACAGTACTTCTAAGCCTTTCTAATCAAACTTGTAGAGTATTCCTGAAATGGCATGATTTGGAAGTTAAAATATGGAAGTCTTTTGATGTAATACAATCCAGTTGTACAGTATATTGAACAGCTTGAAATTAAGGTCATTATTCCCTTAAAAGTTTTCGCTTATACAGAAGCTAATAAAAAAATGAATAATGGGATTTTTTGCATTGTATGAATCGATCAATTAATAATTCAAGAGTGGAAAACAATGGAGAAAGCGAACACGAAGGCTTAAAAACAAAAGTCTATTGAGGGATAATAAGACACAAGAGAACACAATACGAAAGTGGAAACAGGAACAAAACAAGCTAGAATTCTACAAAAGAGGTGTTTGCTTTTCAAATACCTAACTATTGTTGGATTAATGAAAGATGAAGCAAGGGTTTTTTAAGACCACCAAAAAGGAAGTACAAAAAATGCTGGTTGGTTTTACGCAGCAGGGTAATGCTGCTCTCTACTGCAGAATTTTTGTTTAAAGGAAGGGGAGGAAGAACCACTGTGGTAATAAGCAGCACAATAGTACATGGCACTGTCTTCAGGGTTTCTCAGCTGGATTAGATGAAGTGTGGAATGTGTTTCACCATGACCACTCACATTAAAACGGTCCTTAAATGTTTCTTCAACAGTTTTCTTGGCATAGTACATATTACCAATCAGTTTTAGTTCATTGTCTGTTTGTGAACGCTGGTACCATAGTATATTGTCATAGTTAGTTATTTGATGGCGGCAAGTAACTTCAGCAAAACCCTCAGGACTCCAAAAAATTACAGGAGGAGTCTGCTCAACCTTATTAGACAAAACAACACCTGTGAAGACACCAGCTACGCTTTTAACAACAAAGGCTTATAACCAATAATAATGCTATAAACTAATTCCTTATTTATTTATTGTAAAGTTTAAAATAAAAAATATAATGTCAAGCTTATTATATTATTACCTATGAAAAGAATTATGGTGATGGGTGAAACAGGTCCTCTCATGTTGATCTCTTACGTCAGAATGAAAAGCGAAGAACAGATGAAACAACCAATTTAAAAGAAGGAGGAGACTCTGAATGTACATTACCTCTTTGAAATGTAGTGTCTTGCTGTATTTTGAGTTATAAGCAGTGGTGGCTGGTCAATAAAGGGGGCTACAGTACTGCCCTTCCTGGGTCACACAGAAAAAATAATACAATTATTATTATTTTGTAAATTATATAAATTGATATTTATGTGATGTGACACATTAGAAAATCTAATAGAAACATTTTTGCTTTCCCCATACAGTAAGTTCAATCTGCCTGTTGGCACATCTTAATTTCAGTTATGGGGCAATCAAGAAATTACCCACAGGAGGCGGGTCTTTGTAGAAGTTTAGTTAATTGCTGATTCAAGAAATAAACACTCATTATGATATAAAATTTTGGGTAACACTTTATTTCGATAGTCCACTTTAGACATTTTACTAATAAGTAACTTTGCAACTACTTATCAACTACCAATCTTTAGAGAATTAGTAGACTTTCTGCTTAATATCTACTAACACTTTATTGTGATGATATCTCAACAGACATTCAACTGACTATAAGCAGTGTTGGGTGTAACGCGTTACAAAGTAACGCGTTACTGTAATAATATTACTTTTTTCAGTAACTAGTAGTGTAACGCATTACCCGTCTGAAAATGGTAATATTATTACAGTTTTCCCGAGCTAGTTACTTGCGTTACATTCGCCAGTAGCACCTTCATCACACAAAGGCACACAACACAGAGAACAAAAGGGAAGTGGAGGAGGGCGTGAATGGAACAGTGATTGGTCTAAGTTTGGCACGAGGTATCATTTACCATCACCGATTGGTCGACAGCCGGCAGCAGAGCGGCACACTCAAAGACAGATCGGGAAAATGGAAGCGTCAACAACGGCAAGCTTTTTTTCAGAGGAAGGTTCGCTAGTTTCGATGGGAGGAGATTCAGTCATTATTTTATTATGTTCAACGGAAGGAAAATAACTTGACGGTGAAGTGCACACTCTTTAATGTTTCTCCGAACACTGTGCCCCACGTCCGGTAGCGGGTAAGGAAGCCAGCAGTAATTTTTATGTTGTATTAAAATGTGGTGTATTTACGGTGGGTTTTCTCGCCGTGGAGACCTTGATGAATGTGAGGTTATACCACGGTCTCCCGGCGCTCATTTCATTGTTTGTTTGTATGTAAACAGGGGTTGCGTGCAGGTTGTTTATCCCATCAATTTTGTATATCAATTTTACCGTAATTGACGAAGGCTGTGTCTTTAGCTTGAGTGATTTTAATGATATTTATTGAATTGATTGTGTATTTATTACTTTGCGGTGTTAAATTGATATATTTATATGTTTGGGTGTTGGATGAATTTGCTGTGCATTGCTGTGTATAGTGGGTGGGTAAATAATGTGCACTAACATCATGGTATCCCCTTGCTAAGAATACAGAACTCTTGGAAGTCTTAATCAGGAAATAATTTATTGTGAACCGTCATTATTTTATCAGCTGTCCATTTAAAGGCTTCCATCTAAAAATAATTGCAACCTGTTGTCATCCCTGTATTTTGAATGAGTAAATTGTTATCAAATTTAATCTAATAAAATTGTAACTTTTTATTGATTTGGGAGTTTTGTGTTTGGATGTTTTCTTGGCCGTGGCTTGCCCAAATAAACATTCTTGCCCAGAAAAAAATGTAACTAGTAATATAACTAGTTACTTGCTCCAGGGAGTAATAAAGTAAAGTAAGGCATTACTATTTTTGAGAGTAATATGTAATAAGTAATATATTACTTTTTTGAGTAACTAACCCCAACACTGACTATAAGTATCTTTGCAGGGGCATGTCAACTTATTCCACTAACCCAAACCTCTTCCCTAACCCCAACCCTTACAGTATACTAATAGTCTAATGACAGTTAGTTGACGTATAGTTGCAAATTATTGAAAGTTAGTTGACGTGTAGTTGCAAAGTTAATTATAGTTAGTAGAATGTCTAAAGTGGACTATCAAAATAAAGTGTAACCAAATTTGGCCAATCAGCAACCTCAAATCTGATCCAAGATCACATTAACTATTTTACTACAACATTGGTGTTACTACAATTTTTATTTTTTTTTGTACAGAAACCACAGTTTAAACATTGTTTATAAAAGCAAATGGTAATCAATTCACCTAAAAGCATGTTACTACACTTGAACTATAATAAAATCTTGGTAATTTAAAGCATTTCAGTATCAGCTGCAATTTTTTTAATGTCACGGCCAGGGGCTGGCTGTTCTAGGCTAAAGCCATGCCCCTTCTCAACTTCCACCTCGAGGAGGTCCCCAAAGGCAACCCAATGACCAGACAACACGAGAACAGGTAAGTAATAAAACAATCTTTATTGAATTTAAATATTTAAAATGTCTTGGGAAATGGGGAAAAGGGGAATTAAAACTAAAATCTAATTCTGCCCTCCAGGTGGGTCTCAGCCAGGGAATAACGGGAAGCAGGGGGGGGGGCAACGGGGGTCCGGGACGTGGGACTCAAGCTCCAGCCTGGCCTTGATAATTCCGTGGCGCGCTCCTTCCTCCTGGAGGCAGAATCAAAACCAATATGAGTGTGGGGGGGGTTATTATTCTGGTCGTGTACCTGGAGCTCCCTCGTGGAGGCTTTTCCTTGTGGTTGCACGGCTTGTATCGGATTGCTCACTACTCCTTTCCTTTCTTTCCACGGGTGGCAGCTGGGACAGAGAGACACAGTTTATTCGATGTGGAATAAGTCCTCACCTCTTGGCTGGGCTCAACGTACCGCAAGTACAGGTTTTACTCGACTGCTCCTTAGATTATTCACTCTCTCTCCCCTTCTCTCCACAGGTATCGACTTGGGCACAGAAACACAGTTAGTTGGCTTTAAATGGCTCTCACCTCTCGGCTGGACTCAGCGTACCGTAAGTACAGGTTTTGCTCGATTTCTCCTCAGGGTGCTCCTCACCGGTCTACCGGATACAATGCCGGCTCCGTCTCTGTAAACCGACAGCTTAAGGGGTTGGTATACACAACAGGCAGCCGTGGCGGACTTACAGCAGTTTGCGTGGCGTCCGTTGGGGTAAGTAGTTCCTAGGTGGCGTCGGGGGCGAACCCTCAAGACCGCTAGATGGTGGCAGAGGGGTGGAATATCACAACGTCTCACCGGGCCGAGCGCTGCCCTTTTCTTGCTACCGTCAGGCGTTCGAACTCTGGACAGGGGCGCCCCTTTGTAGAGGCCACGGGACGATGGAATTGCGTCACCTCTCTCTCTGCAACAACAATGTTTATGCAACTGGAAACATCAATAACAATAGCCCCACATCGTACTCACACCTCTGCTGTTTCCTCAGCTCTTCACCGCCACTCTTCACATCTGCCCGATGTCTAGACGGGGAAAAATCGTTTCTGGGCACCGTACTATTCCTGGAGGCCCGAAGCACGCTCACAACATATGCCGTATTGGACTGAGCTAAGACCGGCAGCCTCTTTGTCTTCCCTTGACGAAGTGCGTGAAGGCGGGGGTTTATCTGACAAGACACACAGCGATACACAGCAACCCACAGCAATATACAGCACCACGTCAAAAATAAAGGTTTCCACAGCACAAAGACTCACCCACCACTCCAAGTGTACGAAAAAGACGCCCGTCTTCCCTCACTTCGCTTAGTTCAGATTCGGCGATGGAAATATGCGGCCCAGCTAGTGGTGTCGTCGTTGTGTCTGCTTCGGTAAGTATTCCTTCGGCTCACCCACCATGCTCTGTTAGGGGTAGGGCCGCCTTCCTTCTCCTGGAGGGTTTTAACATAAAGCCAAGTTAATACACGGGACACTTTCAACTAGATCTTGGTACTCACAACAATGCCGTTTTCACTCCCCTTTGTCACTTTGTCTCAACTAGTCGTATATCCGTTCTCCTCACAACCTTTAAGGTTCGCGATGTCTTCACAATCATCCAATTCCAGCCAAAAGCTCTTCAGTATAACACCACAACCAGCCGGGTGCAGTGCTCCTTTAACTCTATCTCACAGCTCCGTCCTCTTTTGCCTCTCTTGGCTGCCGTACTCTCTCCTCTCGCTCTAAGCGCTCTGTGGATCAATGGCGCCCTCCGGCTCCTCCGAGGACGGAGCGTGTGATTTGGGTCTGCCCTAGGCAGTAGTGGAGCTCGTGCCCAAAAACAACTCTCCTCCTGTGTGCTGCTACAGCTCCATTTATGTGGCCCGTCCTCATTTCTTCCTCTAATCAGAGCTGCTACATAAATTGGCTGCACCTGTGGCTCGTTTCTTCCTGATTTGTGTTGCCAGGGAGACTGGGAAGTGAAAGGTGCTTTTAAAAATTCTGTCCGGGCGGAACCTCTCCTCTCCCTTTTTGGTTCCGCCCTAAGTCACCCTGTGACATCAACACACAAGATCCCAGAATTTAACAAATCAGTAATCAAAAGAGGTTCTAATATGAAACAACATTGGACCAAATTCTAAAATAAATTCTGTGACAGTGGGAAATTTTTTTTTCCATATTGTGGCCTCAAATGTTATTCATAGGGAATAGGGACTTAATTTAGAATGAGTGAGCTGTTTTGTACACAGTTGTAGTTCAGACCTTGTTATCCTAACATTCTTTAGACCTTGTTTTTTCTACATAAATTCCAATGATTCCTATCTTTTTGGTCTGGTCTTGTACTTCTTGTGGTTGGTTCAGTTCACTTCAGTTGTATTTGAAGTGTTTTATAATGCATTTTTACAGTCGTGATTTGGAACATTCTACACAAGCTTGACTGAGGCCAGATAATGTGTGAAAGCTGTGCAGGGTACCCTTACAGAAATCAACCATGTTTTTTGTGGTAAAAGTGTAGTAACCATGTTTTTTTGATGTTTATTGATTACTATTAGCAAAACCATGGTTTTACTACACTAACCATAGTTTAACTATTGTTTTTGAAAACCATGGTTGTCAAATCCCATAGATACCTGTATATACACTAGATGTCACCTTGACTATGGCAGTTCATTGGAACCAATGCGTCAAATAGGAGCCCCTCCTCTTTAATGCATCAGCATCAATGTAGGCAAAGGTGTAAGCGAAATAAAATCACCATAAATCGTCATGAATCGTCATTAATTTTTCTGCGTTTTTTCCAATGGTCAGACATGTATTTAGCATTGAGTCCAGAGAAAATGTAAAGTTTTGATATTAAGAAAATCTACTTTTTCGGAGATAGCAGCGTTACCTAGCTACTTCATGAAAAGACCCCTGTTCCAAGATGGCGGCGGTTTTGACACATGCTTAGAACCCCAAGGCGACATCTAGTGTTTATATCTATGGTCAAAACCATGGTTATTTTGTGGTTGCCAACGTTTTACTACAGTAACCATGGTTTTTTGGTTTTAACTGTAGTAAAACCATGGTTAATTTTCATAGGGTAAACCCAACTCCTTAAAAAAAAAAACGTTGCAAAAACTGTAAAAATAGCATTATTGTTTGCCGTTTGAGATTTGTAACTTTGCAGAACTTTTCTATTTTATGCTCTAAACGCAAAACATTACACACTTACTAAAGTTGAGAAAGTTAGATTTATGCTGTAAATCATTTAACAAATGAAGTTACGGTTTAATAATGTGCAAGTTTTAATGCTGGCCTGCGCAGGGTTTGGGGTTTGTAAAAAGACGTAATGGTAATGAAGATGAAAGCACTTAAAGCACTGTGTGATACTGGCAGCACAGTAGTATGTAATAGTGTCTTTGGCTCCTTTTGTACATGAACCACGAAGCAATGAAACATTTTCACCATCCCCTGATACATTAAAGACACCTTGATATGGCTGTTCAATATTTGCAGTTTTGTAAAACATATAACCTAAGAGATCCAATGTTGTGTCCCCACTGGATCGCTGATACCATAATATGGTGTCATAGTTTTTGATGAAATGTTTGCATGTCAACTCAACCACACTTTCAGGATGACAGATGACTGAATGTGGAGACTGCTGGACATCTCTACATAAAGAAAAGGCTTTACAAGAGAAGAATTTGAGATTACATTAGCATAAGTAAAATTACATTTAACTGACTGTAATTTTGGATATGGGAACTTTTATTGAAATAAACAAATACTGCACCTGTTAGTGTGAGCACTGAAATAAGTCGAGTTGAGAGGTAAGACATCATGTTAAGTTTGCAATAACACTTGACATCTGAGTTGTTAATCTCCTGTAGACAGGAAATGACATCACAACCACCACACCAACTGCTACGAAGTGTATTTGTTTCCATTGTAGATCTTTATGTTGCCTGATATTTACTAGATGGTGGTTTGAGGTGCACTGAAGATCAGAGACAAGTTTTTGTCAAGGAAAAGAGAACATTGTGGCATTGTGCATAAGAAGCTGCACAGAAATATTCAGCACTGTCCTGGTCTGGTATAGTCTGGAGAATCTTTAAAGTTACTTCATTCTGTCCATCGCCAGTTAAACTGAAATGATCTTTAAATGTTGCCTCGAGTTCTTTTATGTTGCTATATCGAGCAAAACCAATGAGTTTTAATGTTGAATCTCCATATAACCTTTTATACCACAGTATTGTGTCATAGCTGGTAATTTGATGCTTGCAGATCAGTTCTATGGTCATTTTAGGATTACACACCACATCAGCGGGCGACTGTTGTACATCCTTACAAATCAGGCAACCTGAGAAAAAAAAGACATTTTAGGCATACGTTTACTTATAGACTTAATATAATTTTACGTTCTTGTAACTGTTTAAATTTACTATTTTATGAAAATCTATATTACCCGTGAACCAGGACAAGAAGAAAACAAATGTGAAGATGATTCTAGTCATGTTGAGTCATACTGGTGCCAGAGAAACACTTCTAAAGTCTTGGTAATGTTGCTGGACTAGGCAGAGGAAGTGATGTCATACTGATACATCTAAACACAGCTTTAGCAGTTAGCCTTTGCTTGTATGTTGTAAAACATTACTCACTACAAATTGCAGACAAATTGATTGATTGATGGCTTCATACAGTCTTAAGTACTTTAATTAGAGCTGTAATGTAAAGGGCAGCTAACAGAGAAAAAATCTAACATTTCTACCACATACCTTTTTCACAGTGGTATGTGCGACCAATCGAATAACTCAACTAATCACTAGCAACACATCTACTGTAATATCATTAAATATTTAATGTACTTTTAGTATTACTTGACATCAAATTGTAGTTACAGAACTTACCTACACAGGTCAACTCTCAAAACCAACCAGCAGGTTTACCTATAACCCCCACAGTAAAGTTAATGCAAACCATGGGTTAAAACACACTAGTATATTGTATAAGTGTAAGTGGAGATATTTATACTTGTTTTACCTAAAACCATATTATTTTATTAGGTCAAAATGTGTTTTTGTGGAGGGATTTTGGTACATCTGTAAAGTTGGCAACTCATATAATTAAACAATTTCCAAAAATATACCATTCGTTTGTGCTGCGTCTATGCTGATTTGTGCAGCAGAAATGAACATTTGTGGTGGTTTAGTTTTTGAGATAATAAACATAATTTTTTTGGGCTGTGTGACGTCATTCTCCACCCCATGTTGTCGAAATCCCTCCAAACCGACAGCGTTCGTTTGTGCTCAATTTGTGCCGTGATAACAAACGCTGTAATAACTTCCCTTCGTGAGATATAAGAAGAATATTTTCAGTAGCAGTGATGTCACTCTCCACCCCATATAGTCCAATTCGAATCAAAATGGCGCTGTTTGTTTGTGCTCGATTTGTGCTGTTAACTCTTTCGCCGCCATTGACGAGATAACGTGTCAATTAAGAGAAAATGCTTTGCTACCAATGACGAAAAATCTGCTTTCCGCAATACCGCTACTTCCGCAACTTATACAACCCGGAAATAGCGCCTCACGTGCAAGAGAAATAACTTATGTTTTAAAGATCGATCTGCATCTGTTCTCTATCAAAAGTCCTTCACAAAAATGCTATTATTTCAGCTTTTAGTTAAAAATATATATTTTTAAGAAAAATACCCATATTTAAAAGTTTATAAGCAGGGTAAAAATATAGATTACATGTTTTTTTTTTGTTGTTTGTTTGAAAGCAGAGGGTCTTTTATTTCATTTGACATATTTTTATAACCAAAGAACAAAGAACGATGACTATAGCATATGTATACAACACATAAATATTTGTCTGACCTACTTGTTATTTTGCACATAACATCTGCTTTCAGATTCTTATAAGGCTCTATTAGGATAATTACATATCTTAGAAAACATGCCGACCAACAGCCAGCCAGCATTAAGCATGTACGAGTCCAGCGTAATGGTCTGCGATTACAACTAAACTGATGGGCCTGTTTGTATTATGTTCTCAAGTGTCTGTGAGGATTTTTGGCTCATCATTCCGGAAATATTTGCATCTAGAACAACGGGTGTTACGTTAACTGTCCCCTAGATCAGTGGTTCTCAAAACTATTCCTGGATGCCCACTGCTCTGCACATATACAAAAGTCTTCTATTTTAAACAAATCCACTTTAATCATCAGTAGAGATTTGTATGAACTGAACTGATTGTGTCAGATGAGAGAATCATACAAAATGTGCCGAGCATTGGGTCTCGAGAAACCACTGCGGTTCACTGAGTTGAAAGTACTGCTCTAGATGTTTATGTTTATATGAAAAGCAATTTTGTGAATTTGCTGTACTATCTGGGCAAATATCAATATGAAACATAAAATAATTGTTTGCCGTTGTATTCCAAGATTTGATGTGATGTCACATAGTGATGTGGGCACCATTTGTAACCTGTATTCGTTATTTAATTTGTAGCTGCTGTTATGTTCCTTTTGTCCATGGGTTTGCATCTGCATGAAAATTATTATAAGATTCAATGATTTGCAGTCATTTGCCTCATTAAAACTAAAAGACTTGAGGTAATCAATTCAAGCATTTTGAAATGTGGCATTTTCAAAATGGGCCAGACTAAGTATATCTAACTAATTAACTAGTAATCTGAAGCTTATGACAAAAAAATTAATAGTTTTATTAAGATCAGACAATATATGTCTTTCCAAGACTAGGGCTGGTTGATTAAACATACAGTAGCCATTAAGTTAAGACTGTGTTTTTTAGGACTAGTCTGAAGAACTAGTAGTTAGTTAGGGCTAATCAGTCTTACTATTTGGAATTAAATATAATTTAAATAATTTAAATATTTTTTCACATGATACTTAAAGCAGTTATGTTCAATCATGAAGACAAAAATGTATGACTAACTTTTAAGACTAGTCTTAGAGATTAATGTTACTGACCATTGCTTTAAATGTAGTTACAGACAAAAAATTAGGTTTATGTTTTAGTTGTCTTACTTGAAAATAGCTTACACTGGCCTTTCTTTAAATATATCAGGGCCATAGTTTTGTCTTAAGATGTACACCAGTAATGTTTTTTAAAAGGTTTGTTTGTAAAAAGTACCTAAATGTTTTTACATAACTAATGGCTAGTCATGCATCAATTTAAACATTTGGGAAACAACCCAATAAAATTATAAATTCTTCAAATCCTAAAGGTATGAAAAAGATTGCTGTAAATATGTGGATTCTTAAAGAACAGGCCAACATTAGAAATAATAACTAATAATCATACATAAAGAGAATATATATTTGGTTATCAGTAGCTTTAGTATTCTAATCTATTTTCCATGACATGTCATGATGTGTCTTATAAAGTTTTTAATAATTGTTTATAGAATTATTGCAATGAAATTGTAATGTTATGATACAATTGGTTGTTTTAAATGTAAATGATTATCTGAAAACTTACTCTAGCACAGCACATGTGTGAACACAAATAAGTGCCTAATAGCAAATCTGACTGACATTTGCTTAATGACATCATATTTGTTATTAACTCCATTTGATATTAACAACACATCCGGATCAATTATGTATGGGCATAGCCAGTGGTTAAATATAAAAATATGCAGAGGTTTAGTGCTATTTTTAGGCCTACTATAATATGACAGAGGCTGTCATCTGAAAAACTTGTACGTTTGCACATAATATCTATGTCAAAGAATATATGTTCTATAAGAACAATTACTTTTGTTAAAAAATAGTCTAATACATTTAAACAAGCAAACATTTAGTAAGACCTACAGAATAGATCTCTATGAACTAAAATGACTGTTTCAGATGAGAGAAACATACAAAATGTGCAGAGCATGTTTGTGTATATGTTCCTTTTGTCCATAAAAATATATACGGTTTAATAACTTGCATACCTCACTTTATTTACCTAATTAAAACAGAAAGACTTCATGGTACTCGATTAAAGGACATGAACATGATTCTGCTAAATGAAAGGATATTTGTTATTGACACGATTTAATAACACAATCCACCATTCAGATAACGTATCAGGTTGTTTTATTAAATTGTTTCAGTTCTTACACTCAACAACATTTAAGCCAGTGCAGTACAATTTTCTCTACACTGTATAAATTAATTTATATATATTTATATATATCAAATACAAAAACAACTTTGCAAAAGTATAGCTATCACACAGTCATTTTGAAAATGGCCCTGACGAACGCCCCCTAAAGTTTATGACAAAGCATACAATGTATTATTGAGATCAGGCAATATACTCAAATTCCTTATTGTGGTTTTTAGGTGCAATTTTCCGTTATGTCCACTAGATGGCAGAAGAGGATCAATCACTGGCTGACATTTGAACTCACAGAAAACACAGAAGATGATTACTCTTTAACTAATTCTACTATTAATAGAAATCTGTTCACATTTAAAGGTGCAGTGTGTAATTTTTAGAAGGATCTCTTGACAGAAATGCAAAATGATATACAAAACTATATTATCAGGGGTGTATAAAGACCTTTCATAATGAACCGGTATGCGTTTATTACCTTAGAACGAGACCTTTTTATCTACATACACCAAGGTCCCCTTAGATGGAAGTCAACATTTTCTGGCGCCATTTTTCTACAGAAGCCCCTAACGGACAAATTTTTTACTAAGTTGTCTCTGACGATGACATGTTTGTCTGGTCGCGGCTACCGTAGCTTCTCTATGTGTTTCAAAAGCGAGGGGTGAGTAGTGGACTAAGCCATTGGTTGCAATTTGTGACCTCACCACTAGATGCCACTAAAATGTACACACTGCACCTTTAACTTCATGATTTTACTGTTATAATATTAAAATCAAATTTAGTGAAAAATTACCACTTCAATTGTTCTGAGTTGTCAGTTTTATCACTCATGTCACTTTATGATAGCTGTGAAACGTGAACATAATTTTGGAGGCACTTTCACGACATTTGCAGTAAGAATTATATTTTTATGTTTTTTATTAAAAAAATCTACATACAAAATGAGTGTGTAACCATGTCAATATTAAGTCTTGTTCTTTAACAGTCTTGTTTCTCCTTTCTCAGGTAAATGTGTATGTGTATAATATACAATGCAGAATATCTATATGGCAATGTCCTTAAACGTCTTGTGATCCCAAATAGCTTGAACCCCGCTAATCGCTGCTTGCAGCTATATTTCTAGTTATTATTTTTCTTCTGCCGTAGAACGGATCGTGCAGACCAAACCGTAAGGCCTAGAAACTTGAGACTTGGCCAAATGGTAGGACCCAATTTGGGGAGAGGTTGATAGAGTATCAACCCGATTGGCCTATAGGTGGCGCTATAGCGATAACAAACGCGTTGATGCTCATAACTCCCACAAATCTTGTCCAAATGTCAAGTGTCTTATATCACCGGATTCCTTGCGTCAAGACGAACAAAACGTATATCTCCGATTTCATTTCCGTCATGAATTTTTTTTCGCTATTTTCGATTTTGTCGAAAAAAATTAAAACGAACTAGTCCTAGGTTTTTTGTCCGATCGGAACCGTTCCAGTGCTGTAATATTCCTTGGAGTGTGAATATCAAAAGTTATCAAAAAAATTTGAACTTTCGACTCACCGTCGTCAAGCCACGCCCAAACGCCCCCAATGGGCGGAGCCTCTTGCACTTAAATGGCTATAACTTAGGGATGGAAGGAGATATTGACACCAAATTTGGTACACATATACAGGGGACCATTCTGGGGTCACCTGCAAAAAATTGCGCCTCTTGACCACTAGTTGGCGCTATAACACCACCTCAACTTTGAAGGTCTGTAACTACAGAAATATGGGACCGATCAACTTGACATTTGGCACCGGTGCTCCTGGTCTAGGGTACTATCTATGTGTAAAAGGAATTTTGCGTAGCTCAAAAAACATGGCCGCCATCGGCCAATCAAGAAAAAGCAGCTATTAGACAGGGTTAACGGAGGCTGATCCAAACAAAACGTGGTGGGCCTGTTTGTCTCTTGGCCGTGAAGGTCTGTGCCGAGTAAGAAAAAATTCGGCCTCCGGGAGGCGCTATCACGTTTTTTCAGTGTTTAAGTGATTGTGTATTATGCAGTGTTTTAGATATCAACAAGATCTTTATATAATTTAATAGAGCTACATTTAATGAACAACTTTTCCTCAAGAAGCACTTGTCTCAGTCGAATCGTTTGATAGATATTCATCATTTTCTTTTAAACCTACTTTTGCGAACTAGTCCTAGGTTTTTTGACCAATCTGAACCAATCCAGTGCTGGAATATTCCTTAGACCCTGATTATCAATAATTATCAAAAAAAAGTTGAACTTTGCACTCGTCGTCGCAACACTACAGTCAAAAGTACGAAGAGGCGGGGCCACAAATACTTAAATAGCTATCGTTTATGATAGGAATGAGATATCAACATGAAACTTGGTACACATATGTATAGACCCATGCTGAGGTCACATGCAAAAAATTGCAGAGATTGTCCATTAGGTGGCGCTATAACATAAGAACAAATAACCATAACTATAGCATATTTATATGACACATAAATATTTGTCTGACCTACTTGTTATTTTGCACATAACATCTACTTTCAGGTTCTTATAATGGTCTATGAGGATAATTATTTATCTTTGAAAACATGCCACTCAACAGCCAACCAGTATTAACCATGTACAAGTCAAGCCTAATTATGTGTGATTACAACTAAACTCATGGGAATGTTGGTCTTATGTTTCCAATTGTCTGTGAGGATTTTTAGTTCATCTTTCTGAAAATCGTTGCATCTAACACAATGTGTGCAAAGTAAACAGTTCTCTAGATCAGTGGTTCTCAATGCTTCAAATAATCAGCACAATAGTAGAGATCTTTATTAACTGAACTGATTGTGTCAGATGAGAGAAACATACAAAACGTGCAGAGCAGTGGTCCTCCAGAAACGGAGTAGAGAACCACTGCTCTATATGTTTATGTTTATATGAAAAAACTATTTTGTGAACTAATACTTGGTTTTTCACTCAACAACACTAAAGCCAATGCAATACAATTTCCTGTAGTCTGTGAGCAAATATGAATGCCAAATTGTGATCACCAATTGTACATCTTATTCCTTTAGTTGTTTAACTTTGAATTACAAAAACAACTTTTCAAAACTACTAGAATTTTTTCAGTCAACAACAATAAAATCAGGGCAGTACATTTTTCTGTCCTCTGTGTGTAAAGGTATATCAAATACAAAATGTAATGAATTTGAATACCTGCTTTTGTGAGCATAGATTTCATGTGATGTCACACATTGGTGTAGGTGCCATTTGTACGACTGAATTGCAGCACGTGTGTTTAAAGGAACTCATAAAGATATGGATTAAAGTTTTTCATTATCCCCATTTATTTACATCAGTAGCATTAGGATTCTATTTTACCTTCCATGACATAAACGTGTCCTTATAAAAATGTAACAACTTTGTATTATACATAATGTATGTTCTTTTTCAAATATTGCACCAAAAATTATCATGTGATAATGCAATTGGTTATTATTCACATAAATGACCTGCTAGAACTCAACTAAATAGCAGCACTTTATGAAATTGAACGCAGACAAATGCTTACCAGCAAATCTTCTGCAAATCTACTAAATAACATGACATTTGTTATTGACATAATTTGATATTGAAAACATATCTGGATCAGTTATTTATTGGCCCAGCCTAAAATCACATGAAAATAATTGCAGAGCTATACCACTATTTGACAATTTAACATGACAGAGCCTAAAAAATTTTCTATTAAAATATGTAACTTTGCTTTATTGTTTCCAAATCCAAAAAATTGTATTCTCTTACAATAACACAATAAAAGGATTATATGAAAAATATATACTCTCTGTGTGAAACACAGACCCTCATTAATATACTTAAGAGCATGCTTATCAGGATTTGAGGTAAAAATTTGTCTATCGTTATTTACTTTTCAATATTCAATAGGGCTTATTCGATCTACGTCATCAATGTTCGTGGCGGCCATATTGTTGACATAAAACTGTCAGTCTGTCAATGGACAAGCGAGGCAGCGTGGGTATTATGCATGGTATTATCGGTGTTTTTTTAAAACCGCGCGAGGGTGTGTGGTGTAATACACGGATGTTCTAACAACAGCAAAAAGAACTCCGGAATTAGTTTTTATGCGATACCGACTGTCAGAAAACATGAAAGGAGACAGAGGAGTTGAACCAGCGAAGGAGAGACTCCCAACACAGCAAAGTCTGTCCCCATCATTTTACCCCAGGTACCGTTAGGGATATATGCTCACAGCAAAGTCTGTCCCCATAATTTGATCACATATGGTTAGCTGTAAGCAGTGGCTGAAACTGCTCTTTCAAATAAGCTGCCATAAATTGAGACAATTATTAAATTAGTATTAATAACTATATGAACATAATAATAGGTCTGGCATTGATACTAGGTAGGGAATTAAGGGCCGTTCACATAGTTTTGAAAATTGTTTTATATTAAACAGAATAGCGGAGCTCACACCAAAACTATAACAAAACAGATACAATGAACAACATCATTGGGATCACTTTCTGAGCGATTTTTCCCACCTGATGAAGGATAAACCATTGATAGCATTAAAATCTATTTGAACTGCAAGTGCACGGCCACTTAAAATGACAGTGAAGCTCATTGCTGAGCTCTATAACATTAGAATACCTCCAGTTGCTGTGAAAATTGACTACGTAATGCTTTTTAATCTATTACATTAACTAACTGTTATGCCAAAAGGTAAGAGATTACACAAACTATTAGATTCACTGTTTAGAGTTACTCGAAACGCAGCGTGTTGAGGACATCTGTAAAAGTTTTTATTACAAGCAATATTAAAGGCAAGTGATTTGTGCGAGTGCCGTGAGCGAATTAGCATAAACGTATTGTTTGGTGATGTGGACGATGATATAGTTATCGTTATAGTTATCGTTATTATGTGAACGGCCCTTCAGTGCTTGTATGATGAATGCGGATACTGTATGAACGATATAGTTATAAATATCCGGATAAGTTACGGCTGGCAATAAGGACGGATCTTTACTTAAGGCTATTGGGTCTATTTGATATTGTTCCACAATAATCAAGCTCATCTTCTCTTAATACAGACGAGATTAAGGCATTAGGCTACTGCTCCCCTCGACTCAAATCTACGTGCGGCTCGGGGCAGGACAGATGTCATGTCAACAAGATGGCCGCGGCTAGCGACTTCTGGTGTTTGCGAATAAGCCCTATACTAATTTTATGTTAAATTAATTGTAAAATGAAAAAAATAATTTTAGCCAGCAGATGGCAGAAGGTCATCTTCTGCCATCTGCTGGCTAAAATTATTATTTATTATTTAAAGGGGTCATATCGTGAAAATGTTAGCATTGCCACTTTGTAGGTGTGAGCAAAAATAGGTCATTGAAATTTGGCTTTCCTTATGATGTCATAAGGATATCTTATTAGATTAATACTGCCCACTTAATGTCCACTATCCAACCACAGCACTGCCATTTGTGCAGAGAGAAAGAAAGAGAGAAAAAATAATTGACAGCACAATTGAGTTTGAATTGCATCAAACCACCATCATTGTGATCAGTGTTTGCACTTCATCAGCTCATTTGCATTTTAAAAGACACACCCAAAACTACACATTTTTGCTCAAACCTACAAAGCGGCAATGCTAACATTTTCACGATATGACCCCTTTAAAATGTATACTCAATAAAATTGTGTTCAAAGGTTTCATCAATGGATGCATGATTTAACTTTATGAAGTCAGTATTATTATGTTAAAATAACATTTCGTCAATCATTCTGACGGTAAACGTTTTAACAGTCATGTGACATTCGAACATAGGATAACTCTTGAACTCTTGAAGGACACCAAGCATATGGAGATTGGTCATTTATTTCAAAGTCTTATTTCCTAACCCTGCCATTTCTGCTTCTGTGTGTAAATGCATGTATGTGTTTTAGCTTATTCTTCATCATTGCTGTGTTATAGATTAGCCATGTGAGACCTAAATCTCTATATCAGAGCATCGTAGAGAAATTGTGGTGGGCTGTTTTGTCTCATGCTAACAATTTTTGAAACATTTTGTGTGGCAAATCTTGCCATGGCATGCACCACATCATATTCTCGTCAGAAAATATACCTAATTGGTAACATTTTAGTATTCCAGATTCTAAGTAGATTTGATAACAATGCAGCAAATCTACACAGGCATGCCCTTAAAGGTCCTAAAGGGGTCATATTATGATATTTTTTTAAGTGAGTGTGAATGTGAAGTGTTACCTCAAAATATTCCACAGATCATTTATTATAGCATGTTAAAATTGACACTTTGTAGACCTGAGCAAAAGTATGCCGTTTTGGGTGTTTCCTTTAAAATGCAAATGAGCGGATGAAATGCAAATTGATCACAATAATGGTGGTTTGTTGTAATTGAAACTCAATTGTGCTGTCAATTATTTTTTTCCTTCTTTCTCTCGCACTAAATGGCAGTGCTGTGGTTGGATAGCGCAGATAAAGGGGGCAGTATTATTGTAATTCGCTTTGCTACCTACCTCACAAAACAGGCAAAAGTTGAACGATGTATTTTTTTACATGCTTACAGAGAATGGTTTCCCCAAACAAAGTTACTGGGTTGATCTGTTTCACATTTTCTAGGTTGATAGTAGGACTGGGGACCCAATTATAGCACTTAAACATGGAAAAGTCAGATTTTCATTCTATGACCCCTTTAAGGTCCCAAATCGCTTGAACCCCGGTAATCGCTGCTTGCAGCTATATTTGTTTATATATTTTTAGAAGAAAATTGCTGCCGGGCAACTTAAAAAAAGGCTGGTGGGGAATGACTTAATATTTAGTTTAAATTGGAAAGATTTATCCATATAGTTTAGGGTGTCTTTGTTATACTTTGTTACATTGATATGAGACAGAGATGTTTTGCTACAGTATTTCCACAATACTCTGGTAAGAAACTTTATAAACATTTAGATTTTTCATGCTATTATTTCTTATATCGTTATAATGATCATATTCACATTAGATGTTTAAAACTAGTGCAACTGCAAAAATCTGTATTTGTAAAGAGAATGTAAAGAGACAGTTTAACCAGTAAGAGCCAAAAGTGGTAGTGTGGAAGTGTGTTTAAGGTAAAGTAAGATGCACTAGAAGATATAAAGCTTTTTGTGGGGCCTACAGGGGACCCAAAGCACTGTGTGCACTTGCTGCGCAGAAATATACTGCACTGTCGTCCGGTGTAAGAGCTGAGATGGTCAGGTTTACAGAACTCTTACCATTTCCTGCCAGTTTAAATTTGTCATCTGCTGTATTGTCGAAAATGTGGGTATTATGAAAGGAATATCCAATAAAGTGTAGAATCTGATCATGCTGGTAATACCACAGTATAGTGTTGTAAGAGGAGACCTTGTGAGAACAGAATAAAGTATAGTTCTGTCCAGGTGTCCTTATGACCATAGCAGGAGACTGATCAACACTGCTAGTGAACATCTGACCTGAGCGAGAGATATGGAAAAAAAACGTACACTTTACTCCAGTGAGAAAAAATCACACTAAATGGTTATGCCTAAAAGGTGTAGATGTAATTAATCACTTACAAAAATTCAAGAGCAAAAAGCTAAATATGATTGGATGTCTAATCATCATCTAAGGTGATAAGGCTATAATTTTACTGCTAAATTATAAAGTAATCATGTAAAATACTTCAGCAGGAGTTAAAGAAGACAGATCTGTCTACCTTTTTGAGTTAATTTAAATAAAATCACTCCTCTCTTTTATGTGAACATGTTGCGATATAGCCCCGCCTGTTGAAAAGAAGACATGATAGTTCAGCCAAAAATAAAAAAACCTGTCAACATGTATTCATTTCCTAGTTGTTACAGACATGTATACATTTCTTTGCTCTGCTGAACACAAAGGAAAATATGTGTAATGAAGCAGAAAACAGGAGCACTGCCCTATTGAAAAATCCAGCTAAAAACAGCATAAGCTTGTAGCTGGTTTTATCTGGTCTTAGCTGGTTTAAGGTGGTTTACGCTGGTCCTCCCCGCCTGACAAAGCTGGTCATGCTGGTGGGCCAGCTCGTATTCCAGCAAGACCATCTAAGTCCAGCTAGACCAGCTTAAAATGTGACCAAAACACAGCTAGACCAGCTTGCTACACCAGCAAAACCAGCTTCCTACACCAGCAAAACCATCTAAAACCAAGCTGGGGACCAACTAAAACCAGCTCACCAGCTTATGCTGGTCTTAGCTGGATTTTTCAGTAGGGTGGAAAGCTCTAAGAGTGTAGTTGTCATATATCATCACCATTTTGAGAAAAAAATTAAGTAGTGAGAGTCAGTTTCAAAAAGGGCACGGGTCCACATGTAGGCCCAATTTGTTTTTACATTTTCCTAAAACTAAACCCCTACTCTTAACCCAAAATCTTGATAAACTATATATCACTGGAAAGCTCTCAGAATGTAGTTTTCATATTGCAAGGTCATCTGGTGATATATATAAGGTAGTGGCAGTTTTTTTGTTACATGCCCCCCCACCCTTAGGAATGCATATTAATTTTCTATATTAATAAAAATATATCCTTTTATAAATCTACAAAAATGTTGACAAACTATATATCATTGGAAATCTCTAAGGGGCTAGACACACCAAAACTTTTAAACGCGGCTAAAAAAACGCCTTGAGAATGCCGCAAGCCAGCTGTTTTTCACCCGAGCGCTTTGGTAGCTCTGATACTTGAGCTGTGAGCCGGTTGGTTGCTGTGGTAATGTCCCACCCCTCCTCCATTGTGATTGGATGGCCGTGTGAGAACTGACATTGACGAGCGGAGCTTTTCAGTCAAAGTTGAATCTCTTCCAACTCTCGACGTTCAGTGGCGAGCACGGAAAAAACACAGAGCGCCGGTTTTCAGGGATGAAAAAAAATGCTAGCTGCTGGCTTATTTGAAAAACGCAGAGTTTCCATTGGAATCAATTGAAAACATATGCCGGCCGCGGGCATAAAAGCTTTGGTGTGCACGCCCCCCTAAGAATGTAGTTTTCATATTTCAAAACGTTTTAGCAGTAATAATAATGCAGTGACAGTTATTTATTAATTTATGACAAGAGTATGCAGCAAACCGCTGACACCTACTGGCCGTTGTTGGTAAAACCATTAAAAGTGTGACACAAACCTCATTTTTTTCTGATTTAAACTTGAAATTTGGATCACAACTGCTTGAAACATATTGCTCCATGTTTACATTATTACTTTTTTAAGATATTTTTTATAAAATTAATATTTTATTGGATTAATTTTATTTATTAAAATAAATGTAAACTGCTATAACAATTTCTTTTTAATATTTTCACCTGCTTACACTTCAGTAAACCTTAAATTGTCTTCTTTAAAACAAGACCAAGATTAGGCTTCTAGACCAAAAAATGCCAGAGTTAATATCTCTACTGTCTCTTGGTTTTGTCTAAAATGAGAAATAAGGGTTTATGTTTAAATACTATGTGTGAATGGCACAATATATAAGTATTGCAGTGGCAGGTTGGGTTCATTACAAATTATTTAAATTCTTTATTGGAATTATCTATGTTATTGTTATGTACAGTAATAATTTGACGTGAAACTGATGCTTGTTCTTCTAATAAATAAGCTTACCTAAATACCACAGAAGCAGGTGTGAATATATATTTTTTTGCTTTATTTGTCAGATAACAACAGAAGCAAATAGAGGTTTATGTTATGTAACTCCAGACATCTAACATGCTGTGTAACTCGCAGCACAAAAATACACTGCATTGTCGTTAAATGAGAGAGCTTTGATGGTCAAATTTCCATTGCTTTGTCCATTTCCAGACATTTCTATTTTTTCACTGAAGTTGTTTTCTTTGGTTATGGATCTTACGTATAAATATCCCATTAATATTAATTCTTGGGTTTGGGTTTGTCTGTACCAGTTGATTTGATTATAACTGCTCACGCTGTGCAAACAACGGATTTCAGCAGATTCTCCCGGCCTTTGAAACACATCAGGTGGAGACTGGTCAACTTTGTTACAATGAGAAAAGCCTGGAAAAAAGTCACATATTCAGGTCAGAAATAAAGATAAAAGATGAGTTATTTTAGTTGATATGCCTCCAGTTAAAATTATACCTGAGAGATGAATAAGTATAGAAGTAAATATAATGACAACTGTCATAATGGTATTCATAATGGATTTACTCAATGACAAGCCAAAAATCTCTTTTCACTTTTATTTCTGCTTAGTAATAAAAATGTAGAATATTAATTTATAGTTCAGACTTTAAATTCTGATTATATCGAAACCATTTCACCAAAGATGCAGTCATCAATACACCAATAGAATGGCAATTTGTTCAGACATGGCTCATATACTTTGCATGCTGGGGGTGTGGTTAAAAATACAACAACATTGCTTTGCTAGTCAAAACAGGACATTCTTACATTGACTATACAACATCAAAACAATTTAACTTATACAGTGATGTTTTGTTTAAACATTAAAAATGGGAGGTGACATTCAACTTTGGTTTTGTGGTAACTTAAGGTTTTTGTAGAAGAGATTAAATGCTGTGCAATACTGTGCTTTGCTGGCAGCACAGTAATACACTGTAGATTCTCTAAAAGCAGTTAGCTTGAAATCAAGAGTAGAGAATTTTGCACCATCTCCTGCGACATTAAAATCATTTGTGTATTGATCTTCAATGGTTGGTCTTGTATAATACACATATCCAATGAGTTTTAGAGCGGTATCACCCTTAAGCTGCTCATACCATAGTATCATGTAATAGTCTTGAATGGTATGAGAGCAGTTGAGTTTAACAATTTCTCCAGATTTAACCATCACATCTTTTGGAATCTGATTGACTTTGTCACTTAGTGATTTTCCTGTTTAAAAAAGGAATAATAATTAAAAGTCTATTAAAACAAATATGTCTATAATTCATATCAAATTGCATAAAGGTTTCATATACCTGATATTACGAATGGCATTATTGATAAAAAAATCAAATGCAATATAAATGTCATGTTGATGTTCAGTGCTGGTGAAAGAACACTAATGAATACTAGTGACTGGTGCATCTCTCAAGAGGGGGAATAACCACAAAAACAAATAAACCAGTTAAATTTGATAGGCTGTCTCATTCTCTACAATACAGTTCTCTACATGTTTGATTCAAATTAAGTTGAAGGAGACTCCTACTGGCCTTGATAGCAATTGCAACAAGTTGTTTTGCACCAATGTTTAAAGGTTTTCTCAGAGCTGCACAATTTTACAATTAAATTATGTTTTTGAACAGTCATGCATTATATAATAAGACTTCTGCTTCTTTATTGAAATAGATCAACTATGATCGACTTTTTATAATCTTCATTGATAAAATCTTCACCTTCGTCATTTTATATTTGACAGTATTTGTATTAAAAACAAAAAATAGACACTCAGTTTCTCTGTCTGAACAATTAAAATTTAGTTTATTAAAGGTAAACTGATTTTGCAAGCTTTCCAAGATTTAAGATATAAACTCTAGGGCTGCGTTTCCCGATAACATTGTCTCTTAGCGCGCTACCAAGACCCTTAAGTTAAACCTTAACTACAGTTATACCTTTACGCCTAAAGGCGTGTTTCCCGAACTGTACCTTAGCGGGTTTCTTAAGGTATACTTTCTTACGAACGACGTTACCAGGTGCTGTCCATGGCGATGGTGCTGAATAGGTTGATATTGATCGCTCGACAATCAATTATTCACTTTATGTAATAGGTTTCGCTGCGTTATGAGACAGCACAGGTCTTTATTAAAGATACATTTCAGAATTAGTTCAAGTTACATTTATTAGGAATATTTGCAAATTGCAAACAACTAAATTCAACCTTTTATTTTATATCAAACCCGTGCAAAACCCGCAATTCATTTCCAAACGTATTGACGTATCATGCATAAAATGCTCCAATGCATCCGCTATGCCTTCACTTTAAAGGATAATTTATATTAGGGGTTCCCAATAAGTGCGTTGCAAAGGGGAATAAGGTGGGTCGTGAAAGTCACCTGCTTGGATGTGCCTTAAAATTAAAATATATATAAAAACAAACTGTCATTCATTAGTTCACACGTTTATTGTGCTTGGACACCGGATGCGCAAGCAGCGTGGTTACAATGCGGATAAGACGCATTTCTGGAGCCGTGCCTGTTAAATATAACATAAAATGTATAATATATAAATATATATTATGATTGCATTAGATTTTAGCTTTGATTAGTTTTAATGTGGAAATTTTGTTGACCTTAGGAGACTATACAAGCAGTAATCAAGTGGAGCAGTTTCTTTTGAATGTTTATAAAGAATTTGGCATGCAGTTGCCTCAAAGTTATAAAACATTAAAAAAAACTTTGATGCAAAGTCGAATTAACATCAATAATAATATTTAGGAAAATCAACAATTATGATTTCCTGATGAATGTGCTCCGGTGGCATGCGATTTTATTTGCAGCTAAAATAGCCGGTAAACTAAAGATTTAACGGATATGAAATGCACAAATGAAATAGTAAGATTCGCTGTATAGCTGCCTGCCATAGTTTCACCAACTCCTCCACCCAAAATCTTTTTTTTATATATAGTTTCTTTAGCCTGTAATAATAGTTCACAGCTGATGTTCCTTTGGAAAAAAATTATTAAAAATCAACCATCAGTGTAATGATGTCTAATTATGTGAATGTTTTATTCTTTAAATTTAAAAAAAATGCCTGATTTAACATGAAGTGTACTTCAATTTTTTTTTTTTTTACAAATATTTAGTTATATAGACTGCAATCTACACAAGCTTTTATCACAGTGATGGCCCCTAGCGGAGTCAAGTGGGATTAGGTAAAGCTAAGAGTGCTCCAGACCAACCTTCCGAACGTATGACTTACAGATACGTAACTAAGAACGTTTCGGGAAACACGTATTAACGATAAAGTACAGCTTAAGGTACAACTTAAGAACGACGTAGAGTTAAGAAGGTTTTGGGTAACCGGGCCTAGGTCTACCTCTAAAATATTGCAATAACTAGTGCTGTAGTGTTGCCTGGAGAAGTGGGTATATTTATGCCCCCATATTTTTTTTTAAATAGAAGTGGGTATACCCCATGCCATCAAATAAAGAAGTGGGTACTCCGTATACCTGCGTATATCCTTCACTACACCACTGGCAATAACCACTGTCTGGATAGTATACCTTAATAAAATAGATACTTAATTTAATTACATATACACTGTAAAAAAATCCGTAGAAATTACAATGTTATTGCAGCTGGGTTGCCGGAAATTTACCGTAGATTTAAATTTATGTTATTTACTGGCAAGAGTTTGTTCAAAGTTAAATAAATTTTAAATATTAACAAGTCTTTATCTTTACAGAATAAAACTACACAATAACAGCCTAATGCAAAGCATTCTGGGAACCAGAAATCATCATCAACCTTTTTCTGTTTTTTGCTTCAGATTTTGTTTACCAGAATGTTTTGCTTGATGCAGTTTTTTTAGTTTTGCTCTGTGGAGACAAAGACTTGTAAATGTTTAATGTTCATTTAACGTTGAACAAAGTGTTGCCAGTGAAGAACATAGGTTTGAATCTACGGTGAGTTACCGGCAACCCAGCTGCAATTTCTACGGAATTTTTTTACAGTTAGGGTTAAGAAGAAGCTTTCAATGAACACTAGGTTTAGTCACTTGAATACCATAAGAGCAGGTGTGAATAAAGATATCGTGTGTGTGTGTGTGTGTGTGTGTGTGTGTGTGTGTGTGTGGTTACAATTAAACAAAAGATGTTTTTGTAATGAACTACATGAATCTATAACACTGTGTAATATGCGGCACAAAAATACACTGCACTGTCATTGGACAATAGATTTTTAATGGTTAAAGATCCATCTTTGTTTCCATCCCCCGAAAATTCTATTTTTTCACTAAAGTCATCTTCAGGGTTTTTCACATTTTTTCCCATTATGTATCCCATGAATGTGAACCCTTGGCCTTGGTCTTGTCTATACCAGTTGATTTGATTATAACCGCTCACGCTGTGCAAACAATGGATTTTAGCAGATTCTCCAGGTCTTTGAATCACATCAGGTGGAGACTGATCAACATTGTTACAATGAGAAAAGCCTGTCAAGAGAAGAATCACATATTCTCACGTGAAAAAGAAAATGGGTGGAACGACCATGTACCAAGGCATATTAAAACTTACCTGGGAGATTTATCACTGTAGTAATAATTATGATGACAAAACTCATCTTGATATTCAGTACTGGAGACGAGCTTCATATAAACTGTGATGTAAGAACATTAGGGCAGATATGACATTGCAAAGCACATTACCACAAAATGGAGATGTTGTACTGTAGATATAGTGTACGCCCCCATAGGAAATGCGAGACTGTAACACTAAAATAAATATGTAAAATATTTAAATAAAAAATAGATATTATTTATGTATTACTTGCGTATACTTATTATATATGTAATTATGTAAAAAACAGCCACTTAGTTTCTCTGTCTGAATTTTTTTTTTACAAAAGTAATATTTGAGTTTATTAAAGGTAAACTGATTTTAATTGCTTCCATGATTTAAGATATAAACTCTATGTCTACCTCTAAAACATAAAAATATAATAGGTTTTTGCAATAACCACTGTCTGGATGGTATACCTTATTAAAGGGTTGCATTAAATTAGACACTTAATTTAATTACACATAAGTTAAGAAAAAGCTTTCAGTAAACACTAGATTTGGTCACTTGAATACCATAGTGCAGGTGTGAATGAAGATATCTAATCTCTCTCTCTCTCTCTCTCTCTCTCTGTGTGTGTGTGTGTGTGTGTGTGTGTGTGTGTGTGTGTGTGTGTGTGTGTGTGTGTGTGTGTGTGTGTGTGTGGTTACTATTAAACAAAATATGTTTTTGTAATGAACTCCATGAATATATAACACTGTGTAATATGCAGCACAAAAATACACTGCACTGTCATTGGACAATAGATTTTTAATGGTTAAAGATCCGTTGTTGTTTCCATCCCCCGAAAATTCTATTTTTTTACTAAAGTCATCTTCAGGGTTTTTCAAACTTTTTCCCATTATGTATCCCATGAATGTGAACCCTTGGCCTTGGTCTTGTCTATACCAGTTGATTTGATCATAACTGCTCACGCTGTGCAAACAATGGATTTTAGCAGATTTTCCAGGTCTTTGAATCACATCAGGTGGAGACTGATTAACTTTGTTACAATGAGAAAACCCTGTCAAGAGAAGAATCACATATTCTCAAATGAAAAAGAAAATGGGTGAAACGACCAAGGCATGTACCAAGGCATATAAAAACTTACCTGGGAGATTTATCACTGTAGTAATAATTATGATGACAAAACTCATCTTGATATTCAGTACTGGAGACGAGCTTCATATAAACTGTGATGTAAGTACATTAGTGCAGAAATGACATTGTAAAGCACATCGCTACAAAATTGAGATGTACTGTAGATATAGTGTACGCCCCCCAGAGGAAATACGAGACTGTAACACTAAAATAAATTAATAAAATATACAAATAAATATATAAATAAATTAATATATATATAATATACATACATTATTTATGTAATGCTTGCGTAAACTAATTATATATGTAATTTTGTAAAAATATGTATGTGTTTATACCTGAATACTACACCTTTAATAAGTTGGTGTCTTATTAATATAATTTATTTATGTGGTTATGAGCCACTGTGGTCATAGCAAAGGGTTTTTGTAGGGGAGACTGATGGTGTCTAACACTGTGCTTTGCTAGCTGCACAGAAATACAGTATTGAGGTTTCTATTTTATTCAGCTTGGCTTTAAGAGTTGAGGAATTTTCACCATCTCCTGCAATGGTGTACTGATTGTTGTATTGACTTTCAACAGATGGATTTTTGTAAAGGACATGTCCTATGAGATTTAAAGCAGTATCACCCTTCAGCTGCTGATACCATAATATCATGTAATAGTCTGAAATGCTGTGAGAGCAGTAAAGTGTCACAGACACTTCTTGAGATTGAACGATCAAATCCTTTGGAGTCTGACGGATGTTGTCACTTAGTGACTGTCCTGAAAAAAGAAGAAAACAAACATAACAAAGTACCAACAAAGACATGTAAAATATAAGAAGTGATGTTATACCTAGGATCCAGAATGGAAGTAGTGTGAAATAAAACAGGTACAGTATAAATGTCATGTTAATGTAGTTCCTAAAGAGGTGTGTAGAATAAACCACTTTCAAAAAATTTATATTGTCACTTCCTTTTATAGAAGGTATTTATACTAGAGGTTGAAAGGAGACCCCTACTGGTCATAATTGTAACTGCATGATTTTATTAAGCAGTATTTTAAGTGCATTCAATAGTTGAGATAATTCATAGTCAGTCTGATAAGGATTATTTTATAATCAGTAATAATGTATGTGAAGTGCTGTACAAATATTTACAAGAAAGAACAAAGAAGCGCTTGGTGTTACATATCCAAGAATATTATGCTCACACAGAAAGTGGGTTAGTGGTTTGAAGCAGGTGAACATTATCACTTGTACTACACTAAAGATATTACGATAAGGAAAATATTTGTTTTTGTGCTGTGCTGTGGGCATCTGATACACTGTGTCTCCGTGCTGCACAGTAATAGACTCCATTATCATCCAAAGTCAGACTTTTGATGGTTAATGTGGCATTGTTTCTCCCATCTCCAGTAAATGTGACTTTATCTTTAACCTCATCTTCAGGATATAAGAAATTAAGGTTGATGTAACCATAAAAACTGAACCTCCTGCCATCATGTTTATACCAGAGAATGTGTTCAAAGCCCTTGATTGAATGGGAGCAATGAAGAACAGGGGAGTCTGTGAGTTTTCCGATGAGGTCTGGGGGAGACTGTGTAACATCTTGGCTTTGCACAAAACCTGAGAGCAGGATCAAAAGATTAAAAATACATTGTAATTTTCAGGACATCATTTCCTTAATCATCTTATTGGAGAATCTTACCTGACAATATGGCAAAGAATATAAGCAACAGTACTGGCATGGTGACGTTTAGTACACATGTAGTCAAGGAAAGCACCTGCTTACAGTGATACAAATGTAGTCACAAAAGGAAGGAAGTTGTCTCTGCCCAGTAACTCCACCCCATACATACATACATACATACATACATACATGTATAAATAACATGTTGTAACAATGTTGTAAAGTGCATATGCTCGGATATCAAGAACAAATGCTATTTAAGTCGGGGCTATATCCACAATTGTACCTCAGGCACTGAGAAAGGTCACATGTGACTGAAATGTTGCCATTCAAAGTAGAAAATGAGCGACTTTTATTGTGTTTTTGGAAAATTGCAGTTATTTTAAGAGTTGTCTATGCCTCTTAGCATATAACTGCTCCATAGCCTGTTATTTAAAGACAAGAAATAGGCAGTGTCTGTGTCTTAATGTGACTCTCAACCGTTCCCAGATTGATACATCATACAATAGCATGTATTGGTTCAGAAAAACACCTGCAGAGTCATAGTTTACACAAAAATAAAAAAAATGGCTGAAAAGTACTCTTCTCAGAGTATTTCAGATATCTGAATGAATCTCTTCTTAATTCTTGAATAATCTCTAAATCATATGAGACTATAAACAAAGATTATTAATAAAACTATGCAGTGAACATGCATTGCTAGTGAATGTATCATTTAACATCATATTTGATTTCTGCAACATAAGTAGCTACACCTGATAATGTGGTTTCACGCAGCTGTGCCACAATACACTGAACGTCAAGTTTTTGTCAGTGTAGACAGAACGTTTGTGACATTGTGCATAAGAAGCTGCACAAAAATATTCGACACTGCCCTGGTAAGGTCCAGCTTGAAGAATCTTTAAAGTTACTTCCTTTTGCCCATCTCCAGTTATAGTGAAATACTCTTTAAAGGTATCATTCTCATAATTTTTTATGTTGGCATATTGAGCATAACCAATGAGTTTCAAGCTTGAATCTCCATATAACCTTTGATACCACAGAATTGTGTCATAGTTATTAATTTGATGCTTGCAGATCAGTTCTGTTGTGATTTTAGGATTATACAGCACATCGGAGGGGGACTGTTCTACTTTCTTACAGATCAGGCAACCTGAGAATAAAAAAATAACTGTTAGGCAAAATTATGTCTCTCGATATATTTTAAACAAATGTATTTCTGTGAATATAGTTATTTTAGTATTACCTATAAACCAGATGTGAAAGAAAATAGATGTGAATGTCAGTCTAATCATGATTGGGGATTCTGGTGCCAGAGGAACGTAATCTTTTGGTAATGTAGCAGAAATAGAAACAGGAAGTGATGTCATGTTGATATGGGCAGGACTAGAACATCATCATGTGCAAATCTAAAAAGCTATAAAAACAGATAAATGTTCAAACAGTTATGTTTCTTTACAATTCTATACAATTGTATTAACCCCCGTTTCTCTTGAGCTTTAGCTCCACCTATTGAAAAGAAAGCATAGATTGTTACTTTTTCCACATTATGGAAGTAAAATAGTGCTTTAAAAGATATAATTAAAATATAAACGATTTAAACAGTATGTATGTAATGTGTCACAGACAGCAGCCGTTTTAAAAACTTCTGTATAGCCTTATGTGTGTAACATATAACATAAGTTAAGCAGGTGTTCATTTGCAGGGTAGGCCATCTGGTAAGAGGGACTGCAGGTTTTTGTTGAGGTTATAGATTGGGCTGCATTGGTGTGCATCCTGTTTTGCACAGTAGTAAATGGCATTGTCAGAGCTCTGTAATTTGGAAAGTGTCAGATCCAGAGATGCCCCGTTCCTTACTGCCGATGCTCTCTGTTCAAAGTCTTTCTCCCAGTTGGATGTTTTAACATAGAAATATACTATAGGCTCCAATGGCACTGCAGGTCTTTTTCTGAACCAATACATGCTATTGTGTGATGTATCAATCTGGGAACACTTGAGAGTCACACTGAGACCTTCATTTATAAAAAGATCAGGGGATTGCTTTAATCCAAAAACTGTAAAAGAAAGCAAAAAAGAAGTAAGGAATCAAAAAGGAAAGAATAGTGCAAGTAATGCTAAAACAGGATAGCTTAATCCATGAAAAGTCATTCAAAGTTTCTGGACATGTGCATTGACCTTAATGTGCCTAAATTTGTTGCAAATGTTAAAATTAATATGATTAATTAATGTCAATGTAAGAAAAACTAAAGTTTGCTTACCTAATGGAAATAGTAAGAGCAAAAGCAGCACACCAAACATGTTTGTTTCTCGAGTGAATGAAAGAAACTCAGAGTTGTTTGTGGTAGAGGACCTCTGGTGGATCTAAGACAAAGTTCCTATTTCAACCTGCTCTGTGTTAGAACAGTAAACCTTATTTGCTAATAAAATCTATTTCCAAAATGTACCGTTGAATTGCAATTGTGACCCAATCTGGTAAAACCCAGCTAAAATAATTTTGTTGTGACTTATTGTTTTTATATAAAATCATCATATAATGTAAAGAGCATTCTGTGAAAATGTATCACTTAAATATTGATATTAATATTAACTAATTTAATCTTAATATTAAGTAAAGTCAGTTTTTAAAATATCAATGTTATATATAGACGGTTTCAGCAGTAACAACATAAACAAGTGGCTTTCGTGGTCAACACGTAACTTCTGGTACACTCAGCTAAGCATAAATAACAACAAAGTCCTTTTAATGTAGTTTATTTATATAACAAGCAAAATAAACAACACCCAGATTACATAAGAAACCAAAATGTGTTATTTTCGATGAGGAAATTGTTTAAGAGTTCAGTTTCAGCAACTAGTCAGACCATTAAACAAACAGAAACCGGAAGTAAAGTTTAGACCAGACGCTTATCGCGTCACCGCACGTGCATCCGATGAAATGGTCTGTATAAAACAGTAAGTCACAACAAAATAACTTTAGCTGGGTTTTTACAAGCAGGGACATGTTTGTGTGTGCTAGTGTATGTATTTTTAAATACATTTTTTTATGGTGTAGTGGTACCTGGAGAAGTGGGCATAGACGGGTGTCGGACGGATGCAAGTGCAGTGACGCGATACACGTCTGGTCCGAATTTTACTTCCGTTTTTTTTTTTTAATGGTCTGACTAGTTGCTAAGCTGAACTCTTGCACAAATACCTCATCGAAGGAAACCAAAACATTTGTTATTTATGTAATCTACGTGTTGTTTATTTTGCTTGTCATATAAACAATACTCTTGTTTATACCCTATACTCTTAATTTATGCCCCAATTTGTGCCTCTTTTTTTTAACGACTCAACTAAGGTTGAATGCCCTGTGTTATAAACAGTAACATTTAAGACTAGCCTTGCATATTTAGTTCACTCCAAAATGGGCTAGTAACGTCTGCTGCTTGACTTCTCAACATAAGGATCATTATAAAATTAATACTATTCATTAATATTTAGAATTTAGTGAATATACCCCATGCAATCTAATAAAAAGTATACCCTGTGTATACCCTGCACAACACCTCTGAAATATTTAATTTTGAAGTTATTTTAAAATCAATGATACTTAACTGCTTATAAAACATTATCTCTACTAGTCACTAATGAATTTCAGTTTGATATTGAAAGCTGCATTAGACGCAGACTCACTTGGTTGTAGAAGTGAGATATACAGTATCTACAGTAACAGTGGTTTATCACAGGTGTACCTACTGTAACAAGAATTAGTTTTTGTATTGGAGAAAGAAGATTGGTGTTACTGTGTAATAGGCTGCACAGAAATAAACTGCACTATGTTCCAAACTGATGTTAAGTATAGTTAAATAACCTCGATACTTATTCGCATTTCCATGTATTTTAATGTTGTTCTGAAATGATTGTTCCGGGAATCCATTTTCACCAATCAGATTTCCCATGAATGTTAATTCTTTGTGTTGTGATTGCTTGTACCACAACAGACGGTCATAGTTTGGGATGTTGTGGTAACATGTAATTTCAGAAGATTGCCCATATGTCTTTATTAGATCCCGAGGTGTCTGCTGAACAGCCATATTTTCCTTTTTACCTGCAAAATACAACAAAACTTAATATATTTATTACATAATTTCAAATATTATTTTAAGAAGTTCACAAACTTTCAGTATTACCTAAGACTAATGAGCCCAAACTTATTAATACAAAGAGCATCAGGAGCATTTTGGACCTACAGTAAACTCTTCACTACATACAAGTTTGATGTGGAATCCTCAAATTCACATGCCAGAATGTTAAACAACAAGGGATGTGTGTAGATACTGCCCCTCACTGACAGGAAACAAAACAATTCTATACATACAAAAAAATCTAACCTACTAGAACACTTTAGTTAGTACTGTGGGTACTGGTCTTCTGAAGATGAGTAAAGATGATGTGTGTTACAGTGAGGTGACATCTCAGAAGGTTTTTGTGGGGAAGAAGGCACATTTTTAGTACTGTGTTCTTGCAGCACAGAAGTACAAGCCATTGTCCTGAGCTTGCATTAATTTGAGAGAAATAAGCGATGATTCTTCCTCTCCATTTCCCGTTACGTCAAAGACCTTTTTATACTCTTCCTCAACAGTTATTCCTTTATAATATACATATCCAATTAATTTAAGGTCCGGAGCACCAATCAGCTGTTGATACCACAGAATAGCGACAAATTCTGCATTGTTGTGATTGCATTTGACGTGCAATGTACCATTACTCAGCAGATCATATGGTACTTGGTTAATTTTACTGCTACAAACAAGTCCTGGAGGAAAAAAGGAGAAATTGTTCAAATTTGCATGGCTCTTATGCACAAATGTGTGCTCCAAGTAGCCTATAAATTACCTTTTTGCCAGGACAATATGGCAATAACTGCAACTATAAGCTTCATCATGTTAAATAAGCCTCTAGTGTGGGTCTGAAGTTATTTGAAATGAGAGACACAGGATGTGACATCAGATTTATACGGTAGCAGGTGTTTGACTGCTAATCCACATTAAAGCTTAGTGAAAAATTATGAAAACATTAATGCACATGTAAGATGATAAACATCATGAGACCATACTAGTCTCAGGAGGATATAAACCTGTGTCCAGAAAAAAAATGCATCAATGAACTTTTGGTGTTTTATGTGCTGTTGTTGTTTTTTCAATTTAGATTAAATATGAGTTTGGTTATAATTCTGTCTCAGACTGAGACCAGACCACTGGGAGTGAAACCTACAACTAAAAATGACTAAGGGGCCAGTCACACCAAAAGCGCTTTAAACGCTTGCAAACGCAAGGCGCGACGCACTGCCTTTAAAAAAAAAGCAGTGCGACGCGACTTTTCATATTGCTAAGCAACCACCGAGTCAGCTGTCTTGTCAATCAAATATTGAAGCGTGAGCACTCTTTGCTGTTAACTGTCATATTAGCAGAAACTTTAAAAAGAGGACGCTTGCTCTGACCTTGTTTGAGGGTGAGAGGTGCACAAACACACAGGAGAGAGTGAGCGAGTGGTGTCCGGTTCTTCAAAGCAACTGTTAACTTCCCTCCCCACAACGTAAGGCCCGCCTCTCCCCTCATTCGATTGGACAAGGGAAAGACACGAATGACGTCGGGCGCTTCTCCGCTCTCAGCGCTCCTTCAAAAACGGCAGGCGGCAAAAAAACCGCAAGGCGCTCGGCGCGCATGAACAGCGCGCAAACGCGCCCTGCCCATAGAATATCATTCAAAAAAGGCGCCTGCAACTGCCATAAACGCTTTTGGTGTGACTGGCCCCTAAGGCAGTTTACTTTTCACCAATGATTGTACATTTTTAAAAATTACTGTAATTTTATGTCAAAATTACAGATTCTATTGTTTCAGAGGAATGCTTTTGAAATTGGCTGTGGTACAGCTGATATCAGATGGACTAATATATAGAAGCAACAGATTTCCTTAATTCAGAAGTAGCATCTGCCTGCACAACCGAATGCTGCAGTTCTAGGACAGCAGTTCTAGGACAGCAGTTCTAGGACCCTAGTTTTTTTGTGACAACGCCACCTAGCGAATTAGAAGACCAGCAAAGATGGATGACAATCAGAGTTTGAGTATCAAATGTGAATCAATTTTTATTTTAATGTATACCATTCACAGATGTGGATTAGCTTGCCGACTAAAGAGGCATTACCACTGCATCCACTGCAATTTCATGCTGATACGTAGACTGAACTTCATGAAGCATCTGTCTTTTTGCAAGGGTAACTAAGCACCCTGCCACAACCACTACCATTCCAGCTCCAACTACCTCTGCCATCCCAGCAATCCCAATTAACAACTTTCTTTTGATAAGCCATCATATATGCCCTGGATGGGCTTCAGAATGTACTGTATCACTGCAGGATGCTGAAAAGGCCTTCCTCTCTGGTCCACATTAACATCACAGGTAAGAGTAGACATTTTTTTTACACAATGTCCAGTGTATCCTTTTTTTAACAGCGTTTTTGTTAACCTGTGATTATGTTTTGATGTACTATTTTAGTGAAGTGGAGGAATCGAGTCTTAGACAAACAATTGAGAAAAGAGGGGAGAGCATCCAGTTGGTGGGTAGTACTGCTGCATATATCACATGTGTGCTTTAAATATTTTATATTTATCTCTCTCTGTAATTTTTTTCTTTGTTCAGATGGGCTTTATTGACACAGTAATATGAACATTACTTGGTATGAAGGTTGATATAATTTTGTGTCGTATATGTGTGTTTTCTGTCGTGACTATGATCTTTAAAATTTGAAATAAAAAAGAGAGTTTAACATAGCCAACTAAATGTTCCTGGTTTCATCCATTTCTTTATTTTTCTCTCTCTTAGGAGTCAATGAAGACGTTGTCCATGCAGTTCTTTCCATGTTGTTCACGTCATGAACAAATTTGTTTTTGTGTGTTTTCAAATTCAACTGTTGCAATATATATAAAATAAAATATACACAAATTTTAAATCTACCCCCAGAGTCATCCTTGTGTATTCCCTCTCTACTTGAATATGTGATTTACTGAAAAGGCTATAGGCCTACAATGATACCTTATTTATTCTACTTGAGTTATTAAATCATGTAACTTAAACCCAAAAATTACTCAACATTCCTAGAAACCAGATTTAATTTCAATGAAGAAAGCATTATTTGGGTTTAATAAACTTTTAAAAACATCTTAAACTCTAAAAGTAGTTAAAATTGGATGAAAATACTGCATTGGTGGCACTTTTTTCCTGTCCTCCAAAACAAGGGCCCTGGAAATGCGATCCTGGGACTGTGGTTCTCCGATTCAATAGGTGGCGCTGTCACAAAAACTAGGATCTTAGATCTGCGGTCCTAAAACTGCGGTCTTGAAACTGCAGCCTCCGGCATTGCAGGCAGAATTTGAATTCAGAGCATATGAACTAAAAGTTATGTATTATAGCAATACCAAAAGAATGAGATACAATAAAAAATGTTTTCATCTTGTCATATGATGTCATAATGGGTCAAAATAAAACTGTAAAACACTACCCCCTGTTGCTCATGTCAAACTATGACAAATAAAAACTTAGATCTTTTAGATAATGAAAGTTAAATAGTATAAAATGTTTGTGTGTGTGCATTTGTGTATTAATATGTTCTCTTATATATATATATATATATATATATATATATATATATATATATATATATATATATATATATATATATATATATATATATATATATATATATATATATATATAATAAGTTTTAGTACTTTTTACTTGTTGGTTACACAACTTGACAATTCATTCACTGATAAAACACCTGTTGCACATGATTGAATTAAGTTTTCTTAAAATGATTAAAAAAAACTTATTGGATCTCTGTAATTCATGAACACTGGTTCAACATGAATGAATCAAGTTTTCTTAAAATGAATACATACTGTACACTTACAGTGGCAAATCAAGTGTCTGAACCCCTAGGAAAGAACAGGGCTGCGTTCAGCCCCGACAAAACATTGCACAACGTTTTTTAAACAGAAACAGTGATGCATTGAACACCCTGTTGTGATGACGCAAAATGATGTTTTATTAATAAAGTTCTGGAGGAACACGTTCAAATAATCAACCTAATCACCTCAACTACGACCAGCTGTTGACAATCAGCAATCAGGTATCCACCTGATCGGCATCAACAGAAACACATATAGACTAGAAACCAACTTACCCTCATTCCTCGATAGTTTCAGCATGAATTGGACATTGCTTAAACTTAAGACAAACATCAACCAACGCCAACATCTTCTCTAAGAAGTTCCACAATCTTCACGTCTCTCTCCAACCAACTCTTCCATCTACAAAATCCACAAACTAAACAAGGAAAGATCACAAAGCTACATCTCTACTCACCAAAAGGTTTTCCATCCTCGCAAGAGCGGTTTCGTCAGACCGCACCAGCAGGCCTTCAGCCTGTCCAGGTTGTGATCCAGTTTCTGCTCTCAAGCCTCAATCATCTTTTTGCTCCGAAGATCGCTGCAAAGCAGCCTGCCATGCACTGCACGATGCAACATATCCCAGCGATACAGGTTTCCCATCCAGGTCAAGCATGTTTCCGCCAGTGGGGTTATAGCCCTGTCTTCACAAGCCTTTCTGTCTAATTTCTAACCCTTTCCCCTGTCTGTGGCCTGCGGCTCCACCATCGGGCTTGAGCACGAGGTTGCCTCCGCTAGCAGCGCATGCCCAGACGCCCCTACCTTTCCCCCCTTGTTTTTCGTATAATTATAAATCAAACCGGTATGACATACATGCACAGCACACATTCATTCGTAACCTACATCATGTTGCCAGTTGCGCAAGAAATAACTTCAAAGCCACATGCACTGTCAGTGGAAGCAGCTCCTGTTATCCAACAGCTACATTAATTTAATTCCATACTGGGAAACGCAATCGTTTTACATAAGGAACACAACCCGAGCCTATATTGATTCCTGCCCCGCATCCGCAGGTGACACATTGATGTTGTTCCGCTGGCTTGTGTGTGGGAACCTGCTCAGGGGTGCTTTTCCCAAGCAACGGCATAAAGGGTTAGGGTAAGAATACATCACATCTAAAGACTGCTTTTGTTGTCATGTTTTAGTTCTCTGTTGTTTAAATCCAAGATTCGTCTTTCATCTTCACTTGAAACCCCCACCTCAAATGCCTCTTTAGATACAATCCTCCAAGCTGTATCCCCCAGAACCCTACAAACCTACCTAACCCCTTGAAAGAGCTTCAAGACTTATACTCTTCTTACAACCTGTTTCCTGATTTTGTCCCTACTCACCATCTCACTCATTTCCTACCTCAATCACCACAAGAACCTTAAAGCCAGCTCCATTAAAGGATACCTAAGTGGAATCCAATTTTTTCCACAAACTTATTTTTCGGGTCACCCTCTCCAGTAATAGCTAGCACCCAGACATCCACGCTCGTTAGGAATCCAAAGAACCCACCCCACCCGTCCTGATGCAAGACAGCCAGTAACCTTAGAAATACTCACCATATGCATCTCCACCCTCTGTCGAGGTTACCACTCCACTAACACCGCCTCATACTCTACGCAATGTTCATTCTGGCCACTTGCAACTTCAATCCAAATAATCACCCAACATTTTCAGATCTATCACTTCTGTGCAACGATACTATTTCTTATTCCATCAAACAAAGCAGGACGGACCAAATGAGAAAAGGCCATTCCATTTACATCTTCAGCTTCCAAACACCAATTCAACTATACCAGACTCTCCTAGCATACCAACATTCCAGAGACTCTCAGGCTAGATCCACATCAAACCCACTCTTCATAGATGACTCAAATTGCCTGGTTACATGCTTCCGGTTCCAAAACACCTTTATTCTGTTCTACTCCTATCTGGCTTCCCAGCAGACTTCTTTGATCAAAACCTACATTCGATCAAATTGCTCCCACATCAGAGAAGCTCAACGAACTTTCATCAGCGGATCCCACCAACTCTAAGACTGTATAAACTATCAGACTTTATCCACTGCTGCAGCAGTGACATTTCTCTGCTCCAGCAGGAGCCCCCCCCTCTTTTTTTCCCTGAACTCTACTAACCCCCACTGCTATGGAAGTGGTTTCCCTCTGTTCCCGCAGGAGCCCTCCCTTCCACAATTTCTCCACCACTACAGCAGTGATGTTTCCTCTACTCTCACATCAAACCGCTCCCACATCAGAGAAACCCAACAAACCCTCATCAGCGGATCCCATAAGCTCCAGGACAACACAAACTATAAGACTCTCTCCACTGCCACAGCATTGATTTTTCCCTCTGCTCCGGCAGGAGCCAGTTTTTTACTAAAATCCACTACTGCAGTAGTGGTGTTTTTACCATCTCCCGCAGATGATCTGTTCTCCATTGCTGCAGCGGTGTCATTTTCTCTGCTCCCGCAGGAGCCCTGCTTTTACTAATCCCCACTGCAATAGCAGTGATGTTTCCCCTGCTTCCGCAGAAGCCCTACTCTCCACTGCCGCAGCAGTGATGTTTCCTCTGCTCCCGCAGGAGCCCTGTTTTCTACCGCCGCAGTGGTGTTGTTTCCTCTGCTCCCGCAGGAGCTCTGCTTTCACTAACCTCCACCACCATCGCAGTGATGTTTCCCTCTGCTCCCGCAGGAGCCCGTTTCCACAGCCGCAGCAGCGATGTTTCCCCTGCCTCCTGCAGATGCCTGTCTCTCCACCACCGCAGGAAACTTTGCCCATTCCTATTTACAAAACTGCTTAAACTTAGGCACATTTAGTGTAAACAGCTCTCTTGAGTCATTAAAGGTCTGGGCTTTGGCTAGACCACTCCAAATGGCACAATTTGTTTTTCTTAAGCCAGTCTGTGGTGGATTTAATTCAATGCTTTTTGTCCTGCTGCATCAACCAACTTCTACTAAGCCTCAGCTGGTGAACAGCTACCCTGACATTATCCTGTATAGGGGTGGAACGGTACATGTATTCGTTTCAAAACGAATCGGTACGGGGGTCACGGTTCGGTGCATGAATTTAAACGGAGAATACACGGTATGAAAATTTAAAAAAATTGCGTGCAAAATAATTAATGTAATGCGGAACTACTGTTAGATCCGCGGGTTCTTTATGGACAGCTAATCTGTTGCCCCGCTTTAGCTCTGAAGCTTTGATTGGCGCCGATGCAGCCAAGCTCCGCCTATGTATGCACTCTATCAGAGCCCGTCTACATTCTGGCACTCTGCAGTTTTTTTGTCAGGTCGACGCTAGTCCAGTCAGTTAGTGAGCAGCGATAGCGAGGATGGCAAGTGGTGTTCCACAAGAGTTAGACGCTCCGCCAGCCTCTTTAAGATCGCAAGTTTGGCAAAACTTCAGTTTTCCAGTCAGTTACAATAGTACAGGCGAGAGAGTGATGGAAACAGGGTTCCTGCAGGTTTCACCAAGTCAAATTTAAGACTTTTTAAGACCTTTTTAAGACCATTATGAGTGAAATTTAAGACCAAAGCAGCACAATGATCTCAGAAATTCTAAAAAAAATAATATTTTTATTATATCTTTGTTTATGTTTTTTTTTTTGACAAATAAAATCCCTTAATATGGGAAGATCAGTATGGTCAGCTGCTGATATGTGCCTTGTTAACATGTTTTACACTTTCTCCACCCATACGTTATGTGCATAAATATGCGCTATACCGCCATCGCATTTATTCCCCTCTCTAATTACACAATAATGAAATGAAAAGGAAATTTACTATTAAAAGGCTGTTCGTGGTTTGTTGTGTGTTGCAAACAAGGCCGTTTCTAAATCCGAAGGCTGTAGCCTCCAGAGGTCGCATTTGTAGGCTGCATATGAAAACTGTGTAACACTAAAGTTGACTCATTGTTGATGGCGCGGGACTTGACGGCCTGACTGTTAAGTTGATTTTCAATAAAGCAGTGTTGATTTTTTCGCTTCTGAGTCCTCTGTTTCAGAACCTTGCAAATGCTCTGGTAAGCCACGGGCTAGTTGGTTAAATTAACACAGAAAAGATTTTTGCTTATAAAAAACTGCATTTAAGGTTTGTTTCTCGCCAAACCTACAGTATACAGTCGGATCACAACACCTGAAATATAGCTTATGGCATGAATTGCGTGGATTATAATAGCCTACATTTGTATCCTCTTTAAAAAATAATGATTAAAAACTGGATTGAAGAGACATTCAGTGACACGCAAAGTGCAGAACTTTTCTTTTTAGAGGCCCACCCATCAAATACATTCTTCCTCCGTCACTGATTAGTTCTACAGCATTTTAATTTACCATTTTATTTTTTTCGGACAATCTTTTCGGGAATAAATGGAGGGAAGAAATGTAAGACTTGGGTTAATTAAATTTAAGACCTAGGGTGAAAATTTGGCCATTTTTAAGACTTTTTATGGCCTTAAATTTAACTTTCTGAATTTCAGACTTTTTAAGACTTTTTAAGACCCCGCGGGAACCCTGTGGAAAAGACGAGGACTGTGCGTCGACGTTGTTCAGCAGTTGTTAGGTGTGTGAGTGGAAATACATCTAATCGGGGCTCTCAAGTCTCACGCATTCACCTTGACACACACGCATTTCAGTCAGTTCACACGCCACACTTTGTATTTCTCATGCTGAGAAGTAGGAGATAAATTGTCCTGCTAATATACAATTAATGGATGAGGCGTAGTTCTGTCGAGTTCAGCTGCTTTTTTAAAGTGTGCTCAACTTTACGCAGCGCCATCAGCATCAGAGTACCGTGAGAAATCTTGCGGAGGAGGCTGATTTCAAATCACTCTCGCGTTACTCTGACGTCATCCACTTGTCGTTTCTTGCAGCGCCTCATGAAGTCGTACACACCTATTAATTCATCCTACAAGCCTATTTTTTTGTTCTTTAGTACATTAATATGAAACAAGGCCAAAATGTAATTTTAAAATGTATTTAGGTAACATTTGTAATACAATTAAACCCATATTTGTATGAAAGATGAGTACAAGATTACTTAACACGCGGGCGCCGCAAACTCTTTATTTTTCAATCACTCCGCAAAGAGACTTAGATAACTCTGCTGATTTTTGACATACAGATATGATTTATACATCATTTAAAACGTTAAAGTGTCTATTTTTTATCTGTCCACTCCCAATAAAAACAGAATGTTGTGCTTTTTGCAAAATTAAGAAAATAAACATGATGCGCGTTTTGTTCTCTCTCCCTCAGGGAAGTCCTTTCTCAAACGCGTCAGAAAAATTAATTGTAACTTAACGAATACATGTCTTAGAAACAAAAGATAAATGTCTACATAATGCTTGGAATGTCAGCTTTTAAATGAACCGAGGCCCCTGAACCGAGGTACGGACCGAACCAGGACTTCTGTGTACCGTTCCACCCCTAATCCTGTAGGATATTTTGTTAACCTTGGGAATTAATTTTCCCCTCGATGATGGCAAGTGGTCCAGTTCCTGAGGGAGCAAAGCATGGCCAAAATATGATGTTCCCTCCACCATACTTCACTTTTGGGATGTTTTGATGCTGGTAAGCTGTACCATTTTTATGCCATAGTATTTTTCCTGAACAATTAAACTTTTGTTTTATCAGTCCATAAAATTTTCCCAGTAGCACTGGGGTTTGCCAAAGTGCTCTTTTGCAAACTTCAGGCTCACAGCAATGTTTTTCGAGACAGCAGCGGCTTCCTCTGTATTGTTCTGCTATAGACACCATGCCTGTTCAAAGACTTATGTATGGTAGACTAATGAACAGAGATGTGTGCCAGTTCCAATGATGCCTTCAAGCCTTTAGCGGATACTCATGGGTTCTTCTTTACTTCAATGAGTATTCTGCGTTGTGCCTTAGAAGTCATCTTGGCTGTGCACCCACTTCTAGTAAGGGTAGCTACAGTATTTAACTGTCTTCATTTATAGACAATTTGTCTAACTATCAACTGATGGATGTCTAAACCTTTAGGCATTGTTTTGTATACCTTTTCAGCCTTATGGAGTGCAAAAACTCTTAATTGGATATCTTCAGAGAGCGCCTTCTTTCGAGGTATGGTTCATAAGAGCTGATGCTTCTTAACACGGCGAAGGCTCTTTATTTTTTATTCACTCCGCAAAGAGACTTAGATTACTCTGCTGATTTTGGACATACAGATATCATTTATACATCATTTAAAACGTTTAAGTGTCTAGTTTTTTTCTGCCCACTCCCAATAAAAACAGAATGTTGTGCTTTTCACAAAATTAAGAAAATAAACATTATGCGCGTTTTGTTCTCTCTCCCTCAGTGAAGTCCTTTCTCAAAAGCGTCAGAAAAATAAACTGTAACTTAACAAATACTTGTCATAGAAACAAAAGATAAATGTCTACATAATGCATGGGCGTCAGAACCATTACACGTGGGTGGGACAGGACCCACCAACTTTTTAAGACCAATGATAATGGACCCACCCACTTTTTCTCTAATTTAGCGCATTTGTCTGTTCACTTATCAAAGCGCTGTTAGTCAAAATCCATTCAACTACAGCAGGGATCCGCAACCTTTGCTTTTTTTACACTGCGGACCCGTTTCAGCTTTTAAACATAATTTGCGGGGGTGAGTGGTCGCTGAGTTGCTGTTCGAACAAAGTGCTGAAAAACCTCCTGTTGAAAACGTTATACATTTGGCAAAGAAGTAAATGTCAAACAACCATGCATTAGGAAAATTAATAACTGCTTTATTTATAGTATATTTTCTATAGATGTGTAAAACCATATTATAGCGGATTATTTTACTTTCATTGTTTCACGAGTTTGCCTGCCCATTTAGTCTTAATAATTAACGGTAAACAAACTTAGCTTGCTGTTCTTAAAGGCAGCTCGAACCTTAGGTCGGATTCGAGCCCCAAGTTCAAGAAAAAAGGAGAAGATGAGGAGGAGAGATGCCAGATTGCGTCTGTGTGCGGAGGCACGGGGACTCTCGTTTTGCTTTTAATGAATTAACACAGCACTAAATGTGGTTCCTTATACGTTAAAAGCTACTTGTTAAAATATGATTACTGCAGTAAAATAGTTTTGATATTTTGATTATGGTGCCACAATCGCTGGATAATTTTAAAGTTTTTTTTACAGAAGCCTGCAATTACTTTTCATTTGCAATATCACAGAGTTGAACGTCTTCACGTATTGTTATTATTTGCGAGGTACATTTGCAGATAATTCATAAAGTCATACCTCTGTTTAATCGATTGTGTTTAAGAAGTACACATGCTCAAGCTCTTATGACAGCATTGTTTCCGGACAGATACCATTAAATAAATTGATCTCATTTCCAGAATCTCACATTTATATTTCTCTAAGAGAGAGAAAGAGAGATTGGGTATAACAAATAAAAAAGGTAAACAAAAGTTGTTGTCAGGGTTTTAGTTCTGTTTAGTTTGTTTTCATTGTTGTTCATCATTGCTCTTTGTGTTAGTTACCTTTAATTAGTCTCACCTGTGTTAGTTAATCACTCATCATTAGTTTCAGCTGTTTGTCATTATCACTCACCCTTTATAGTTTGCCCTCATGTTCCTGTCCATTGTCTGATCTCATCTGCATGTACCATTGTCATCGTGTTTGCTGTCTATCGTGATTAAAGTCCTGTAAGTTTCTGTAATCCTTTGTCATCTTTTAGTTAGAGAACTGTGACAGAAGATCAGATCAAACGTTTGTGGCGTGTTAGTGTTCCCCTCCGTGTTTCAAGTTACAGTTTTTTGTTTTCCGAAAAATCAGTTTCGTTTTTAGCTTTATTTATGGATTTTTCGTGTAAACAAGCACTCGGTTTGGAGCAGGGAGACCGTCTGATCACGTCGGACGGTCCAACGGACCATCGCCACCCCCAGAGACCAGACGGACTTCACCCTACCCGGAACTCCTGCCCACCGCAGGTGGAGAACCCGGCAGTGCGACCTGCGAGCCAGAGCTACCCTCGGAGCCCAGTGTCGCCGAAACCCCGGATGTTCCTCCTGACCAGGTTGCATGACCAGAGTTTCCGGGGTGCCGCCGCGGGAGCTGCTAATGACGTCAGGGAGGACGTCCATCTCCCGGTTTCCCTTTCGGCTTTCCCGCACCAGCCAATCGGAAGCTACATCAGCGGACACAGCGTCACACCTCAGCTCATCCTCAGCGCGTCACCGCCCACTGTCTCGGGGGTTTCTCCAGTTCTCCTCCCCCGCTCCCTGAGACCTAGAGGTCGCCTTGGCTCTCGGACCAGCAGCCTCGCTTCGGGTCTCTCCTCCCTCCCCTTCGTCAGCTCCCGTCTCCACTACGACGTCACCAGGCTACGGTCACCCCTTTGGTTCTGCCCCTGGTCAGTCGTTGTCCTGCCCTCACCTCCGGGTTTTCCTCTTTCCCCTGTGTATACCTCACTCCACCCTTCCAGCTCGTTGGGCTCCTCCTTCCCGAAGACGTCACCACGGGACTCCCTAGCTCTGGCTCCACCTCGTGGCTCCGGAATCCGCCTACGTCTCGGTCGGGAGACCCACCAGCTCCACCCCGTCCCTCCGGATCCTCTGCTTTCCCCAGGTTCTCCCCTCGCCCTGGATCCTCCCTCCGTTGTCCACGCTGTCGTCTGTCCCCAGGGTGGGACTAGGACTTCCATCACCCTGGCGCCCTCCGCCAGCGTCTACACCCTGGGGCTTCGTATCGTCTGGTCTTTGGGTCCTGCTCTAGACCTTTCCTCACCTTTCATCAGTTTTTGGACACTTTCATTTTTGTTTGTTGCTCCCTCCCATTCGCCTCTATCGTTGTTCATCTACGGCGCGAGGTCGTAAATAAATTGATCTCATTTCCAGAATCTCACATTTATATTTCTCTAAGAGAGAGAAAGAGAGATTGGGTATAACAAATAAAAAAGGTAAACAAAAGTTGTTGTCAGGGTTTTAGTTCCGTTTAGTTTGTTTTCATTGTTGTTCATCATTCATCATTGTTAGTTACCTTTAATTAGTCTCACCTGTGTTAGTTAATCACTCATCATTAGTTTCAGCTGTTTGTCATTATCACTCACCCTTTAAAGTTTGCCCTCATGTTCCTGTCCATTGTCTGATCTTGCCTGCATGTACCATTGTCATCGTGTTTGCTGTCTATCGTGATTAAAGTCCTGTAAGTTTCTGTAATCCCTGCCTTTGTCACTGTGACAGTTGTATCAGTTTACCTTCATTCGTTTTTCTTACCTTTTATTTCCTCAAAATAAAAAATAAACATTGGACCCACCCACTTTTCATTTGCTTCTGACGCCCATGACGCTTGGAATGTCAGCTTTTAACCCTCTGGGGTCTAAGGGGTTTTTAGGGCCCTGGAGAAGTTTTGACATGCACCGACATTTGTGCTTTTTTCAGTTACTTAAAAACATAATAATGGCAAAAGTCTTATAACACTGTGTTCAGCACAAACTGGGCTACTATATTATATGATCAACATGTATGTACATGTTTGTATTTTTGAGAGAAAAATGTTTATGCATGGTTTTTGAAAAAGCTAAATTTTTAAGTGACTGATATAAGTAAAAAAAAAAAACATACTAAACATGTTTTCCCAAGACTTTTCAAAACAGGATCTAGTAGTCTAGAGTTTTTTCTTTAAAATGATGTGAAAATCATTCTGCTTACTCATTTACATGAGACAATAATATTGATTTACAATTTCAAAGTAACTTTTTGGTTAGGAAGGCAATATGCAAGGAGGCTGGAAGCTCTTGAATAATCTGTGATTGACAGATGAAGAACAAAACACTTGCATAATGAGCTGCATAGGCAGTAAGACGACGCCTTCCCTGATAGCACACATACATCTCGAAGACGTCTATTTGATGTCTGCGTTTACATCTGCAAGACGTATTATTTAGATTGTTTGCTCATCTGCAATACGTCTCTGAGACATTTCCTAAAAGATGTCATATAGACATATTGAAGACGTCTGCAAGACGTTTTTGATTTAGAATGTATGTAAAGCAGCTCTTTCTAAGACCTTTATAAGATGTTTTTACACACCAGATGTATTCCAGATCTCCAGATCTTTACCAGACATCTTGCAGACGTACCTGTGCTATCTGGGTTGTTACGTGTTTGTTTGTGAAAGCAACACAAAAGAAATGCCTTCCCATGCGTGATCCTGCGTTAAATAAACTTACTGTGCAGAGATATACGCGAACAAACAGGGTTTTAGATGTGTTTAGATGCGTCTTAATACAAAAGTGCGTCAAATATGAGGCATTGTGTGTTTGTGTGTGCTTTTGGCCGTCGACCGCGTCTGACGGAAGCACAAAGAAAATATAAGCGCCTGGAGATAACTTGTATTTACAGGCGAGAGAGCATACTTTATAATTTTACCACAAAGCGCGTCAAATATGAGGCATCTTGCGTTTTTGTGTGCGTTTGGACCTCGATCCCGTCACACTGACGAAGCACACACTCGCGTCTTTTTGGAGATAACTTTATGCGCGAGTAAACAAGTAGATGTGATGTTTGCAATGGCACCTTTTATAAGAATACCACAAAGCGCGTCAAATATGAGGCTTTGTGTGTGCGTTTGGACATCGCGTCACGAAGCACACACACTCGCGTCTGTTTGGAGATAACTTTAGGCGCGAGTAAACAAGTAGATGTGATGTTTACAATCGCATATCTTATAATGATACCACAAAGCGCGTCAAATATGAGGTATTTGTGTGTGCGTTTGGACGTCAATCGCGTCTGTTTGATGAAGCACACACACTCGCATCTGGAGATAACTTAAGTTACAGTCTGAGTAAACAAGTAGATGTCATGTCACCAGCACTTGGATTAAAACTCAACACAGCATTGAATGGCTACAGAGACGGAGTCTCCATTGACTGTGGCGTTGACTAATGAATATGGATGATCTCTGCTCTTCTCTTAATGGAGTGGGGCGTGGCTCATTATAGTTAATGCAGTAACACGAGAAAGACGGTACATCTCCCTCTTCTAACACAGTTTACACCAAATTACAATATTTGTTTTCGATTTCACTTACATCTTCCAAAAGCAGACATTCCAAGCATTATGTAGACATGTATCTTTTGTTTATATGACAAGAATTCCTTAAGTTACAGTTAATTTTTCTGACGTGTTTCTGAAAGGACTTCACTGAGGGAGAGAGAACAAAACACGCATCAATTTTATTTTCTTAATTTTGCGAAAAGCACAACATTCTGTTTTTATTGGGATTGGACAGAAAAAAACTAGACACTTTAAAGTTTTAAATGATGTATAAATCATATCTGTATGTCCAAAATCAGCAGAGTTATCTAACTCTCTTTGCGGAGTGATTGAAAAAGTTTGCGGCGCCCGTGCCACCGTCGACCCCAGAGTGTTAAATTATGTAAGTGAGATCGAAAACATATATTGTCATTCGGTGTAAACTTTATGAGAAGGAGGAGAAGTACCGTTATCTCTCTTGTTACCTGATTATCTGTAATGAGATGAGATCGCCACACCCCCGCGCCATTGAAGTGAACGAGCACAAACATCCATATGCATAACTCGTGCCTCCTGCAGTCAATGGATACGCAATTCACAATCCAGTCTCTCCATTCCTTGTTGTTTCATCCTATTGCACGAAACATGACATCTACATCCTTATTTACTTGCGTATGTGTGTCAGTATCTCCAGATGCGAGTGTTTTCTTTGTTCTTCCGTCAAACATTTCACGCGATGGGAACACACATACACAAGCACGAGTCAGGGAACTCAATGCGCTTTTTGGTATTCTTATAAAATACGCGATTGCAAACAATACAATCCTTATTTAGTTGCGTCTAAGTGCATATCTCCGCACAGCAAGTTTATTAAACACAGGATCACTCGCGTGTGCACACATTCACTGCTTTCATGATCAACACGTGAGGTAATGGCGGCGGCTGTAAACATACATTGATACGTTTTTACATGCTTGTCCCTTGTTGTGTTTCTACTACAATGATTACAAAAACACAAATAAGAGTCCAGACAATGATAGGCATTTTTTATTTGGAGCTGTTTACTGCACAAAAGTAAAACTCTCGCTGGCCAGCCAAACACTGTGTTCATTTTTACGATGGCCAAAACAGTACCTTTACTATGATTACTATGGGTTTTAAAGGTACCCTGATAGCACACAAACATCTCGAAGACGTCTATTTGATGTCTGCGTTTACATCTGCAAGACGTATTATTTAGATTGTTTGCTCATCTGCAATACGTCTCTGAGACGTTTCCTAAAAGATGTCATATAGACATATTGAAGACATCTGCAAGACGTTTTTGATTTAGAATGTATGTAAAGCAGCTCTTTCTAAGACCTTTATAAGACGTTTTTACACACCAGATGTATTCCAGATCTCCAGATCTTTACCAGACATCTTGCAGACGTACCTGTGCTATCTGGGTATACTTGTGAAATTAATAGAACATATTTCTATATATACACACATTATATATATAATGTTTTTGTTATAAATTCCCAAGTAAACCTTATGGTTTTACAACGGAGAAAGTTACATTCCTGTTGAACATCCCCACAAGGCTCATTATGTGGCTCATTATTCAACTCTTTTGTTCTCCAGCTGTCAATCACTGATTATTCAGGAGCTTTCCCGCCTCTACGCATACGGCCTTTCCCAAGCAAATGTGTCTTAGTAATTGTAAATCAATATATTGTTTAATGTGAATAAGCAGGCCAGATGATTTTCACATCATTTTGAAGAAAAAACTCTAGACTACTAGATTCTGTTTTCTGAAAAGTCTTGGGAAAACATGTTTAGAATGAGAGGATTAACCCTCTGGGGTCCGACCATTTTGGGACACTGTCAGAGGTTCTGACATGCTCTTACATTTGGTCTTTTTTTCAGTTGCTTTAAAACATAATAATGGCAAGTGTCTCATACCACTGTGTTCAGCACAAACTGGGCTAAAATATTATATGAGCTACATGTATGTACATGTTTGTATTTTTGAGAGAAAATGGTTTATGCGTGGTTTTTAAAAAAGCAAAATTTTTAAGTCACTGATATAAGTCCACAAAACCCATACTAAACATGTTTTAACAAGACTTTCCTGAACAGAATCTAGTAGTCTAGAGTTTTTTCTTTAAAATTATGTGACAATCCCCCTGCCTACTTATTCACATAAAACAATGTATTGATTTAGAAATTGTAAGTGTAACCACCCTTTCCCTCCGAGCACCACACACCACAGACAGGCATGCATACAGGGCGGTAGATGTTGAGGGAAATCTTAGGCCAGGTTTTGCTAGGTTCGTGTGGAGCCAAATGAGAGAGAGATCAATGAACAGACAGACACGGTAAGTATAAAGTAAACTGAAAATGTTTATATAAATTTTTGTGTGTTTGAGTCCTTTAGATTTACTTTCCTCTTTTTTTCAGGAAAATGGATGGAAAAACAAAAGAAATACAAGATGGAAAAAATAAAATGAAACAATTAAATCACTGAATTTCAACAAATAAAATGAAATAAACAATTATCAAAACTTATCTTCTTGTGATGTCTCTTTGTGTATCTTAATGAATTTTATTCCCTATTATGTGCTTTATTCCTATTTGGAACCTAGTTATTGTCTTCTTACTCCTATTTGGAATCTAATTTAACTTTTTCTTATTTAAACTGACTTTTTAAGCTGACTTTATAATTTTCAGATCTCCTTATGGTATATTACTCTCTGATTTTATAATGCTTAATTAAATGTATCACTAATATAGCTTAATTATTTATTTATACTTATCCCCTATTAGTAGTCTCAGTTAGTTTGGTTTAAACTCTTTAGCATTCTTCTCTTTTACTTCAAATTCAAGTTAAGTACCCAAATTAACAGTTTAGTTACCAAAAATAAAATAAAATAAAATGATCCCGTTTAGATCTTAAACACAATAACAAAAGCAACACGTTGTCAACCGGATCACAGTGTTGCAGTTCAATAAACAACAAAATAACTTTCACTTTTAAATGCAATCAGTTCACAGCTCAATGGTTTAAATGCAATCAGTTCACAGTTCAATTATTTATGTCCATATAAACTTAACAGTCTATGAAATAGTAAGAACAAGTAAACAAACGATCATCCGTGTCCTTTGCGACGCGTATATTGAAACAGTTCAGGCCTACCGTGTAATGGAGGAAGCAACAGACACAACGTGGATGATGGGAAAGTTTCTCGTCAATCCGCGCTGCTTCCCAGCGCAGCTGTTCTCCTCTGTTTGTGGAAAGTTGAGCAACAAATCCTCCGTGATCGCGTTGAGCAACGAATCCTCTGTGATCGCGTTGAGCAACGAATCCTCCACGATGTTTTCGGCGTTTTAAACACGTTCAAGACTCGGTGGTTGGCTCGCCATTGAAATCCATGTGGTGATGAGCTCCGTCTGCGTCATCAACGTATTCTCGACAAAACTGCTGATATCTCGGTCTCTCATAAAACAAAACACTCAAGTTCAAATAAAACAAAAGAAATAAATGTTTCACCAATCTTTCCGGTTGGTTCTAGATTATTTTTCTCTGTAAGATATCAAAAACTTCTCCGCCGATCTCACTGTGCTCACGCGTCTTCTCGAACTTTCCTCGCGTTCGCTTACGTCATCACGCTGTTCACGCTCATCTCGCCTGATTGGCCAACACTACGCTCCTTGCGTCTCTTAAAGGCACCACTACATATTTTACATACATTTACAAAGGATTACACAAAATAAAACAAACATTGTATAATAAGTATACATTGTTACACCCTTAAACAAAGATTTAAAATGTCTTTAAACTGAACATTTTTAGCACTTATAACCCATTTAATGTAGTAGTAAAGAACTATTATAAAATTGTATTTACCTTTCTTTTAACTTTTTAGTAACCCCAAATGATTTACTATTTTTTAATCTTATTTCAGTCAGGACCACTTAAGAATACCAAATTATATAATATATTTATATATTATAACAAATATCTGAATTTGGCCAAAGGCTGAGGAATCAAGGGGCTCGGTTGTCATACTGCACCTTTAAGATGCATCCTTTGCATGTATCCCCCAGCCAATCATAACCAACATTTTAGTATGCTACACGTGAAAATAATTAAAAGGGGTGCAATGGTTGTGAAACTGAGATATTGGAGGTGAAGGGGAGGTGGTGGGTGAAATTGTCTGTGCGACAGAGTAGCTACAGAGCGTCTGATTGACTGCTTAAATACTGTTGATTAAAGCAGGTGAGAGTGATTAAGCAGCTGAGCGTCAGCTGGAGTAGTTAGCGATCAGTGCTCTGCCTGAACTACGCTTGAATTCCATCTGGTCACTCAAGCTATATTTCAGTCAGGACCACTTAAGAATACCAAATTATATAATATATTTATATATTATAACAAATATCTGAATTTGGCCAAAGGCTGAGGAATCAAGGGGCTCGGTTGTCATACTGCACCTTTAAGATGCATCCTTTGCATGTATCCCCCAAACACAACAACGTAGTTGAGTGCATAACTTCTAGAGACTGCTTGTCTCGGAGTACGCGGCTCCTGGCATGTTGGGTAGTATACCTCAAAAGGGAACGCGGTTCCCTGATATTCATCAGATTGGAACAGGCAGGTTCAGAGGAGAGAAATAAAATGAAGGACAGCTGAGGTTGACATTAGTTAATCATTAATTAACGGACCCCCAACACGAGATAACGCGTGCAAGATGTTTCTTACATCTTGGCATTGTTGGAGACTTTTTACGTGACATTCACTCTTCTCAATGAGCAGCTACCGCTGCTTCTGTGGGCTCCACCCCCGACCCAAAGCCTTCACAGGCTGTCTAGTCCTTGCGCAGCAGAGCAGAGTCTCTCCCAGTTGCAATCGGGGCAGGAGAAGTGGTTCTCTATCCGCGTCCAGACGGCAATCACGGCATAATCGTGCATGCGGGAAGCCGGAGCAGGCGGATCCCCCGATGCTTACATTATGGCGAGATATAAATATAAAATGGTCTTTGAATAAAATGAATCACTGTACATAAAATAAATGTACTTGAGGGAGCTGAGCAGCAGCACATTTAGAACAGACAAACTGTACGGAGCTGACGCGTTAATGGGCTATTTACCTACAAAACAACGTTTCCCATCATTTATCAGTGTATGTTTTGAACTGGACTGTTTGGCCATATAAACATGAACATACACACATTCGTTTTATGAGAACATAAGCAGATAAACAAACGAGAAAACATTTTCAAGCATTCATGTGTCTTAAAATAACATTTTTGACAGTTCAGAGAGAAAGAGAAACGTGAAATAATGTATTAAGCCAGTGTAGTAAGAATGCAAATGTGACGTGATGACGTCACTGTTAAGCAAATGACGCAATGACGTAATCTAGCGACATTTAGCGACTTTCCAAGCAAGCTTAGCTACTTTCCATTGAAAATAGTTGGCAACACTGGTTTCTTATGCTTACATGCTTGTTGAAGATGCGTAGAGCGACTGCCTTCGGGACGTTAAATCAAGTGTAAGACACGAAATGCTGTAAAACTATAACTGTCGAATTTTTGAGGCAATCAATTAAAACAACATAAACACTGACACTACAAGGTGACCTGAAGGATTTATATTGAAATGAATTGGAACGAATGACGGACATACTCCTTGCATGTAGTCACATTGGTCCTAAATATTGCATGAAATGCTGTTAATAGAACATCCTGCTATACTGTTGATAAGAAAGTTATTGTTTACAGTGACATAGCGATTTTAGACTATTTGAGCGACAAAGATACTAAAGTGAACTTTTCCAGTGCGCATACGTGCCCAAACTCAAAGCTCACGCACTGAAAAGCGCGTTCAAAGATCACGGAAACATAAGTTCTTTGGGCTTGACAGGAGATATACGCACAAATTATCTTAATACCTGTATGGAATGGATGTCTTCCGGCACTTCCACAGAGAGTATTGCAACATCTTCCGATTCCGAGCAAGCCATGGTAACGCCGAAAAGGGTAAGGAATAAAATTCTATCGATCGCATTAGTACTGGCTCAGTCTACAATCTGCTATGCAAATGTCTGTGCGACAGACTCGGTAAAATTGTCTGTGCGACAGAGTAGCTACAGAGCGTCTGATTGACTGCTTAAATACTGTTGATTAAAGCAGGTGAGAGTGATTAAGCAGCTGAGCGTCAGCTGGAGAAGTTAGCGATCAGTGCTCTGCCTGAACTACGCTTGAATTCCATCTGGTCACTCAAGCTATATTTATAGACACAACTATTTACTCGGGGTTACACCCTCCCCCGCTAACTCTATGCACGTCCCCGTGCATGTAACTAACAGGCTGAGTCGTTATAGGTTTAGCAGAGCTATTGACACTATTATCAGAAATGGAATCGGTAACAGCCATGCTAAGACTCTGGAAAAGAGACTGTACTATTGAAACCAAGGGATTACCCAACTCAGGGTAGGTGAACATTTTTGGTTTTTGTCTGATTCTGTTAGACCTTCTGATGAGTTGGTCATCATTCTCAACTTGTTCTCTTTCAGTTTCATTCTCACAGACTTTTTCCTTTTCCCTTACAGGTGTTTCCTGATCTACGACAGACCTTGACATTTCAACAGGTAAGTTTGCACTGGTATCAGGCTCTACAGACTCTGGATCATCAACAGGTAAGTTTCTCAAGGTAGGCATACTTCGAATTTCAGGGTGCTTGTTGTGGATTTTTTTTAGTGATTATGAAAAATTATTTTCAACAGAGGGTTCCATTGCCAAAAGATGACTTTATTGCATACAACAATAAGGCCGAGTTGGTGGCCAAGCAACTAAAGAGTCTTTTTCAGAATGCAACCTAATATACAGTTCTCTAAAAGTTGAAACCCCTCCCATGTAGTTGTTTTTAGCATGTTTTTATGTCTGACAGGTGTTGTGACTTCATTCCTTTCAAATGTCAACCTATGCATTTTTAGCTCTGCTCTCAGTTACCATATTTTAAACCCTGCATACATTGCAGTCTTTACGACTTCTAGTCTTTAGCTTACAAGCTTGAGACATGCATACTTGCAAAACACATTTGAATATGAATACCATGTTCACCAAAGATATAGTTCTGATTTAAGTTCTGAATTAAAAAATCTTCTTCATTCCACCCTTTGAGACTTTCACAAGTCTCACTCAAAGTGCAACTTCATTATCCAGTTCAATTAAGTTAAGCTAATTAATGGCTTAACTAAGCCATCTTTCCCTTACCAATGACTAAATCATGCTGCCGCACTTTGGTGGAGTGTGGAACAAACATCTTCTCTTGGAGAAGTAAAAGAACCTACTCCTTAAATTAATAAACCTTTATGATCATGGAATATACTTCATTATGTCATTGTTGCTTTAAAATCAGAACTCATAAAAATATTCATCATAAGAGTGTAAATTAGTTAAATACCTTTTCAATTCTTATTATATTTTTCTGATGTAGTATTACCATTTTCTAACTTTTGCAAGACCCATTTTTGATGCACTTTGTAATTTCTTATATGAAGTAACTTTTCATCTTAATATTTCAACATTAACATTTGTTTCAAAATAAGAAGTACACAGTAAAATAACAATCCATCCAATTCAAATCGCAAATCCTTAACCTTTGATAATTTGCATCATTTACCTTATACCTTTGATAATATTCATCCTTTAACCTATACATTTAATCATTTGCATCATTTAACCTATAAATCATTTGACATACCAAAATACATCCTTGATAATTTGACAAACCAATCACCCAATTTCCCTAATTTAAAATTAAACCACTTTCCCATCAGCATATTTCTTCCTGTTTTAGTTGCATTTTCTAACCTTAAACTCTTAAGTTTATTGATAGCTTCAATTAATGCCTATTTTGATGTTGTATCGTTAGGTATGTACGCATAACATTAATCTCCATACAATAAAACTATACCCCTTTGTATTATCTCATTCTTAAGTTATAGTTAATAAACCTTTGTTGATTATAGTAGATATAATTTCTAGCTTAAATCAATATTTATTCTAACCATGATTTTATCTCATCTTTTGTGTAAATTCTAATGTATATATGGGAATACCAAACCAATTTAGGGATAAACTACTTTAGTTTTATCATTTGTTTTCTCAGTATTTTGTTCAATATACTTCAATATAATCATGATGATTTCTTAAATTAGTCTAGTACATATATTTCCTTTTCTAATTGCAAAACTACCATAAGTTATCATTTCCCATCAAATCAAAATTAAACCAAAAGAATTCTGCTAACATTACTGTTTGATCTTCATATGTCCAGTGCTATGATCTGATTCCCACATTCTTTTTCTGTATACTAGCATTGTCCACCCTTTCCATACCTAAAGCCAAAATTATTAAGGATTTATAATAGCTTTTGGAATTTTATATTTGATTTGTTCAAGTTCTATGTTAGAGAATATTCCCTTTAAATATCCCTCATCTTTAGTTCCATCAGGTTTACTGTAGCATTCATAATCTTTAGTATTTTTTTTTCCTATTCTGCCTTTTTTCTATTTTAATGCTTTTATTAACTTTCCAAAATTGAGACTATTTACCAAAATATGCCCTATAAAATGGATATTTAAACCAGAATTTGTCAATTTGTTAAATTGAACACTGCTATAATAACATGTTGACTTTTGATTATTATTACCTTTCGTAATTCAGAGCATAATAAGCAATTGTTCATACCAATTTCTCTTGTCTTTGAAAATTTTGTACCATTTGTACTTTTCGTTATGTTTTTTGTTGTTTCCCATAAAATGTCCACAATATATATATTTTTTTTTTCCTTCCGTTGTTGTCCTTTTTCTTCTTTAGATGTCCTTGTCTCCTTGTTGTTTTGGTATCTTCAGTATTTTATCTAGATTTTGTTCCTCCTGAGATTTTTGTAGAATAAATTCTCACTGGTGTCCTCGCTGAAGTGTGACTGATCCTTGCTGATAGGTGAAAAGTTAATTGAAGAGAAGTTTGATTATTGACTGCAGTCGTGTGAATTTACCATATGTTGCTGATAATTGTCAAACTGGTTATAAGCTTTATTTTTCAATTTTCATGGCTAATTCCTTGAAGTTTTCTTTGTGTGTCCTTTACACATTACCAGCAACTTTGTCCCTGTGTATTGCTTGTGAACTCCACTGCTTTGCACTCATTGCTTGTTGCTCCTGAAAGTCTCTTCTTCATTTAGAAATTTTTCTTAACTTTGTTGTTGTTGCTTGATATGCCCCGAGTGGTCATTACTTCGTTCTTTTATCTCTTTGTAGACTTGAATTGCTTGTCATTTTTCTGTTGTTGTCTTCTGTCTCATGTCCTTTTTTCTATTTTCTTTTCCTCAGCTCTCCTCTTCATTATTGTGTTTAAGTTCTCCTCTGCTCCTCAGCTCTCCTCTTCTGTATCGTGTTTTTGTTGTCCTCTTTTCCAGCTGGTATTTTAGGAACTTTGTGCAATGGCTCAGATGACATCAGATGTGCTCCTTCCCCCTGGCCTGCTGTTAGGGCTGCTCTCCCTGGTCCCTGTTTATGTCACTCTCTCCTGAAGACTCTCAGATTCACCAGATCCCATGGCATAATATGGCATTTTATCTCCATCTCCTCATCAGGCTCCTTTTCTTTTTCCTGCACACAAATAGCTTATGCATACAGTTAGTTTTATCACATAAGATCTCATCTTTATTTGTAATGGTTCCAAAAGCTCCATCTGCAGTCGTTCCAGAGGAAGTCCTTTTTGGGGATGAATTTTTGTTATCACATATAGTATAGCGCAGACATTGGTATTGGCATTGGTATTGGCATTGGTCGACCAATAAGCATTCCATGCAGTGTTAGTTTGCAGTCTTTCACTTGTTATTGCAAGAGACAAAGCATCCAGTCAGTTCAGTTTCATGCTTTCACATTTTGCTGAGTTTGACGTTGAAGGGATGGTATACTCTTTGTGATTAAGGCCGGTAAACACATCTTAGTCTTTCCTTTATTCTTTACTGTTGCAGTATTTGCTTTATTATTTTTAAATAAATGCTGATCTAGGGATTACTTCTTCTATATTTTTTATCCTTATTGTTTGGCACTAGCTTTACCTGTTGAACAGAAACTCAACCATAAATGCACTCAAATATTGAGACCATTTTTTTACATACGGAGAATAATACCAAATTTTCCTCTTTTTAATCTTTTAATTTGTTCTTTTATATCTCCGTTTTTAATTTGAACTTAAAAACCACCCATCTAGAAAGGTAACATTTTACTGTACTATAGAATGATTTATCCCCGATGTGTACATCAGGTGTCTTGAATGTCTTTCTTTGTCCTCCTTTAGGTGCCACAAAATATTCATAACATCCTGCTTGTCCTTCTTCTCTTCTATCTTCTAATTAAAGCTTTTGTATTAGCAATATATGAGCAATACTTCTGTATTGCATTCTGAGGCTTCTTTAGCTTCCAAATCTGCTGTGTTGTTCCCATTGATAAAATTATCATTACATTTTTATATAAGTTTAATATTTTATGATTGCAGTTTACTTTAATAATGTTCAATGCAGAAATTAAACCCCACTTATTCAGTACATTGATTATGTATACCCTCATTCTTCTCTTTGTTCCCATACCGAATTGGATATTGTTTAGTTTCCCAAAAAACTCAAATATATAAAGCAGATATCAATTACAGTATTTGTCATCTGGGAAAACATTTGTTAGCAATGTGGATCTGGATATCAACTGTTTAGTCTTACAATGTCATTAATTGGATACTTCAATTAGTACTTTGTTCTCTACATCTTTTAACAATTAATACATCTTCTTAATCTTGCATGTTGTTATCATCTGCATTTATTGTTTTTATGAAAACTATTTCCTGACAAATGATTGACTATAACATATAATTCTAATGTGATTCTTAAAAATTATGGAGATCCACTGGCTTTATATAGGTTTTTTTTTCCATCATATCCCATAAATCCTTCACAATCTTGTCCAGTATACAAGAGACCTGTGGAAATAAGTCAGTTACATCAGTCATTATTCTATTAACTGATTTTCAACCATACTCTTTACTAATTCTTGTTTACCTTCCTTTGATGTTATATCAATTTCTTGTCATATAATTTATTTTGCCACTTTTTAAGTTGAATATCTTTCTCATGATCATATTATAATACAATGAAATTCCCACTTTGATAACTTTGCATTAGAAATTTGTGCGTCAATAAATTTTCCAATTTATTCATTGTTTGTTGTACATTACTATTTATTATACATTTGCTTTGATTAAGTTAATATCACTTTAATATCATGTCTTACTTACTTTATATCTATATTCCCTATACCCTTCTGGAAAACACAAATTCTAATGGCTTAACCCAAATTATGCATATTTTGTTTAACAAGCAAACAGTAAACAGGAGTGTGATTTCGATATGAGAATAGATATGGTCATGGTTTTGTTTATTGTGTATAGACATACATTGAATTACCACTACTTGTCCAGAGAATCATATTATTAACAACTCTTCTGGACCTTAAAATGGACTTTGAAAGGCTGCTGTCACCCTCCCCCCTTCACTCACAGAACTGGTACATGGACATAGTGAAAGTCTCTCTTAGCGTGGCCAGGCTTTTTGTAGTCCTCAGCATGTTTTCTTTGTCTCTCCCAGTTCAAGTTGTTTTCTTTCTGGGATGGTGATGCTGCAAAGTCATTTATGATGGGTACAGGATTCTGGCTTTTTGGAGGAATTGCTGAAAGTAGCTGAACACAAGAGTCATCACTGTTATTCACTTTGCATTTCAAAACAGTGTGGTCGTTCTAGGGTCTCCTTCTGGATTTCCCTCAGTCTCTTTTTTATTGTCTCTGAACAAAACTGGATTCTCTGTGTCTCCCAGTTTTCTCTTTGTGCTTTTAGAGTCCAAGCAGTGGCTGCCACACTGCTATGATATGTTCAAAAATAGTCCCTCCTCATGTAACGTTAGTCCACAAGTCAAAGGTTTCTTTCATTTCTCCATTGCCACAACTTAGTCCTTTTCCCAACCCCATGAATGCTTGCGGGTAAGTGATCAGCCTCCCAAGGTCCTTAATACCTTTATTAAATTAAGAAATTGTAAGGCCAGTAGCCTAAGCCATCCTTTATCTTTTTTCCCATATCCATATTTCTCCATCAGATGACAACTCCTCTTTTACTCTCCCTCTCTACTCTCTTCTTATTTTACTTCATTAATTCTTTCTAATGTTTTTCCTATTTTTATTTTTTATGTATATCTTCATACCTCATCTTCTTTTCACCTCTTTTGTGTAAACAATGCATCTTGTCTTTTTACTCTACACTATTTACTCTCATACTCTTCCTGATAATAATTTAAATTTCTTTAATTTAGTATCTTTTCCACATTTTTAAGCTTTACTCCCAAACCTGTTTAATTTATCCTATTCTATATCTACTGATCCTTTCATTTACAATTTACCTATAATTTCCACAGTGCCCTTGAGTATTTGAAATCAACCTTCTACAGTATGCATGAACACATTTGGATTAACACACTTTTCTTTCGTTCCATTATCAACTTCCTTTAACATTTTATCATATACCTGTTCCCCTTTATTCATTAATAAAGCCAATGCTTTTTTCTTCAAACCCATCCTTCTTTTCTTTCTTTTGATTTAATATAGGTTTATTTACAATATCCATTTCTTTACACATTGCAACCTCAAATGTTCCCTTCATGACAATTTCTTAGACACATTCTTTATCAGATCTCTGCCCAATAGATATTTCCACAAGAATAACAGCTATGTCTTTACACCACACCTGTTATTTCTCCATTCAATCTTTTCTATCTTATTTAGCAATTTTTTTACTTTTTAACATTAGAAAATTAACAAATAAAACCACTTTTATTCCAGTTAACTTTCAAGCTAAATAAACGTCAACCATTTTCTCTCCAATATTACTTTTTCTACACTGCAAATGTTTTTCAAGCAGCTCCTTACTTAATTAATGTTTCTCTTTCAATTCAATTTGTCAAGTAATACTATTTTTTTCTCCCTTTACAATAGTATTAAACACAAATATTTTTTCATTGAATTAAGATATAAAATATAGATGTAAAAACCTCATTTCAACCTATATATACCATTTACCTATAATTTTAATCTCTTATTACTTTATTATATAAATAATATATTATTATTATTATTTTACTTATATTAACCGGTATTTCACTTCACTGCTAGCTCTTTCATCCACAGCACTCAGTCAGGTCTGCACTCACTCTATTTATAACATACACCCAGTCATTCACTCTTTAAACATGACACCACTTGTTTTTCACTGTTGAGGATCCTTTCCACTTTTACTCATACAAACTTTTTATCATGCATTAGGGCGGTATCTACAGAATAATATTTTATCCGTTCAGACCTCTATTATATAAATATATATATAAAGAGCTGTTTTCATAAAAATAAATTCTGCCCTTGCAGACCCCTATCCACTTTATAACACTTTTGTTTCATGCTCTGTTTATTTATTTTTATCCATACACTCTAAAATATGCAGCATTTATGTTAAATCAACATATACATTTTTTGTTACCCTAACCTAACAAAGTAACACATTAAAGGCTTGAAAAACCAAAGTACTTTTCCTTTTGCTATCATTATTTTACAGTGTATCCGCTTATTCCATAAGCATTTTTAATAGTCTGTTCCAGTCTACCTGTATCCGTCAAGGCCCTCTTACAGAATAAACACAGATTATTTAATTTTATCTTTGTTTTTTTTTTCATACACTGTAAATAAAATGCCGTATTGATGTCAAATCAACATACATCACTTCTTCACCTATTAAGGCAAAAACATGGATTGGCTTGCACCATCACATAACCTTGTCTTAATGCTATCATTCATTTACAGTGTATCAGCTTACACCATAAGCATTTTTAATAGTCTGTTCCAGTCTACCTGTATCCGTCAAGGCCCTCTTACAGAGTAAACACAGATTATTTAATTTTATCTTTTTTTTTTTTTTCATACACTGTAAATAAAATGCACTATTGATGTCAAATCAACATATGCTTAAATACTTAACCTAACCAAGTGAAACATGTATTAGCTTCCAAAACCAAATCACTTCATTTTTATACAATTATGCATTTACAGTGTATCCGCTTATTACATCTATCAAAGCCCTCTTGCAATAAGCATTTTTATAATCTGTTACAGTTCATTTGTATCCATCAAGGCCCTTTTACATAATAAACACAGATTATTTAATTTTAGCCTATTTTTTTTCCATACACTGTAAATGATATATTGTATTGATGTCAAATCAACATCTACTTAGTTACTTAAACTAACAAAGTGAAACATGTATTAGCTTCCAAAACCAAATCACTTCATTTTTATACAATTATGCATTCACAGTGTATCCGCTTATTACATCTATCAAAGCCCTCTTGCAATAAGCATTTTTATAATCTGTTACAGTTCATTTGTATCCATCAAGGCCCTTTTACAAATAAACACAGATTACTTTTATTTCTGTTTAATGCTATCTTCGAAGCCCACTTAGCTATTAAACTATTATCTGTTCCAGGTTAATGCTGTCCAATCAAAGGCCCTCTCAGCAAAACCACAGATTATCCACCTGAGCTCAGGAATTTTTTCTTCTTTATCATTTCAAACAAATCACACCATGCAATCCTTGGAAGTGGAACCCTTTTTAACTGTATTAATCTTAGTTCTTATATTGGAAGAGCATTGTGAAAGTCTTTCCACCATGAGCCAACCCAGATGAGCAACACAACAGTAAACCAGTAAATAAGCAAAAACTGCTTACCTGGTCCTGTGTATGTTGCTCATCCAAACCTAGCCCACAACGGTCATCCACCTCCATGCTCCTTTCCAATCCCATCCTCGTCGCCAAATGTTGTGGATTTTTTTTAGTGATTATGAAAAATTATTTTCAACAGAGGGTTCCATTGCCAAAAGATGACTTTATTGCATACAACAATAAGGCCGAGTTGGTGGCCAAGCAACTAAAGAGTCTTTTTCAGAATGCAACCTAATATACAGTTCTCTAAAAGTTGAAACCCCTCCCATGTAGTTGTTTTTAGCATGTTTTTATGTCTGACAGGTGTTGTGACTTCATTCCTTTCAAATGTCAACCTATGCATTTTTAGCTCTGCTCTCAGTTACCATATTTTAAACCCTGCATACATTGCAGTCTTTACGACTGCTAGTCTTTAGCTTACAAGCTTGAGACATGCATACTTGCAAAACACATTTGAATATGAATACCATGTTCACCAAAGATATAGTTCTGATTTAAGTTCTGAATTAAAAAATCTTCTTCATGCTCTGACACAGGAAGACACTCAAGGGATGAGTCTGAATGTTCAGCAGGTAAGTCATAGGACGAATTGTTCTGAGATACAGATATTGGAGTATTCTGGGGTCTTTCTCTAGTTTCATAGACCTCAATAAATCTGGTATCTTTTAGAACTGGGGGATCTTGATACAGGAATTCTTCACTGCTATCATCATCAATGTCATCAATGTCAATATCTGGCTGCTCTTGTACATCATTACTCGGGTTTCTGCGAGTAGGTGGACGTTTACGAGTTTTGGGTAAATCAACTACCTCCTCAGGTAACTGTAACTCACCACAAGGTAGTAAAAGGTCTCTGTGCAATGTCCTTAAGGGACCATCTGCACCTTCTGGCTTAACAGTATATACAGGAAGATCACCTGCTCTGTTCACAACGACATATGGAAGTGACTCCCATTTGTCAGATAGCTTATGTTTACCTCTTAGGCGTACATTTCTGACTAGAACCCGATCCCCAATGTCCAGAGTAGATTCAGAAACATGCCTGTCATATCGAAATTTGTTTCTCTCTCCAACTTTTGCAGCATTTCTCATTGCCAAGTCATAGGTTTCTTGTAACCTAGATTTTAAATCACGCACATACTGCGAATGTGTCTTTAATTGCTCCCTATTCAGAGGAACATCAAAAATCAAGTCTATAGGCAACCGCAGCTGCCTACCAAACATTAATTCATACGGGGAACATCCTGTCGAATCATGCTTAGTACAATTATAAGCATGGACAAGGGGCTTTACGAAATCATGCCAGTGAACTTTATCACACTCCTTTAGCGTACCGAGCATACTCAAAAGCGTGCGATTAAAACGTTCGACAGGATTTCCCCTGGGGTGATAAGGGGTTGTCCTGATTTTATGAATTCCCATCAGTTCACAGAGCACTTTAATGGTCTTTGATTCAAAATCAGCCCCCTGATCGCTGTGCAATTTCTCAGGGATCCCATAGTGGACTATAAAATTCTCCCAGAGAGCTTTAGCCACGGTACGCGACTTCTGGTTGGGAGTAGGTACAGCAACGGCGTACTTGGTAAAGAAATCTGTGATAACTAGTACATCTCTAGTGTTGCTTGAATCTGGCTTGTTAAAACCATACCACGTAAAGATTCGGGGAGGACCAGCTGGTACAGTGTATGTTCTCCATCATGTCTTTTCCGGTAGAGTATACCATTTTGCAGCTCTAACTTTTTCAATTCCCTCAACAGCAAGGGGAGCAAAGGAAGTTATTGTCTCAAAGAAGGAGGAGCTGTCTCTCCTGATTCTAACTGCTGAATAACCTCGTAAAGAACTGGATCGGCTCTTTGTTTTTCTCTCAGGTCATCCTCACTAAGGGCTGAAATTACAGGAAGACAACTAAAAACCTCATTCTGATCCAGATTGCATGGAATTGCATCAACATGCATTGCAAGGGATTCAACTAGCGCAAAAGAAGAACCACCACAAACAGCTGAACTCTGGTAAACTGCATGTTTATCGCATATGGCCTGAATGACCTCAGCAGAGTCAGTTTGAGCACCATCATCAAGCAAGTGATTCAAAGCGAACTGTCGGATTCGCTCTTGCTCTTTTTGAGATACAAGATCATTTTTCAAACCACCATGAGGACGTCTGGACAGACCGTCAGCGTCCAGATTCTGTCTGCCTGCTCTGTACTGCAGTTTGAAGGAAAACGTTGAAAGAGACGAGAGCCATCTGTAGCTCGTAGAATCAAGCTTAGCCGATGTCAGTACATATGTCAAGGGATTACTGTCGGTAACCACAGTAAACTGGTTACCGTACAAATAGTCACAAAACTTTTCTGTGACTGCCCACTTAAGGGCCAAAAACTCCAGCTTGTGGGCTGGGTAACGTGCTTCACTTCGGGAGAGACCTCGACTGGCATATGCGATTACCTTTAATTGCCCCTCTTGCTTCTGATAAAGGGCTGCTCCCAACCCTATTGTACTCGCATCAGTGTGCAGAATATACGGAAGTTTCGGGTTAGCGAAACCAAGTACCGGAGCAGTCGTAAGAGCCCTGATAATTGCTTCAAATGCCTGTTGACAACTCGCAGACCAATGACTCCCAAAAGGCTCTTTGGGATTGTGATAGTCTTTTTGATCCTTCAATTTGCATTTGCGGCGTAACGGCGGATACCCTAATGTCAAATCGTTCCTCCAATGTGTCTGAAAACACGATCAAATCGTCAAGGAAAACGACGACCTCTTTTAGATGGATATCGCTCATACACCGCTCCATCAACCGTTGAAAGGTACTGGGAGCATTGGTGACCCCTTGTGGCATGCGGTTAAACTCCCAGAAACCTAACGGGCAGACAAAAGCGGTCTTGTGTTTATCAGACTCCTCAACCTCAATCTGGTAATAACCAGACTTGAGGTCGAGAACAGAAAACCATTGGGAGCCAGAAAGAGCTGAAAAAGTCTCCTCCAGGTTTGGCAACGCATATGCATCTGTTATTGTCTGTAGGTTAAGTTTGCGGTAGTCAATGCAGAGTCGAACTTCCCCATTTTTTTTCCGAACTACTACGATAGGTGAAGAAAACGAGGACTCCGACTCTCGAATGACGCCGGCATCAAGTAACTCCTGCAGGTGCTTACGAACAGCATCAAAATCCTGAGGATGTATAGGGCGGGGCCCTTTGCTTAAAGGGTGTGTTGTCATGCAAGTTAATATGATGTTTGACCTTATCAGTTCTGCCAAAGTCAAGATCATGAAGGGCAAAGACCTCTGGCATGGACTGTAACTTGTGAAATTCTGTCCTTCCATTCAGTAGGTATTGGCGAATCACCATAATCAACTACAAAGGGTTTTGCAGATTCAGTCTGATTACTACAATCCATAACAGTTTCTTGAGTAATCACACTCTGTAGTGAGTGTAATTCTGCTACAACACTCTTTGGAGGGACAGAAATGTCATGTTCAGTTTCATTTTTCAGGATTACTGGAATTTTCTGTGAGGCCCTAGGGAGTGTGACAAGGCAAGAGGTACACAAAAGGCCTCCCGGCAATGATGACTCAGAAGAAGGCTCCATCAAAACCCATCTATCTGCAAATGGCTCATGTTTGCTAACTGAACCCTCAATGACAAGTGTCTTTCCCGCAGGAATCACTTCAGGTTTTGTGCAAAGCAGCCGCACTAATCCAATACTGCTATTTGCCTTCTGTTTAGATCTGTGTGCAAGAACATTAAGAATGGCTCTGTACCCATAAGGTAAGGCTTGATGAGGTTTCTTAATTTCAGAATCAGAGTTGTTTTCATAGGCTAAATCAAGTGTGTTTGTGCCTATGAGCACGGAACATTGACTCCTATTACTTGTGTCTGTAGTGACAAGAGCAATTGTGGAAAGTTTTTTCTCAGAACCAAGAAAAGCCTCAGGAAACACTACATCAATTTCTATGTACCCAAGATATGGAACAAGCTGACCATTTGCTGCTTCAACCTCGAGAAGGTGTTTGAGGGGCTTAATTTCCAAATGGGATAGATTCTGCTTGTAATACGTCTGAGAAACAGTGGTCACTTGCGACCCAGTGTCTAGTAGGCAATTACATTTTTTTCCTGCAATAAATACCTCAGCAGTGCATTTTGCCCCAACCAAGCCCTTAGGCAGGACAAAAGGTTTTGTTCTTGTGTTAATATGGAAGTTGTGACCTCTGCTCTTATACCTTTTGGGACCCCTGGTACATTTCTCAGCCCCCGTTTGTCCCGCAACCAGAGCTGATTCTAGTTTAAAGGGGAAGAGCGGGGTAATCCCATTTGGGTGTCCCAAGCTGACTGTCTCTCTTTCAGAAGTTTTCTTTTAGACGCTACCATGGCAGGGTTTGCAACATTACCACATGAAGACGCAATATGGCCATCCTCGCCACATTGGAAGCAGTACCACGGCTTTGGTCTACTCATTTTAGTCAAGGGTGAACTGTGGGAAGTCTCACCCAGGTTTGTTTGTACGTATTGTGATTTACTCATCTTTACCGCAGATTTTGCTTTTTCGGCTTTTGTGGGCTTAACAGCAATCATTTGTGTCTGCAACTCAGCTACTTGATTTTGCAAGCTATGAGCCATACTTTCTAGAGGACTTAGTCTGCTCTTTTGCTTTCTTTAGGCTATTAACCTGACCTTGAAGCTCTGTAATTTGCTTTTTCAAGTCTAAAACCATAGCCTGAGTTGTTGATGTTTCGTCTGTGGAAGCACTTAACGAGTAAGAGGGTGCACGCTGCTTAGACGCGCCAAGATGTTTTCTCATACGCAACTCCTTTGTGCTTTGTTTATCTTCTGCTGTTCGCAACAGCAGTAAAAGTTCTGAGAAAAGAGGGGGATCGGTTTTTCTTTGCTCCAGCCGGAGCTCGGAAATAAGGGCATTGTCCCAGCATCCCCTACAAAACTGTCTCAGCAAGTGCCGGTCCGCCTCAATAGAGGACACCCCACCTCTTTTTATAGCCAACGTCAAGGTTACCTGCAGTCGCTGCAAATACTGGGATGGTTTCTCCCCTGTGTCTTGCAGAGTACTCAGAAATTTGGCAAACAACTCGTCACCATCTTCAACTGCACCAAATGCTGAGTCTTAAAGATCAAGATAAGCCCTGGGTGTTGCGCGTGGGCCCAAAGTTCTGACAACGTCTGCCGCCGGAGGCAGAAGGCTGTCTAGAATTTTTCTAGAACGGGCTAGATCAGAGATGGAAGGATCTTGTAACATTAGCTCAACACTATTGTGCCATGCATCATAATCTACTTCGTTACCCGGGCGAAGAGACTTTCCAGAAAAGAACCTTAACTTAAGAGGGATATGCATGCTAGAAGCAGTGTCCTCACTTTTCACAATGTGCTCGACCACAACACGTTGTACCTCTGGAGGAGTTACATTGGGTACTGAAGGTCTTGTTAGTGGAACAAATGCAGCGTCACTATTAGCATCAGTTAATGGCACTGGTCTTTCCTGAGCTACACTGACATGAGAGAAATCTGTCTGTATTTCAGGTATGGTAGTCACAGGTAAGTGTTTTACAGCAATGCTTATTGTGTCATCTCTATCCAGAGAGACAGGTTCCCTACACTTTGAAAGCTCTTCACTCAAAAGATCAGCAAAAGATTTACCGCTAAGCTTAGCAATGCGTTGCTACTAGCAACCGTTGTGTAACCCCAGTTACAAAAGTTATAAAAATATAATTTTTTTCCTTTGCTGAGTTGGTAGTGGCTGTTAGGACCGAGGAGGACAAGCAAGCCTCAAAAGAGGAACGCATGCGAAGCCATTTGGGAATGACAAAACCTGGCTTACACTCATTTAAGTCACGTGCTACAGTGCACCAGCTGTCGTCTAATGCTACTGAGGTAGGCGCTGGAGCAGCTGCTGATGTTGATCCGGTGAAAAAGCAAATATCGGAAATACATGCTCAGTTAGTGCCTTTGAAGTCTCGAGTCCATAAGCAGGGTCAAACTGATTCTCAGGAAACAGCAGGGATTTCTATGCTAAGAGAAGAAATAAATGAGTTGCGAGCACAGGTAAAAGCTATAGGCTCAGCTATGACTAAAAAGAACACTCACCTTGACTCAGATGTTTCAGAACTTGCAGACCTAAGGAAGCAGGTTGCTGAGCTAAAAGCTCAATTAGCTGTAACTGGACCACAGGAAAATCAAACCCAAAAGCTGTTAGGTTCACATGGAAACTTTGAAAAGCCACAGCCTAAGCAGACTGAGTTAAACAAACGTGGACAGTCTAACTTGAGTGATGTAGTCTCGGCTCGACCCCGTCCCGGGTACTGCTTTAATTGTGGTGAGGATGGGCACATAGTTGCTCATTGCAAAAATGATCCAAACCCTCTTGAAGTTGATAGAAAGCGTCGTTTGCTGAGGGAGAAACAAGCTCAATGGGATTCACTGAATCATGTTGTGCCTCAGCAGTTAAACTCCAAACCGACTCTGTACTAGGGCATACAGAGATCGGAAGCCAACTTGAGCGCCCTAATCAGTTCAGAAAACCTTTTGACTTTCAATGTAAGGACAAGATATCAGGGAGATTACCAAAAGGGTTAATTGGGACAAAGTGCACTGCTCAGTTGTGCATTGAGGGAACAGAAGTGAATTGTTTACTACACACCGGTTCTCAGGTAACCACAATTCCATTGTCCTTCCACAATGCACACTTATCTGATTTCCCTGTGAAGCCTTGTTAGAGGTTGAAGGGGCCAACGGGCAGTCGGTACCCTATTTAGGGTATGTGGAACTTACCTTAACCTTTCCTAAGGAGTTTCTAGGGGTCACAGCAAATATTGACACACTAGCTTTAGTGGTTCCAGACTTGAAGGGAGTGCAGCAGATATTGATAGGTACCAATTCCTTAGATGCATTGTATGATGTGCATGCCCAGGGAGATCTTGAGCTCAACCCAGCTTTCAATGGGTATCAAGCTGTGCTTAAGATTTTGAGTGCTAGGCATAAGCAGAGGTGTGCTGAAGTCCTGGGGCATGTGAATTTAAGAGGGGACAACCCTGAGATTGTACCTGCAGGTCGTACTGTAGTTTTTGATGGAGTTGTTCAACTGAACCATTGTCTGATTGAAGATTTAGCTGTCATTGTAGCCAGTAGTTTGCACGCTTTACCTGGCAAACGCTCCTTTAGTGTGCCACTGTTGGTAAAGAATGAAACTCAAGTTGACATCAATATATCTCCCAAGACTGTGCTACCTAATGTTTGCTCAGTTCAGAAAGTGACAGACATTTATCAGAGAAGTGACTTCTCGCAAGCTCAAGAGCAATCAAATGAACCACAGATAAACATTGACTTTGGTGATTCACCCTTGCCGACGGAATGGAAGTGTCGAATAACCGCTTTGCTGAACACGATGCCTGAGGTTTTCGCTTTACATGATATGGATTATGGCCATACAGACAGAGTTAAGCATCATATTAAGCTTAGCAATGAGACTCCTTTTAAGCAGCGACCCAGACCCATACATCCACAAGATGTTAGTGCAGTTAGGAAACACTTACAGGAGTTGTTAGACGCTGGAATAATTAGGGAATCTGAATCACCCTTTGCATCTCCCATTGTAGTGGTGAGAAAGAAAGATAACTCGGTTCGTCTTTGTATTGACTTCAGAAAGTTGAATGCGCAGACCATTAAGGATGCCTATGCTCTTCCAAATCTTGAGGAGGCATTTTCGGTACTCACAGGCTCCAAGTGGTTCTCTGTTTTAGATCTGAAGTCAGGATACTATCAGATAGAGATGAATGAGCAGGATAAAGCCAAGACAGCATTTGTATGCCCAATCGGATTTTGGGAATTTAATCGGATGCCACAGGGCATAACGAATGCCCCAAGTACTTTTCAGCGGCTCATGGAGCGCTGTATGGGTAGCCTAAACAGGAGCGAGGTCTTGGTATTCATTGATGACTTAATTGTGTTTTCAGACACTCTTGAAGAACATGAACGCCGTCTGATAAAAGTGCTAAACCGGTTGAAGGAGTACGGGCTAAAACTTTCTCCCAAAAAGTGTAGTTTCTTTCAAACATCCGTACGTTACCTGGGTCATATTGTGTCTCAACATGGTGTTAGTACAGATCCAATCAAAATAGAAGCCGTAAAGACCTGGCCAAAACCGCAGACTATAAAAGAGTTAAAATCCTTTTTAGGATTTGCCGGGTATTACCGTAGGTTTGTGAAGGACTTCTCAAAAATTGTTAGACCCCTGAATGATCTCACGGCTGGATATCCTCCGGTTCGGAAAAATGCTAAGTGTAGAGAAGTAAAGCAAACTTACCTGAACCCCAGAGATCCATTGGGGGAAAGATGGACTAACGAATGCCAAAGAGCATTTGACACAATTGTGGACAAACTCACGACTGCTCCTATTCTGGGTTATGCTGATCCCAGACTCCCTTACCTGTTACATACCGATGCCAGTACCATTGGGCTCGGTGCTGCTCTGTATCAAGAGCAGGAGGGGCAGCTGAGGGTCATTGCATATGCCAGTCGGGGGTTGACTCGAAGTGAAGCTAGATACCCAGCCCATAAGCTGGAGTTTTTAGCATTGAAGTGGGCGGTTACCTCCAAATTTAGTGATTATTTGTACGGGAGTGAATTCACTGTGGTAACGGATAGTAATCCACTAACGTATATTTTGACTTCAGCAAAGCTTGACGCCGCAAGCTATCGATGGCTCTCCAGCTTGTCGACGTACAATTTCAAAATTCAGTATCGAGCAGGAACTCAAAATATGGACGCAGACGGATTGTCTCGACGTTCTAACGGTCCCCTTAGGGATGATGCAGAGTCCCAGAAAGAACAAGAACGCATAAAGCAGTTCACGCTGAATCATTTTGGTGGTGAACAAGGGCCGCAAGTCATATTGCCAGCGGTAGTGAAAGCCATCTGTGAGAGGCACCAGATTCAGACTTCTCCAGTGGTTTTAGCTGAGTCTCTAGGTGTGAGTGCAAATTCTTTACCCCAAGCTTTTCTAGATGAGTGTGATCATGGCTTACCAGCTATTCCTACCTTGTCAGAGGATGACTTGGCATGTAGACAAAGAGCCGACTCTGAAATAAGGGAGATAATTGATCTGCTAGAAGCAAACAAAAGACCGCCCAGCATGAAAAATGTTTCAATGGAAATGGCTTTGTGGTTTCGTGAGTGGAGTAAATTTGAGATCAGACGTGGCTTATTGTACCGAAAGCGTATAGATCAAGGAAGGGTGCGAAGGCAACTCGCATTACCTAAAGATTTGAGAGAGTTAGTACTTACCTCTTTACATGATGATATGGGTCACCTAGGGGTTGAGAGGACTCTTGACCTGCTTAGGGCCCGGTTTTATTGGCCCCGAATGGCCAGTGCTGTAGAAAAAAAGATAAGTACTTGTGAACGTTGTGTCAGGCGGAAGGCTCCGGTACAGAAAGCCGCCCCCTTGGTGAACATACAGACCAGCCGTCCATTAGAGTTGCTTTGTATGGACTTTCTATCCGTGGAGCCCGACAGCAGCAATACGAAAGACATTCTAGTAATTACTGATCACTTTACGAAATACGCAGTTGCAATTCCAACACGCAACCAGAAGGCTCAGACGGTAGCTAAGTGCCTTTGGGAACATTTTTTGGTTCATTATGGTTTCCCCGAGAAGCTACATAGCGACCAAGGGCCGGATTTTGAGTCGCGCCTTATACAATAATTGTGTAAGATTGCAGGGATTCGTAAAGTAAGAACGACACCATACCACCCTAGGGGAAACCCAGTAGAGCGGTTTAATAGGACTCTCTTGCAAATGTTGGGTACCCTAGAAAACAAACAGAAAGCTCATTGGAAAGAGTATGTCAAGCCAATGGTGCATGCATATAATTGCACAAGAAATGATGTCACTGGCTACTCACCATACGAGTTGATGTTTGGAAGGCAGCCACGATTGCCACTTGACATAGCCTTTGGAATCTTGAATGATGAACCACAGCAATCTCACTCACAGTATGTGACCTCTCTTAAGCAAAGACTAGAGGAAAGTTATAAGTTGGCAGTGGAAAACAGTAAAAAGGTGGCTGAACGGAATAAAAAGAGGTTTGACAAAAATCTGGTGAATTCTGTTCTGGAAGTGGGAGATAGAGTCTTGGTAAAAAATGTCAGGTTAAGGGGGAAACATAAACTGGCAGACAAGTGGGAAACAGATATTTATGTTGTGTTGAGTAAAGTACGAGACATACCTGTGTATACTGTTTGCCCTGAAGGAAAAAATGGTCCTGTCCGTACCCTGCACCGAGATCTGCTCTTACCTTGTGGGTTTTTGCCCGAGTTGAAGCAACTGAGACAGCTTCACACAAGGTACGACACAGACGCAGAACCAGAGCTCAGTCTGGTGTGGAAAATGATAATGAAGCAGAATGTTCTAATGATGGGGAGAATTCTGAGAGTGAACATTCTTATTGTGTCATGCCTAGAAAATCACTAGATTTGGTTTCTCACCTTGTCTCTAATGAAAATTCTTCCCAGCAGATAGACAGCCAGTTGATTGTACCAAACACAGTTGAGGTTGATGTAGCGGATGCTGCCCAACCAAATACAGATTACCTAGAAAGAGAGGTACAAGAAGTTACTGAAAAACAAAAACAACTATGTGATAAAGCAAATGAGAACTTACCTGTAAGAAGTGTTGAAGATGAGCCTGGAGAAGGTAGAATGGAAAATCCTGTAGCAGTGTCATGGGAGGAAGATTGTAATAACTCTGAGTTAATTGACCAGTCTGAGATACTGGAAAGTGTAGACCTGAATCCAGCTGAGGAGTCAGATCTTGATCAGAGCAAAGGAAATAGTCCTACTTGTGAAGCCGTACCTAATGACATGGTGTCAAGAAAAGGAAATTCACAGGAGGAGGGTGTTAGACATTCCACAAGAGTGACCAAACCCCCAAAGAAATTTCATTATCCTCAGTTAGGGAATCCCTTGATTTCAGTAGTTCAGTCCTTATTACAAGGCCTAAGTACTGCATTTGCTCAAGCAGAGAATAATTCTGACATTATTCAGAACCAGTGTGTTATGGAACCTGGGGATCCTTTGGCAGCAGTGACAATGCAGCCACATGCATGCACGAGGACGTGCATGAGAACAAGGGGGGAGGGTGTAACCCCAGTTACAAAAGTTATAAAAATATAATTATTTTATTTGTTGAATCTCTAAATGTAGTTATTTTATGGTCAAAGTTTCAGCCAATAAGAAGAAAGTTTAATGTTGTGTTCGACCAATGATGTATCTCAATGGTGGTTGGCGCACTGCTTACTTCCGGGTTTCTCTCACGCACGTGAGAGATCGCTGGTTAGTCTGCACGTGAGTCAGATAGAGAGCAGATGTACATAGAGAACTCTGGAGAAATCGGGGGTATAAATGACTTTAATGCTGAGTTTTACTCAATATTGATAGAAATAGAGATAAAACTTCTTCAGAGAAACTGTTTAACAATTTGAAACGGACTTTATCATTGGTTTTGGTGAGTTAAAGTTTTCAAATTCATTACATTTAATGTGTTTAAATGTATATAAGTTAAATATGCAATGTGAATGAGTTTATTTAATTTTCTTTATGGTTTAAGAGTGAAATGTGAAGCTTATATGCTTTATATGTGATGCAATGTAATGTTATTTTGATGAAGTTGACCTCTATGTAAACATTAATGCATTGTCACGGTGAATCCGTGTCATGTCTTGTCTTTGTTCCGATTGTTATCACCTGGACATTCATTGATTAATTACCTGCCTCATCACACCTGTTTGTCATTTAGTCTGTGTATATATACCTCTGTCTTCTGTTTGCTCACTGCTGGATCATTGTCATTGATACCCTGTCTGTTCCTGTGTTCCTGCCTTCACTATGTCTGCCCTCGTGTTTTTATTATTAAATGTTATTTATTTTGAACCTTGCGTTTGCGTCCTGTCTCTCCAACCCTGTCGTGACAGAATGATCCAGCCAAACTGGACGCAGCAGGTTCACGGAGGGCGGCTCCCCCAGGAGTTTCGTCGAGGGGGAGTAGTGACATCGGGGTTCATTCCCCATCAGCCCCGATGTCTCTTGGGGACCACCGTGAGCGATCGCTCGCTCCTGCGGGAGGAGGATCGGCCCAGGCGGTCCCCCAACGGTTGAGTCGTCGTCGACGGTCCCTCGGAGGACCACCATCCTGCTCGCAGGGAGATCCGGAACGGACCACGCCTGATCATTTCCCCGGGGTGGCTACCGAGGGTCTCCGTTTCCGCGAGGGGATGGGAGATGATTTCCGGGGGCATCTGATCGTCGACGATTCCCAGGAGGGGGGTAATTCGTCTGCCTCGGTTCTCGGAGCGATCGCTCCGGTTCTCCTGGCGCAGTCCGGCCAACCGTCCTGTTGGTCTCATCCCGGCGGCTGCCGGCTTCGCCAGGGTCCCCAAGCCCTCCATCCCTCCCTTGGACTCTCGCTACCAGACTTTGTTTTTGTTGTGTTTTATGTGAGTGTCTGGTAGCCACTCGTAGAGGGGAGGGTAATGTCACGGTGAATCCGTGTCATGTCTTGTCTTTGTTCCGATTGTTATCACCTGGACATTCATTGATTAATTACCTGCCTCATCACACCTGTTTGTCATTTAGTCTGTGTATATATACCTCTGTCTTCTGTTTGCTCACTGCTGGATCATTGTCATTGATACCCTGTCTGTTCCTGTGTTAATGTTCCTGTGTTCCTGCCTTCACTATGTCTGCCCTCGTGTTTTTATTATTAAATGTTATTTATTTTGAACCTTGCGTTTGCGTCCTGTCTCTCCAACCCTGTCGTGACATGCATTTTATGAAGACTTTGGAAACTAATGATGCTTTTGTGGCCTTGTGTATTCAAGGTCAGGTTTTTTTTTGTTGTTGTTGTGTTTGTTTGTTTTGAAGTTTATATGATTGTTGCCTACGGACGTCTCCATCCTGCGCTGTGAATGCTGCGTGTGGGGTGCTGTTTTGCACACGAGGCTAAGTTGCTACGGTAACGATCGAACTTTCTGGAATCGTTTTCAATTCTTCCGATAGTGGGCGGAGTTGGGACTGGCGAGCCACGAGGAGTTTTCATCGAGTCTTAAATGCGTGAGATTTAACCCTTTTATTGCCAAACGGACAGTAGGCAAGTGAAACACACACAGTTACATTTTTTCCCTATTTTTCTTGTGGAGTAATTTCATCTAAAAGGAAAGACTGAGATATAAAACAATCCATTTATGTGAAAAGGATCATAAAGACTGATAAAAAGAAGATCTAAAGATTTACTGTTTTGTTAAAGACTGATTAATTGTTCTGGTAAAGACTGATTTACTGATTTAATTGAGCTTACATATAATGTGATTTACATTTTGAATGTGCATCGGAGTTTACAGTGAATTTATTGTTTTGTTTTGGGTTATATGTTCAATTTCAAGTCTAAGGTTTTGAAATACATCTGGAAAGGGAATTAATCATTATAAGCACATTGATAAGTGTTAATGTGAATTGATTTAATTGTGCATTAAGCACTTTATTTCATTTTTTTCTTTATTACTGTGATTTGGGTTATTTAAAATTCACAGAGTAAATGAATGTAAACAGAAAAGTAAATTAAGAAAGGGAAACATAAAAGTAAGAAGAAAATAGTGTATATGGTGATACATTTGTAACACTAAAAAGAGAAAACACTTACCTTAAGTTGTCCTGTAAGATCCTGGAACTGAGGTGATCTGAAAAAGAGAGAAGAGGAAGTTTGTTATTCTTTTCTTTGAACAATATTGCAACAAACCAATTATTCTGTTTATTTTTGTTTGTTTGTTATTTTTTATATTTTTTTGTGTAATGGAATTTAGATACATTACTAAAATCTGAGAATATAATACATTTATCTATCTTCAGTTGAACTTAAGTGTGTGAGTGATTCATTGTTGTTGGAAGCTCCTGGGCTCAGTAGTCGAATCTGATCTTCTGAAAGAGCTGGTCCATAGCTCAGACCTGTTGTGTCTGTAGGAACTAGAAGACGGGTTACAGTTGGAACATAGACACTGGACAAAGCCTTAACCTCATATTTGAGACCAGCCTGGTGTGGGTTCTCAAAAATGAAAGGCAACTGAGGCTCTAAGCTTTTCACTGCGGCTCCAGTCTCAAACTCAATTATCACATTTTTGTGATATGGAGACGCGGGGCTATCAATGTGAATAAACCTGCCAATACGTCCGTATTTGCAGAGATGTTCACTCAAATCATTATCTCTTTCTGTATTCGTAACACCGGTCACAATGAGCGAGTTGGGGACTTTGACATTCTCATGCTCAATAACCTCCATTTTCTTTTATAAATTACTGTACATTAATGCCTGTCTGTTCTCTGTTCAAGGATTTATCTCTACTAATTGACTCCTGGCTGGCTCGCCACGTTGTAACCACCCTTTCCCTCAGAGCACCACACACCACAGACAGGCATGCATACAGGATGATAGACGTTGAGGGAAATCTTAGGCCAGGTTTTGCTAGGTTCGTGTGGAGCCAAATGAGAGAGAGATCAATGAACAGACAGACACGGTAAGTATAAAGTAAACTGAAAATGTTTATATAAATTTTTGTGTGTTTGAGTCCTTTAGATTTACTTTCCTCTTTTTTTCAGGAAAATGGATGGAAAAACAAAAGAAATACAAGATGGAAAAAATAAAATGAAACAATTAAATCACTGAATTTCAACAAATAAAATGAAATAAACAATTATCAAAACTTATCTTCTTGTGATGTCTCTTTGTGTATCTTAATGAATTTTATTCCCTATTATGTGCTTTATTCCTATTTGGAACCTAGTTATTGTCTTCTTACTCCTATTTGGAATCTAATTTAACTTTTTCTTATTTAAACTGACTTTTTAAGCTGACTTTATAATTTTCAGATCTCCTTATGGTATATTACTCTCTGATTTTATAATGCTTAATTAAATGTATCACTAATATAGCTTAATTATTTATTTATACTTATCCCCTATTAGTAGTCTCAGTTAGTTTGGTTTAAACTCTTTAGCATTCTTCTCTTTTACTTCAAATTCAAGTTAAGTACCCAAATTAACAGTTTAGTTACCAAAAATAAAATAAAATAAACACAATAACAAAAGCAACACGTTGTCAACCGGATCACAGTGTTGCAGTTCAATAAACAACAAAATAACTTTCACTTTTAAATGCAATCAGTTCACAGCTCAATGGTTTAAATGCAATCAGTTCACAGTTCAATTATTTATGTCCATATAAACTTAACAGTCTATGAAATAGTAAGAACAAGTAAACAAACGATCATCCGTGTCCTTTGCGACGCGTATATTGAAACAGTTCAGGCCTACCATGTAATGGAGGAAGCAACAGACACAACGTGGATGATGGGAAAGTTTCTCGTCAATCCGCGCTGCTTCCCAGCGCAGCTGTTCTCCTCTGTTTGTGGAAAGTTGAGCAACAAATCCTCCGTGATCGCGTTGAGCAACGAGTCCTCTGTGATCGCGTTGAGCAACGAATCCTCCGCGATGTTTTCAGCGTTTTAAACACGTTCAAGACTCGGTGGTTGGCTCGCCATTGACATCCATGCGGTGATGAGCTCCGTCTGCGTCATCAACGTATTCTCGACAAAACTGCTGATATCTCGGTCTCTCATAAAACAAAACACTCAAGTTCAAATAAAACAAAAGAAATAAATGTTTCACCAATCTTTCCGGTTGGTTCTAGATTATTTTTCTCTGTAAGATATCAAAAACTTCTCCGCCGATCTCACTGTGCCCACGCGTCTTCTCGAACTTTCCTCGCGTTCGCTTACGTCATCACGCTGTTCACGCTCATCTCGCCTGATTGGCCAACACTATGCTCCTTGCGTCTCTTAAAGGCACCACTACATATTTTACATACATTTACAAAGGATTACACAAAATAAAACAAACATTAACATGCATTTACAAAAGATTTCACAAAATAAACCAAACATTGTATAATAAATATACATTGTTACACCCATAAACAAAGATTTAAAATGTCTTTAAACTGAACATTTTTAGCACTTATAACCCATTTAATGTAGTAGTAAAGAACTATTATAAAATTGTATTTACCTTTCTTTTAACTTTTTAGTAACCCCAAATGGTTTACTATTTTTTAATCTTATTTATAGACACAACTATTTACTCGGGGTTACATAAGACACTTTTTGTTTAGAGGGGCCGTATGCGAGAAGGATTGATTGACAGCAAGCAAACAAAGGCTCGCATAATGAGCTGCATAATGAGGCAGGAATGTGAGAATGAACTACAGTAAAGAATGTGAGGACAAATGTATACATGTTTGTTTGAGGTTTAAGTTAACAATATAATCAAAATAGAAATGATGGTCAGTAGGACATTTTAAGTTTATTTGGAAACAAACCCTATTCAAAAACTATGTATAAACTAAGAAACTGATACACAACAGAGCTGTAAACTTCATGTGGCTCATGTTACCATATAACTTTATGTCCAAAAAGTGTTTTTCCACTTCATAGTTTTGTACTGATGAGAGAGATGCAGACCTCTAAGAGAGTTATAAACAGCTGTTAGCATAAATTGTCCACAGAAATACCCTTACTTATAGAACTGATGGGTAAATATCACTGATACTAAGTTACATTCATATACTATCTTGTACATAAACTTAATCTCAAATAAACATCTGCAGCAATTAATATAAAAAGCTGTTTTCAGACGACTGTTTTCAGATGCCCATCCCCTTATCGTCTAGCTTCTGTTTTAAACGTGTTTCTGTAAGCGCATATGAACTTTAAAAACACATCGCATATGGCACGTCCATGTGCGCGAGCTCGCGTCTCCGTGTAACGCAGCGCTCATAAAAACGGTGTCGCGTGTAAAGCGCAATGTATGGAATTACCTTGCATGTAAACAATATGGAATCATTTTACAGCAAATCCCGCCATGCAGCATTACTCAAAGTTGCCAAGAAGGATACAAAAGTGTATAACTGTGTCTAACACTGTACATGTAACAGATATCCGCCATTACGGGAGGTCACGCGGATTTGTTTGTAAATAAGCATGTAAACATGGAATCATATTACAGCACACACTTAAAAGATACAACAGTTCAGGCTTACTGAAAGTTGCCATGAAGGATATAAGTTAATAACTGTGTTTAACACCGTTACAGCAGGCAACAGTGAAATCCGCCATTACGTGACGTTCACGCATCCGTTTGTAAACGATGCGAAAGTTTTTCAATCTGAAGCGTGCAGTCTGCTAAGGTTGCTTAACGTTACTGTATGTAGGCTGAACTGCACAAGCCATGAGCATATTAAGTTACATGATAGCAAATATAAATGGTATAAATTAACTGTTAACGTTACTTACTTCTAATCCAGCTCCAGTGCGTTCTCCATTGTTTTTCTTAGGTAACGTTAAAGATAAATGCTTCTCTTCCTCAATGTCCAAACATAAATGAAGATATTCCTCACGTGTGTGTAAAGTTTATCTCCCAAACATGCGGTAAAGTCTTTAAATCTGATCAAACTTTATGCTTTGCTTGTTATGGTTGAACAGCTTGTGTCTTCATTACCATGTCAACAGCTGGGGGCGTGACCAAATTAAAGATAATGAAGTCAGCCAGGAAAAACGGTACTCTCTTTACTTCAATGCAGATTACATAAACAGGCATTATTTGTTTTCGATTATATTTAGCTTGTTTAAAAGTAGACATTTCAGGCTTTCTTTGGATATGTGCATCATGCTTGTGTGACAAGTATTCGCAGAGTTTCAATTGATTTTTGTAACGTGTTTTGAGAGACAGCTGGCGGAGACAGAAATGTCTGGATGCACACCCTGTTTATTTTCTTTATTTGACAAAAACACAAAGATCTGTTGTTATTGTGAATGAACACATATTAAAGAAGACCATTTATAGTTTCAAATGATGACAAACACGTAAGTGTATGATTATTAATGATGGAGTATTTTAAGTTGATTCTGCCATGATAAGGGAAAAACACGTCAAAACGCGGCGCTGCGTTTTTGGACCCCGGGGGGTTAAAGGCGGAGTCCATGATGTTTGAAAGCCAATGTTGATATTTGAAATCATCTTAACAAACACGCCCCTACCCCAATAGAATCTGGACCTTCTGTTGATAGACCTGCCCCACACATACGCAACCCGGCATTTGATTTGATTTGATTGGCTATAAGTGTGTTTTGGTAGTCGGCCCGTCTCCTTTTCCAAAGCGTTTTTCAAACATCGTGGACTCCGCCTTTAAGGACAGCAATCTTAAAATGTTTAAGTGTCTTTTATCAATCAAACTATCACTAAACCATGCCTTTTAACTAATTTTATTTTTGACATAAATTAGCTTTTGTTTTCAAAAAAGACACAAGAAACTAGAATTATTTGTGTGTTGTCAGATGGTGTACATTTTGTTTTTCTATTGCTTAAACCTAGATGAGGATCAGATGACATTTTAGGGCAAATCATTTATAGGGATCACATACGTTTTCTTACCATTGTACATTTGTCAAGTTCTTAAACATATAGTCAGTAAAACTTCTTATTTTATTCTGTGCATGGTCAGTTTGTCTCGTGCCTACTGTTTTTGCTTCCTACTACTTGGCTGGTAAACGTGATACAAGAGTTCACAAGAGTTGATTTTGAATAAAATATGTCAAAAGATCTAATAAGGAGTGAACTGGATCCAGGCCCGGCAGCAGGATGAATGACTGAGGGGGCATGTGAAATTGTTAGGGGGCTTAACTTTATACCATCAATGAATAATACACACTGAGATCTCGCTTTGGAAAGACAGATGTTTAAATGCAGCGCTCCATAAAACACTCCATATGCAACTGCACAGGTAACCAGAAACTGATTAGCATTTAAATAGCGTAATGATGATAGATCATGAGATATTTGATAGACTAGTAAGTGTGGATTAAGGATGTTTAAAATCTCTAGCCTGGTGGTCAGGTCATGAATGGATCAAATCAGCAAATTTGCAAAGGTTTATTTATCTCCACATATAAATTAATATCAGCAGGGTAACTTTGCAGTATACCCAAGGCCGCCTTAATGCACGGGCTTACCTGGGCTGAAGCCCAGGGGCCTCCCAAGTTCAAGGGCCTCCCAAGTTTGTGTTCATGATGAGCTAAAAAGGTCATATTGTTTTGTAACTTGTCAGGTTTTTGGTCAATCACTCTTATTGCACGTTACATGGCTGCTGATTGGTCCGTCTTAACTTAACGTGAAATAAAATGTTAGACGTAACATATTTTTTATTCTGCGTAATGTAATTAAGTGCGCGTTGTCAACTTGACATTCCTGCACGTTAGACTGAGTGTGACAGAGAAACGGGAAATAATCCACCAACAAATGAAAGAGTAATTTCTGAAATTTCATAATAAGCACTAGTGAGGTGCGGTCTCTCTCTCTCTCTTTCGGGCGCGCGCTCGCTCGTTCGCTCTCTGTGCTGGTTCAGCTGAGTCTCTGGCATGCAGAAGTCTCTCCAAACGTGCCCAAGAAACTGTGCCGCTAAATTAAGAAAGGAGTTCCCGCACATAATGCTGTTAGTTGTTATAAAGTTTAAGTTTACTCGCATTTATATCAGTGACGCGTGCGCAGCTGGAGTGATGTAGTTTGACGCGACGTTAGCTCACAGTACACACATCTGTTGGTTTAGAAAGACGAGAAAGAGGCGCAACGGTAAAGGTGCAAGTCAAAGAAAGTAAAGAGCGACAAGACCATCTCAATTGATCATCCCTGATAGCACCATTATAATCTCATTATCTAAAGATCGTATATAAAGGTATGTTCCCTGTCTGTCTTGTGCATATTCATACTTGGTCGTTTTACATGCTTATGTATGCATAAATACTAAATACAATGCATACAATATCTTCAATAGCCTACAAAATAAACTGATTAAAAAACAAGATTCTGTCTATTAAGACTTATCTTTTGTTATCATTAATGCATTTAACAAGATTCTGTCTATAAAGACTTATCTTTTGTTATCATTAATGCATTTTCACTTTAAAACTAACTTTAACATATTATATTTTTAAAACTGTGGTGAGCATTTAGTTATGAGAGCCAATTTTCTGCAAATGTGTATATTCCAAAAATTATATAAACATAAAGCTAATAAACATATATACTTTCACACATTTTGGTTTTATTATCACCACATGTTGCTGTGTGTGGTTGTTAAATAAAGTGTCTTGTGTTTATGCTCAAGTGGGCTCAGTGATATGTTAATAATGATATTATGGTGTTTTCTGGCTCAAAGAGGGAAAACTCACTGTTGTATGTCTCGAAAGAAACTAATACATTTTGTGATGTAGATTACCTAGATATTACACTTAAAAAAAAAAATTAGACTATAAATCGAGGGGAAGGGGGGCCTACAAAACCTCTTATCCCCGGGGCCTCACATTAGGTTAAGGCGGCCCTGAGTATATCATATTATATATTTCCTATGTGATTTCCATATTATAGACGAGAATATTCAACAGCAATAAACATCTCATATGGCAATAAATATCCTCACAACATTATTATTTCTCAAAACTTTGACAAAAAAGTTTTCATATTAGACGAGAGTATTCATATAATGGCAATGAACATCTCATATGGCAATAAATATCCACATATAACTTAACATAGCAGCATAATGAAATTAATAAACAGACAAGGAAGCAGGATTGACATGTAAATTGTATTATTATTACCAGATAAACAGCAATATTACTGAAATAAACTCTGAGGTAAATGCGCCAAACACGCTGTTAACCGCAAGTCTAAATAAGCCATAAAAGTGTATAAAACATTATTATCTCTTAAAACTTTATATGACAAAAATTATATTTAAAGGAAATGTTTTGGTACAGTTATTCCAATATCACAAATTATTCCATAAATGATTTCCTGTTTAAGAGCACGTTCGTCTCTGGCCTCGCTCAGTTATGTAATAGCTGCTTGACAGGTGCGCATCCTCGTCTTTCAAACAGGTATCATTATAACCTTTATAACAATAGAATAAACATTATAGTTGCTTCCACTGTATTTGTCTGATATGACTAACACGTCGGCAAATTATTATTATTATTTGAAAATAATATTTATTTATTATTTGAAAATTATTATCTTATTTGAATAGATGTTTGTTGCTGCTTTCACAGACATCAGTGTATATTTTACACACTAAATGTAGGCTATTGTTTTACCAGTGCTTATCTGTATTTAAATGTCTGAAATCTAAAATAAACATTATGAGGTTGAAAACACTGCATAGTGTTGGTATATGACAGCGTTGAGCCCGTTTGTCTGGTTCAGCCCCAACCAACGCGAAAGACGTTTGAATCTGGCAGTAATGTCATGTCACTGACATAAGGTTAAATTATTATTTAACTCAAAATTAGGGATGCTCCGATCGATCGGCAGATAATGCTTGCAATGCTTCTCAATGAATTACAGTGAAATGCCGCTACATCCAAAAGCCAGAGGGCGCTCTCGTACCGAAACTCAAAATGCGCTGTAGACAAAGAACAATACACACGCAGCTCTGATGACACACAGCTCCAGGAAATGTGTCACGGAGTGACTTGAGGGTGGAACCTGGGTCATTCGCCGTGCCAGCAACCCTGATCTTCCCCAGTGTTGTGCCGTGTCCCTGTTGTCTGCACTCACCCTCTAGGCCGAGAAAGAACCCTGTTGTAGGGAACGTGCGCTCTGTGACCCTTCACTCTTATGTACGCCGCTGGTAACTCCTGGCCCCTGTGTTCCCGCCTGGAGGCGGTGAAGTCATAACAACAAGTAAAAGTCCAGTGTGCCCTCGTGTATACTCACCGTATGCCCAAAGAAAAGATCCAGTGTGCCCCTTCTGTATATGCACCTGTACGCCCGGAGCCAAGAGCTCAGTGGATCCAAATGCCCCTCCCTGGTGTGTGCCCGTGACCCTGAAGGACTGAAAATTCTTTTATGTATTTAATTCCCCCTATATTTTATTGCTTTGTCTGTCTAGTCATTTGTCTGTCTGATGTTTTGGGACCTTCTCGGGGTGGAAATAGGAGGAGCGTGACCTGCGACAGGGGCGGTCCGCTTCCCGACCTGTGACAAATGTCTTTAGGATATATTTATAATGCTGTTCTTTAAACCTTTTCAGGTATTTTCATGATAATAAAGAATATGTTTAATAATTATGTTTGACGAGTGTTGCTTTTCAAATGCATGTTATAAACGACTCAAACTAACAGTGATTTTAGATCGATAAGGACTTACTGATCAAAAGCCGTAGTACATGAAATAGCTGTCAATAAGATCGGCTGTCCAATTCAGAATAGTGATCGGCCACGTATTTTTAGTGGAGATTGGCATTGATCGGAGCATCCTTACTCAAAATGTTGAACATTTTATTTGTAACCATGAATACAAAAATGAAACAGAGGGGGCACAAATCAGATCTGAGGGGGCAATGCCCCCTTCTGCCCCCTCGTGGCACCGGGACTGGATCTAAACATTTTATCTGAAGAAGTCATACTGTAACACTGTAAGTTGCCAATTGAATCAATTAAATGTTATATTTTATATTTTAATTTAAAATCCTGCACACAGGTGTAGGGGCGTAGCAACCGGGGGGGAGGGGGGGTCACGACCCCCCACTTTTACTGTGCGTTCACAAGGCCACCAAGCATCAAAGTGTCCAGAAGTCATACATTTTTAATGAGAGACGGAGGCGAGCTCCAGCGAGCAACAGCGCAGTGCGTCATGTACAGTGTTCTCTGATTTGTTACTTAGATTTGAGTGAACTAACATTCAGCCAATCACAGAGCGTGTGTGCATGAGGTTCAAATCTCTTGTTGCTCTTGTGAAGTTTCGTTTGTTCATTCACTTTTGCTATTACGCCGTCTGAGATAAAATGCACTCCAGAAAAAAGCAAAGGATGATTAGCCTAAATTTTTTCAAACACACGTTAGATAATGTTGCAGTATGTCGTGATGACACAAATTAGAGCTAAAATATGGTTTGTTTATCTCAGTTTAATTTTAATTCGAGTTGTGTTGCACCACTTACATTTAAACACAGCTTACAAATCTTATAATATAGATTAAACCTTATTTATGTTAAACCCATCATCTGCGCTGATGAATCTGTCGGTGCAATTAAACAGCAACAAATGTTGACGTTGAAGAAAATAAACAGTTTATGCAGGCAAATGTAATATATTTTTTGTAGCCTATTATAAATCACTATACATCGGTAATCTAAAGATTTTATTCAAATAAAAACATTTGACGATCTTTTAAAAAAATCAATTGTATTGATCAGTGGCGGATGCAGAACGTGACATATGGGTGGGCATGGATTAAGTCCGGGTGGGCCTGAATCTATGGGTGTCACTTTTGAATAAGAAACTATAACAAGTCTATAAAATTCGTCAAAACTTCAGAACACTAATTTAAACAGCATACACACACACCCGAACTGCACGTCACATTTTTTACATTATTGATACTTTAAATTGTAATGCAACGTGACATTTATTAAGCCTTTTTGGTAAAAAAAAATATTGGGCTGTCATAGCCTACAAAAAAGAACCTGCACACAGTGACAGGAAATATAAATGAACCCAAAAAACCTTATACTTTTTTAAATAGCCTATTAAAGTGTTTAAATAAATACGGCCTACTAAATGCTTAAAATGAAGCTTCTAACATATTCTCTTCATGCAAATCACAAAAAATATATTTTCGTTCATACTAAATAAAGAAAGAAAAAGGGAATTGCTAGAATAATGTTAGACTCTGAGGTTAAACGAAATGACAAATAAATAAACATTTAATTTACTTTTTGATGAGCACAAGAGCAAGCCTACTCGTGAAGAGCGGAGCCGAGGAGCGCGCATATCAGACGTGAACGAAAGGAATATTTAATTATGCTTTCACTTTATTTCCTGACAGTTTCACTTGTTAGTGAGGATGGCTAACAAGATGACGCCGAATTACATACAACATAATTACCTAACTAAATCTGAGAGAATGCAAACACATTAAAATATTTTTTCCTCCGCCCGACATGAATTTCGTTTTGTATAAATTGTATCTTAATATTAATCAATGTTTGATCAAACAATTGCCTCGATTTAATAAATAAGAAGCAAACCAAGAACGTCTGTGGTGTGGATTGAAGTGAACCCACTATATTTCCGCAGCCTACGTCTTTCTGATTTTAATGCATTTCTTAAATTAATGTCTCAATTACACAGTAGGCTTATTGGTTGTTATGATAGGCTATTTGTTGCTTAAAAGCAATAGGCTATATTGTATAAAGTGTAGCAATAAACGTGGCGTGACTTATAGTGCTGCTATATCGCTATATCAAACAACATCACTGTGATCAGATGTTTTCTTTCTATTTTTTACCCCGCTGTCATATTTGTTGTGTGTTTATGTTATTGAGAGGAAAGCGCGCAGCACATATTTATAACGTGTTGTTATTCAAAATACGTTTTCTACTTGCTGGCAATAAAAGTTCTCAAAGTGATCATGGCTGAAAGCTGCTCGGGAATATTTTTCTCATTATAACGCAACATTCAACTGCTTTAATAGTTTTTAAATAGTTATCAGGCTTACTTATAATTTTACGTTTTTTAACATAACATGCAATAGATAAAATACACCACATAAAGTAGTATACATGTCTAACTATACAGAGTAGTATTTTTTACATTTCTGATTGGGCGGGCCAGCTGTCCATAGCTCCGCGCCTGGTATTGATTAACAAAGCAATGTGGCAGGAAATATTGCGAAGCTCAGTTATTGTGATATAATGAATGAACAAGATGTGCCGACGCGACGCATTTGTCATGAAGCACCGCCGTGTGTCCGTTCATTGACTGCTCTCAGTTTCTGACTGGAGCGCGTGACAGAGGAGAAGCGCATACGAGCATCGGGAGCTGTCACTGGTAGTGTTAAGTAATATTTTAAACCGTCAAACTCACTCTGTTGAGACGTTATAATAAACGCATCTTTGAATAGTGCCACCACGCTCGCGGTGTCTGTTTCTGATATTTAATTGTAGAAAATGTATTTGAACTCATCATACATTAAAGTTAATCCATAACTGAGATTTAAAACAAAGTTTAAAGTAATTGAGCAACAGAATTAAAGAAAATCTAATTGTAAAAAGCTTGGAAGTTTTGATATTTTGATTCAGGGCCGCTGGAAGTCATTTTGAACAGGCCTGTAGGCTCATAGGTTTTTGTTAAAAAAAATTATTTTCACAGCACTGTTCAAAATACATTTTAAAAATAAATACATTGAGTTTTACTACATTATTGTCATATACACTTCAGTGCACACAGCCAGGGTCTGAAACACACAGACATCATCAGTTATCAATATGCGCTATTAATAAGAAGCAGAAATACTTTTAATAATCCCAGGGGAAATTACTTTTGTTATAACTTCAGATATACATACATAGAACATAATATTATAACAACATAATATTAATTAAACTTCACAATTCTTAATGTCCATGCGGACGAACATATTTTACTTTCGTTTTTAAATCACACGTCGATTAACAGTGGTAAAATATTCTCACAGTAACATACCTAGTATATTTTTATATAGATCTTTTTATAACTAAATAGTACTATTACTGTCTTTTTTTAACTTATAATTCATAAATTGAACAAAAATAATAATGGGTTTAGTTCTGATATTGTATACTTTTATAAAAAAATACATGGTGTATAATTACATTTTTAGAATATATTAGGCTTTATATAAGGTTTGTACTCTAAAAATTCTTTATTTGTTACAAACAAGAGATAAAGAATTTACAAACATTCTCATCTTACCAGTGGCGAACCGTGAGTACTTCAGCTGGGCCTTCAAAATATGCAATGAAGTGCAAATGCCTCTCCATGCGCAATTACGCATGGCGCAATAAATGAAAGTCACAAATTTAATGGATAGGTTCTACTTACTACACCGCCTTAATTCTTAAAAACAGGAAAATGGAGACAAGTGAGCATGGGGGAAAAAACACCAAAATAAATTGAGAGTAGTTTGTTTTTCACAAATTTTAAAATTCAGAATATAATACTAGGCTATTCGTATTTCGTTAAATCATACAGTGAACGTGTAAAAATTCTGAGCACGCAAAGTTAAATTACAGAATAGGCATCGTTTGCCTTTAAATGCAGTTTTAAAGTTTAAAATTACTTTAATCTAACTGATAAACACAAATACAGACTCTGCTGCTCTGTAAATTTGCATTTAATTTTTGTTTTTTGTAAATATATATTTAGCTGTAGGATAGCTTGTTAGTCTTTTTTCATAAGGGGAAATATAGCACCCTGCATTCTCAGTGCACCTCCTTGTGGCTTATAACGTTATATTTTGCGGGCTTGCAAAATCCCTAGCCCGAGCCCCGGTGAATGTTTTTGCATTCTCTGAGATTTAGTTAGGTAATTATATTGTATGTAATTCGGCGTCGCCTGCAGTCATTACTATCCTCAAGTAAAACTGTCAGGAAGTGAAAGTATAATTAAACCCATTATTTTTCTCGTGTTCACGTCTGATATGCGCAGCTGCACGCGCATCTCTCGGCTGTGCTCTTCACGAGTACCCGCTTAAGTAATTTCGTTTTTACCTCAGCCCTATCAAACTAGCCACAACGTCAATCACGTTTTCTGCCATTTACCTCAACCACTCTCACCGCAGAGATTCGGGCCATTAGACGGTCTATGATTAGGACTTCTTCTTCTTTGGTGTTTTACGGCAGCTCGCATCCAGCTTGTTGCATGATTAGGACTTCATGAAGGCTTACAATGCTTTGTTTTTTACCCGCCCACTTGAAATCAAAGCGTGATTGGTCGATTTGCCCGTCACTCTCCACACCAAAACACATAGCTTGGCCTTCCTTGGGATTCTTGAAGTCCTAACCAATGAATGAGCCAGTTTACCGGGCCTTAATAGAGACAGACGATTCTGATTGGATATGAACCTGACAGTAAGCTTAACGTTAGAACATAGATGAGAGAAAATATATTACATGTATTAAATTAAATTAAATATAAATTTAAACATGTAAAAACATATTTTTATTGAATACTTTATTATTTATTAGTATTATTATAAAAAATATTTTTATTAATTTTTTTAGGCCTTCTCTGAAGGCGTAGAAGGCCCTGAAGGTTCCCCACTGGATCTTACCATATCCACAGGTACAGAGTCATTATATACAATAAATTTGTGGGGTAGCATTTAAACATTTTTTAAAGATAGATGCATTCGTTTAAAGTAAAGCATTTATTTACTTAGCTACAGATGAAGCAGCTCTTTACGCCTTCTAACGTCTCATAATCGGTCATCATTTATGTCCAAGAGACTCAATAATAATATTTTACATTTTAATCCTTTTTTCATATTAAAAAACGTTTTTGTGCTGCTTCGCATCCATGTATGTGATAAGCAAACCCGCGTTGTCATCCCGTTAATACTCTATGCGCATAATATCAATGCGCTCTTTACTCTAGCAAAAGACACTCGCGTCGCGCATTGCGCCGGTTGTATAATAGAGTCCAAAGTCTCTCATGAGCTAGGGGACGAATTTCTGTGTGGGCATGCATTAGCCAAAGGTGTGTGAGTCTATTCTGGGTCATAGTGCTGCGTACCCATGTCTTCAAAAGACGCAAGGCGGAGAAAGTGCGCTCGGATGAGGCCACGGAGATGGGTAGGCACAGTAATGAAATTAAAATCCAAAATACACGTAATAACCTACGTGTGTCAAAAATAATCTCCTAAAATATTAATAAGTAATATATAAATTGTGAAAAATATTTTTACTTAAAAAAATGTTGTATAAAATTAGTGTAGATGTAATTTGTATATTCATCAAAATACACATGTAGTGTAACTGAAATATTGTAACTATCATATCTTTATTTCATAAAAATAAAGTACGCTATAGATGGTCTTACATTGGTTTCAAAGTCCTGCAGTATTTTTAAATTGTGAGTATGATTTCACAAAAATAGGTTCATGTAAGCTATCATGGCATGTTCCCAAAATTGCCACTAGGGTGCTGTAAAATGCCAATTGGTATTCTATTTAGAACGTATTATTATGAACATCAGCTTTAGGTCACATTACCATACTGTCCCCCCCACTTTTAAAATGGCTGCTACGCCCCTGAGGTGTAAGCAATGTGTGAGTTTTTGCACAGAAGTGAGGGTTTGTTTATCGCTGTGTTGATGCTGCACAGAAATATGTGGCAGTATCATCTGACTGAAGACTTTTAATAGTTATTGAGCTCTCCATATTGGGATTTCCATTACCCTTCATTGTATATTTCTTGCTGAAATCTGACTCAAACTGAGGCTGTGAAACTATAAGATATCCCAAGAGCACAAGTTGTCGGTCAAGGGTTTGTTTATACCACAGAATACAATTATAGTTTGTGATGCTATGAGAGCAATCTAGTTCATGAGACTCCTTAAGATTCATTTATTATGTCACGAGGCTTCTGATCAACTTTGTCATTCTGTGTGAAACCTTTAGAAAAGAAAATAAATTATTTATTAAAACAGCAATGAAAAATACAAATAAAAGTTTTGAAACCATTGTTTGAGTGTTAAAAAATTATAAAGAATGCACTATACATACCCTTTGACCAAAACAAAGAAAAAGTTATAGTGACCATCTTTATTATCACTATTTGACTCATGTCTCATCACTGAACTGTGCTGTGCAAAATGGCAATGCCAAAAGAAAACTGGCTTTACATGAAAGGTTTCCTGTTCACAGAGTCTGGGAGGTGTGTGATAACACCACCTCCTACTGTTTAATGTTATTCAAACTTCATCCTTTTCCTGACTCAAATGGTAAAAATATAAAGGTAATAATTAACAATAAATAAAAAATGTCATCGTTTACATACCCTCAAGTTGTTTTACTTTCTTTCTGACTTTCTTTCCTCTTTGGAAAATGAAAGATCTTGATAGTAAAATGCTGCTCTTTTCTTTTTAAAGCATATAATGACAAAAATGTTAAAATGTTGGATAATTTCCTGGCAGGGTATAGGATAATGGATAATCCATATAGCCTATATCATCAAGCAATATATCATGCAGTGATTAACGTATTATTATGATAAAATGTTGATGTTGAACAAGAGTGCCACCTGTGTGTATGTGATGTCTTAATTACTTATCAAGGAAAGCGTTTTTGTACATCTGTCAAATGACTCTGCCACACTGTGTTGGCTCACCGCGCACAAATACAATGCATTGTCATTAGACTCCAGATTGTTCACAATTAGAGATCCTGTATTATAAACCTTATAAATCACTGAATATTTATTGTTGTTGGGTTTTTCAAATTCCGTTGTACCAAAAGTGGTTGTGTACACAATGAGCTCCATAGCTTTTCCATTGTGTTGTAGGAACCAGTACATTCTGTTGTGGTTAGTATCTTTCTTGTGACTGCATGTAAGTGTGGCATTTTCCCGAAGAGGTAACATAATGGTTGGAGACTGTGTGATATCATTTACATCTGCAAAACCTGAAATAAAACAAAACATAACAAAGCAAAGAGTTATGCACTGAAGTATATTGTATACACTGAATTTAACTTATTTTATCATTTTATTGTCCCACAGTAAATTGTTAGATACCTGCGGTCCATTGAAGTGATACTATTAAGAAAACAAAAATTGGATTCATGTTGGCTTTTGTTTTCCAAAATGATGGCAACTTCTAGCACAAATATGATTTCTTTTTCATGTTTCAACAGAACATGTGACATCACAGTGAAATCACAGATCCTATTTGTTGTCACACCAACAGAAGAGGCGTGACTTACAAAGTAGAACTGATGGGTTTCTGAGAGATATTGATATGTGCTTGTCCAAACAATAGCTTGGAGACATCTGGCATCAACACTTGAGTTTATTCCACTGTTTTCTTCAGGGTTTCGCATGTGAATTCGTGTCCAATCATGACAAACTATATATCGTTTGAAAGTTTGAAGAATATAGTTTTCATTTTTCTTTACCATTTTGGGACAAAGATGACATAGTAAGAGTCAATTTACAAAATGTCAATGGCCTACAGGTGGGCGCACGCTGTTATTACATATTTGTAACACTAATACTCTAAACCTAAAAAAAAACCTTAACACACTTTATATCATTGAAAAGTTCTAAAAGTGTAGTTTTCATATTTAATCACCATTTTGGGAAAATAATGACATAATGAGAGTCATTTTCTAAAATGTAACAGGCCTATAGAAACCTTCACGGTTCCTCACAGGCGGTTCCCACTGCGCATTTCGGGGTCAGAAAAGTCATTACAGCAGATTGAGTTGCGTATTATTCGCTATCGTCAAAAATGCCAATTTACGCCGTGGGCTGTGAAAATCGCACCAGGTCTTCCATTAAGTTTTCGCGATTCATGCAGAATCTCAAAAACAAAAAAATACAACATCTGCGGCTGCAAGCAATTAACGTGCAGACTGGAACATTGCAAAGATCAAAGAGGCTTGTGTTTGTAGTGCTCACTTCATTTCAGGTAAGTCATCATGCCCTGTTAGATTAAACTAAAAAGCCTAAATGGTATGAACAGTTTGACCCTATGCTGCGCGCGCACCCGATAATCATTCAATGTTTACAAACCTTGAAGGGGTCTATTGGACCAATTTGTTTCTAACATATTTATAACATGTGACATCATAGTCACGTGTATAGGGTGTAGGGTGACATCACCATATTCTAAACCTAATTTTTTTTTTACAAATTTTATATTGTTGGAAAGAGCTAATAGTGTAGTTGTCATATTTCATCTAATAATAAAAATGATTTAGTTACAGTCATTTTGTTAAATGTCACTGACCCCATTCGAATGAATATTAAATTTATATATTGATAACACTGTATTCTATAATAAATGTATAAAAATATTGACAAACAATATATCATTCGAAAAGTCTAAAAACATAGTTGTCATATTATTTCAAAATATTTCAGCAGTAGTAATAATATGGTAAAAGTAATTTATTAATTTGTGACAAGAATATGCAGGAAGCCAATGACACCTAGTGGCCTTTGTTGGTAAAACGAATGAATAACGATTGGAATAACATGTCAGCCAGATTGTATCACATCGATGAGCACGTAATTGATTATAAAGAGCTCCAAGTTTGTCAACAAGTTTTCAAGAACCATTTTGTTTTCTGTGTATCCATCAATTAAAATAAGATTAAAATTTTCTTCCTGTTGATTTTCTCCTCCATGTGTGGGTTAGATATTTTTAATTAAAAGTGTAATGTTTTGAATTTGATAGCATAAGCTCTTTTTTAACTTTGAGTTTAGGCCAGTCAAGAATGAGTTTGAAATTATGTGCTGTTCTATTTCCTGGTTACTTATTAGAAGTCTTGTGATTGGGTTAAAAAAAATAGAAGTCATTCTATGCAACAACGCATTACTTCATGGAGAGCTTACGATCTACTAGCTACGTTCTGCCTTAAGAACAAATGGTGCAACCGAATAAAATAAAGACTTAGTTACAATCTAGCTACTAGTTAATAAGCCTCTAGTTTAAGTAAGAACTTACAAACAACTGGTGCAACCCTACCCTGTTCTGCTACACCAGCTCTCCTACCCCTTTGGACACCTGCACTAATTAATATCTTTTGTCACTAACCTGTTAAAGCAAACCAGGCCTGTGAGCAGTCCAGACACGTTTTCATTTACAAACTATTACGTTTACAAAATAATGTATTATATTGATGAAGAAGAGTATTTAAATTGTCATGCCATATATCTTTACAAAGGTTAAAGGGCTTAAATTTCATTTCATGAAATAAATGCTCTAGCATTAGTTCTAGCATATCTGACCGTGTTCATTCATAAAAGGACTTCATACACGTATTATGAAACTGTGTGTCCGTCATAACTCCAGATGAGCTCCCGCTGCTGAAATATCCATGCTAAGCGTTCACAATATAACACCCATTTGCAGTTTTAGTCCACAAACGTATGAGAAATATTCCCTGTTGTTTCCATTGAATTTTGTATCAAATAATTCTCAATCCATATTGTTTTTCAATAATTGCGCATGCAGCGCAATTCTACTATGGAAACGGCATAAGCAATCAGGTCAGTAAGAGTGTCATTTGTAAAATGAGCCTACACATCTGACATGTAGGCTGACTTCAATGCACTTACCAGCGTTGAAACTTTCTAAAACGAATGCAGACACCAAAGGGACGTTAAAATAAATATTAAAAAATGAAAAATTTGATTAATGTTTGACCATATGCTTCTAACATTTATCAGTAGACTTTACCATCTTTTCCATACGACGTCAATACCAACGCTGTTAAACTCGCTATTAACTCTTTCACCGCCAGTATTTTTTTTAAAAGTTGCCAACCAGCGCTAGCGTTTTTCTGATTTTCACCAAAGTTTAATGCCTTGCAGAAAATTTTCCTTTTTAAATATATAAACATACAATATACCAAATGAAAGAACAGACCCTCTGCTTTAAAAAAAAAAAAAAAAAAACGTTTCATCCTACCTTCAGTAGTTCTTTTGTAACCAGCTTTTGAATATGGATAGGTTTCTGCAAAAAGCAGAGATAATTCCATTTTTGTGACGGACTTTTCATAGAGATCCCATTCAGAGCGATCTTTAAAACAAACACGGACATGCAGCCGCTTGCCATAGGTCAATACTTCCGGTTTTAAAAGGTTGCGGAAGGGCGCCGCCTAGTGGATAATAGCGGTTTTGCAAAAAGACGGAAAATCTCGTCATTGGCGGGGAAGCGTTTTCTCTTAATTGATGAGATATCTCGTCAATGGCGGTGAAAGAGTTAATCATTAGCTGGCTGTATAGCTACACTGTTAAAAATTTCTGTAGAAATTACAGTATTACTGTGTTTTACTGGCAACTAGCTGCCAGTTACTTACTGTAGATTTTACATTTATGTTATTTACTGGCAACAGTTTGTTCAAAGATAAATGAACATGAAACATTTTCAGTCTTTCTCTTCTACAGTAAGTTACTGGCAACCAGCTGCATAATTACAGCTAATTTTTTACAGTGTAATGTATAGGGTTTTGCATGATAGCTCTGTCACTGTTATCCTGTATTGATAAATAAATTCACCCGATTGTTATTATTTACCCCCGCCTACGTGTTTATTACAAGTACTTTGCATCTTATATGGTAATCGATCAGCCAGAGAATGGTTCAGGAACAAAGTAGCATCACAAACGCTGTTTACATTATTAATATCTCTGTAATTTAAAGGAAAATTAACCATTTATTGACTGTTTAGAAGTTGCGTGCTGTGTCAGGCTTTTTCTATACTGGCATTCAATATTAATAATGCTGTATTCTTTTCACAGAATTTTTTTTTTGCAGAGACATTTGTAAGGAGGACTTTGCAACCCAAAATCATTCTAACCCCCAGGGGTCCAAAAACGCGGGGATGCGTTTTGACGTGTTTTCTCCTTATCATAGCAGAATCAACTTAAAATACTCCATCATTAATAATCAAACACTTACGTGTTTGACATCATTTGAAACTCTGAAGGGTCCTCTTTAATGTACATTTAGTGTACATTCACAATAACAAGAGATCTTTGTGTTTTTGTCAAATACAGAAAATAAACAGGGTGCGCATTCAGACATTTCTGTCTCCGCCAGCTGTCTCTCAAATCATGTTACAAAAATTAGTTGAAACTCCGCGAATAATACTCATCACACAAACATGATACACATATCCAAAGAAAGCCTGAAATGTCTACTTTTAAACAAGCTAATTATAATCAAGAACAAATATTTCCTGTTTATATAATCTGCATTGAAGTAAAGAGAGTACCGTTTTTCCTGGCTGAGCTCACTGGCCCTCATTTATCATTCTTGCGTAGAAACGAGCGTATATGTTGGCGTAAGATTATGCTTACACTCCTCTCACCGCCTGATTTATGAAACTGTGCGTACCGTTGATATTCAGGTGTACGCAATACCTGCCCTTCATAAATGCCGCGGCTGAAAACGATCGTCATTAGAATAACAAGCCCATATAAATTCAAGTCTCCACCTCCCCCACGCCCTCATTTTACGACATTGACACACGAAAGATGGCAAAGAAGAGAATCCGGGGAAGTGAAAAGAAACAAAATTGTTTTATTTGGGAGTTTAAAGAGTGGGATTAAAGGCACATTAATAATTGGATGACAATTTGTAATATTCTTATTATTATTTGTATTATTAATATTGATATTTAGAAGAATAATGATTTATTATTATTATTATTTACTGTTGCCTACATCTAAATTCTATGTCTGCTTAATGGTTCAGTTAATTTTTTTTAAATAATATTTTAAAATGATGTAGTAACTTTTGTAGTGTGTTGTTCTGTATACATACAGTTGTTTGTTAGCTGTATCTTAGATCTAGTTTGATACGGAGCTCCGGATATAATTCAAATTAACAATTTGTTTCCACGACATCCACATGTTTTACTAAGCTAATTCATAATTTGAAGTAATAATAATTGTAATAGTAATTACGAAATATTATAATAATTAATTCCAAGGAACAAACTGTTGAATATTGGGAACAAAATCTAAATTTATGGCCATACTTTAGACTAAATAAGAAAAAGAAGTGTCCATAGTGTAGCATAAAAAATAATTCGTGGCCATAATTTTGTCCGCATGTCATCCTGATCGGATTCACGGGTCCATTCAACACAAGCATTTTACTTTACCTCATCTGTATTTATTTATCATCGAATGGTATGTAACTAGCTTACCTTTTATTGCATTACCATGTTTTCGTAGCACATTCTTGTGCTTTCTTGCAATGTGCCGCTTTAGATTCCAGGAAGAATAGGCTATTTGCTAACTTTTACAGTCTCTCCGCACTCCCTTTCAATTATTTCTACCTGCTCAATCTTAACTTTGATTTTTACTTTACATTTATGTATAAGGCTTGAATTCCATAACTTATTGATAGACGTTTTTACAGATTCTCGAACTAGCAAATTATCAAAGGGCGTTCTGGGTTCAACGAGCGGTGCTGAGGGAGCGGAATTTTCGGAAAGGCGCTTTGATGGTAATATTACCGCAACGCTCCGCTTTCACAAAGCTCCGTTCACATGCTCGCTCTGAAACATCAGGTAAACCGCACAGGCTCTCAAAGGAATACATATGCATACAAATCAAATGCTTTGGTAAAGTCTCACAAATTAAACATTGAACATTGTTGCATAAAAATAAACACTGAAGTTTATAATTACTATGTTTTATTTTTACAGTGGGTCATAATATATCATATATTTTAGTTTGTCAGTGCGTTTTGTGGTGTTTGGAAGTGTTTGCGCATTTCTGCACTAACTCAAAATGTGCGTACACCACCTCCTGAGCTGGCGTAGGATTTGAGCGTGCCGTACGCCAACGTCCATATTGATAAATCTCAAAGTCACCATGGTTTTGGGTGTACGCAAGGTGTACGCTGGAAATTTGGTGTACGCTCTTTTGATAAATGAGGGCCGCTATCTCTAATTCGGTCACGCCCACAGACTGTTGACATGGTAATGAAGAGACCAGCAGTTCCAACAATAATAAACAAAGCGTAAAGTTTTATCAGATTTAAAGACTTTAACGCATGTTTGGATTATAAACTTTATACACACACGTGAGGAATATCTTCATTTATGTCTGGACATTGAGGAAGAGAAGCGTTTATCTTTAACGTTACCTAAGAAGAAGAACAATGGAAGACGCAATGGAGGAGGATATATTCCTCAAGAATCTGTAAGTCATTTGTCTTCATTTATATTTGCTATCATGTAATATGTTATGGCTTGTGCAGTTCAGCCTACATAAGCAACCTCAGCAGACTGCACGCTTCGGATTGAAAAACTTTCACATTGTTTACAAACGAGTACACATGATCACGTAATGGCGGATTTCATTGTTACATGCTGTCAGAGGCGGACAGAGTACACAGGTTCATTACTTGAGTAAGAGTACCCCTTGCTAAATTTTACTCAAGTACAAGTAAAAGTACTGCAGTCAGATGTCTACTCAAGTAAAAGTAAAAAGTACTTGTTTTTAAAAGTACTTGAGTATCAAGAGTACAAGAGGAAATTTTTTAATTTTGCATTACTACTGGCACAGTGCACATTGAACCACGTGAGATGATTGACAGCTGTACAGCAAATGATAGAGCTCTGAGGTCAAATCTGACACAAATCAGGAAGAGGAGACACACATCTCACTCCGTTCGCTCTTTGAGCTCTTCAGATCGCATAATTCAGTGGAAAAAGAATAGAAATCTTATTCTGTAAGACTAAATATTTTACTAACATGTGATAATCATTATTTCTTCAAATATGCGCACCATTGTACTAATAGCCCTGGCGGATTCTGTATATTTTATGTATTTGAATACAAATAAACCGGAGAAGACGAGAATGAATGTTTGATGATTTCTATTCAAAATAACGAACATTTCAGATTAATTATTTTGCACTCCTGGCATAAATTAAGAAATGAATGTCACTGCAAACCAGTTTAATAACAAACAGTGCTCAAATGATGAAGCTGGAGTCTTAAACCTGTCTTGTGATGCTGAGTTTGTCCAGATCAAGTAAGAGTGTGATGTTTTGAAGAGTAATGAATTTTGAACAACAATAATCCGGGATCACCAGTGATTCCTGCCGCTCTCAAGGGGTTGGATTTTTGTAAGCGGTGATGAAGCTCTGTTTTGGTAAACACAGCAAACACTTAAAGCGAAAACTATCATTAACTTGTTTAGAAAATTTAAATAGTCTGGCGAGGTGGAGCAACAGGTTGTCACATTCCCAGGATGGACCTGCTGTGTCTTCATCCATTGTTTCGTCCATGATTTCTTCTCTTATCTAAATCTGACTAGTGGGACTTTGGCGGAAAGCTGAAGGTGATAGCTGATAGGCTGTCCCAATCACTGGCGCCTGCACAATCCAATCACGTTTGAGAAAAGGGAAACAACAAATCGAGGGTTTCTGAGATTTTTCTTTTTTCCTTTTTTTTTTAGAAGAAGTAACAAGTACTCACGGTTATGGATAGAAATGCAGTAGAGTAAAGAGTACAATATTTGCCTCTCAAATGTACTTGAGTAAAGTCATGAGTACTCCCCAAAAATAATACTCGAGTAAAGTACAGATCCCTCAAAATTGTACTTAAGTACTGTACTCAAGTAAATGTACTCCGTTACTGTCCGGCTCTGCATGCTGTACAGTGTTAGACACAGTTATTCACTTTCGTATCCTTCATGGTAACTTTGAGTATTGCTGCACTGGGGGATCTGCTGTAATATGATATTGTTTACATGCAACGCATTCCATACATTGCGCTTTACACACGACACCGTGTTATTATGAGCTCCGCGTTGTTTACACGGAGACGCGAGCTCGCTTAAAGTTCATACTCGCTTACAGAAACGCGTTATAAACAGAAGCTAGACGATAAGATGATGGGCATCTGAAAACAATCATCTGAAAACAGCTTTTTATATAACTGATCATTGCAGATGTTTATCTGAGATACTAATTTAGTTTATGTTGATGATAGTTTATCTGAATGTAGTGCTATCATTTACCCATCAGTTATGTATGTAAGGGTATTTCTGTGGACATTTATGCTAACAGCTGTTCATAACTCTCTTACAGGTCTGCATCCCTCTCATCAGTACAAAACTATGAAGTGGAAAAACATATTCACACTTTTTGGGCATAAAGTTATATGGTAACATGAGCCACATGAAGTTTACAGCTCTGTTGTTTATCAGTTTCTTATACAAGTTAAGATTTTGAATAGGGTTCGTTTCCAAATAAACTGAAAATGTCATACTGACCTTCATTTCTATTTTGATTATATTGTTAACTTCTTAATAAACCTCAAACAAACATGTATACATTTGTCCTCACATTATTTACTGTAGTTCCCTCCTGCCTCATTATGCAGCTCATTATGCAGCTCATTATGTGAGCCTTTTTTGCTAGCTGTCAATCAATCAGAGGCGGAAAGAGTACACAGCTTCAGTACTTGAGTAAAAGTACAGTTACCCCTTGCTAAATTTTACTCAAGTAAAAGTAAAAGTACTACAGTCAGATGTCTACTTAAGTAAAAGTACAAAAGTACTTGTTTTTAAAAGTACTTGAGTATCAAGAGTACAAGAGTACATTTTCTAAATGGTGCATTACTACTGCCACAGTGCACGTTGAACCATGTGAGATGATTGACAGCTGTACAGCAAATGATAGAGCTCAGCTCTGAGGTCAAATCTGACACGAATCAGGAAGAGGAGACACAAATCGCTCAGTTCACTGTTTGAGCTCTTCAGATCGCATAATTCAGTGGAAAAGTAATAGAAATGTTATTCTGTATGACTAAATATTTTACTAATATGTGATAATTAATCATTATTTCCCCAAATATGCTCACCATTGTCCTAATAGCCCTGGCGGATTCTGTATATTTTATCTATTTGAACACAAATAAACTGGAGAAGAAGATAATAAATGTTTTACGGATGATGATTTCTATTCAAAATAACGAGCGTTACAGATTATTATTTTGGACTCCTGGCATAAATTAAGAAATTAATGTTACTGCAAACTAGTTTAATCATAAACAGTGGTCAAATGTCGAAGCTGGAGTCTTAAACCTGTCTTGTAATGCTGAGTTTGTCCAGATCAAGTAAGAGTGAGATGACGAGTAATTCATTTTGAACAACAATAATCCGGGCTCACCAGTGATTCCTGCCGCTGAAGTTTTGTTTTGGTAAACACAGCAAACACTTGAAAAGAAAACTATCATTAACTTGTTCAGAAAATTTAAATAGTCTGGCGAGGTGGGGCCATGGGTTGACATTCCCAGAATGGACCTGCTGCGTCTTCATCCATTGTTTCGTGAGTGGTTTCGTCTCTTATCTAAATCTGACCATGGTGACTTTGGCAGAAAGCTGAAGGTGATTGCTGATAGGCTGTCCCAATCAGTTGCGCCTGCACAATCCAATCACGTTTAAGAGAGGGAAACAACAAATTGAGGGTTTCTGAGATTTTTTTTTAAGAAAAAGTAACGGGTACTTACGGTTATGGATAGAAATGTAGTGGAGTAAAGAGTAAAATATTTGCCTCTCAAATGTACTCGAGTAAAGTACAGATCCCTCAAAATTGTACTTAAGTACTGTACTTAAGTAAATGTACTCCGTTACTGTCCGGCTCTGCAATCAATCCTTCTCACATATGGCCCCTCTAAACAAAAACTCTTACAATTTCTAAATCAATATATTGGTTTAAGTGAATGAGTAGGCAGGATGATTTTCACATCATTTTAAAGAAAAAAACTCTAGACTACTAGATTCTGTTTAGGAAAGTCTTGTTAAAACATGTTTAGTATGGGTTTTGTGGACTTATATAAGTGACTTAAAATTTTTGCTTTTTTAAAAACCACGCATAAACCTTTTTCTCTCAAAATACAAACATGTACATACATGTAGCTCATATAATATTTTAGCCCAGTTTGTGCTGAACACAGTGGTATAAGACAGTTGCCATTATTATGTTTTAAAGCAACTGAAAAAATACCAAATGTAAGAGCATGTCAGAACCTCTGACAGTGTCCCAAAATGGTCGGACCCCAGATGGTTAATAGAAAACTACTATTTAATAGAAAAGGACATTCTAGTTAAGCTTTAGTTTAACAATATGTCACTTCTCTCTTTAGCCAGTAAACTATAGATTTAATATAATAAATCGTCAGTTTTAAATAAATGCACTGTCTTAAAATTAAACACTTGTTAAATGAGCTTCTTGTCTCTCTTTTTTAGACTGCCATCAGGCCAAAAGCTGAAAGACTAAAGTTGATTTTGGTGGAGAAAGACATTAGAAAACCTCATCATCTTGACATCATTCTTCAATAAGTAATTGTTCCTTTTTTAAAACCAAATCCTGTGAATAAAAATATATTTGTGTGTATTGTACTGATCCAACTATTCACTTTTTACAAGTTGTTCCACTTTACCACATACTGTAGATGTACACTAACAAGTATACACTTCAAATTGTGTACACTTATAAAAATTAAAACAAAACCTAAAATATACTCAGTGCCAAATTAGTATTCCCAAAAAAGCAATCTTAAAGTTACTACGTATTATTATAGCTGCAAGTATGTTAAAATATACAAAGTCATTTTGCATTAATTTTTCAACATTGATAATTCACTTTAATTGCTTTTTTGTACATTTAGAAGAACACATTAACTGCAACATGCAGAGAATTGTGGTAGAATCCAAATGCAGAAGTTTATTAGTGAACCAGGCAAACAAGACAAAAGGGTAACCCACAAACGTACATGGGGCAGCAGAGGATTAGACACCTCTGCAACATTGTTCTCTGCCTCATCCTTCATCCCAGGTACTACCCCACAAAAATTACTTAAGGGGGCAACAGCCATCCTGAGAGCAGGCACTGGAGACAGAAGTAATCCAGGTGGCACAGGACACCAGGGTGGTGCTCCAAACCTGCAAACAGAGATAGAAGAGAGGGAGGCTGGCCTAACCAGGTTAGCAAACAACAGGCAAGTTAGGGCAAAGAATTCATGGTAACACTTTATTTTACGACCCGCAAAGTACCGCGTAATTAAACCGAATTTACAGCGTACGTACTTGTAGGTATAAGGGAACATTATGTTAAGTTTGGGGTAATAAGTGGGTAAGAATATGAAGAATTATAAATTATTATATTATAAAGTATTTTATAACAACAATATATTGTAATATTACGTGGTATGTATGACTTAGTCAAGTCTATGGGGAAATTATGTTTTATTTTTTATTTTATTGTGAATTTTCATATTGACTACTGAATGTTGTATACAGTCGATGTCTACGAGCCACATCGGCAAATAAATATAATAGCACATCACTTTTATTTTAGTAGCCTATATTACTTGCTTTTAATAACAAAAGTCCAGCTGATTTAATGTGGTTATCTTTTTTTTAAGGTAAGTACAATAAAAATAGCAACTTATTCCCTATTTACCAGGAAACTCTTACATTTTCGGACATATTTGAAGTGGTGCTTTGCAATTTATTTACTTTTATTTCAAATTACACAATAATGACCACAAAGCAGCACGCTATATGTTTATTTTTAATAGGTGTTTTCATTGGTAGAATAAAACTTTGCAACATGTGTAAACACAAGTATTTTAGCCAAATATAATTTATGCAATGGCAAACCAGAATGAAACAACAGCAGATGGGTATCCAACTTCCGCTAAAGCAAAAGACGACTACATGCGTAGGCTACTGCGCAGGTGTAGAGCGCGCGGCCATCTGCAGGAGGTTTGCTGGAACGCGATCCTGAGGTAAAAATTTCTTTAAGAGGTTTTAAAAACTTTCTACACTGTGGAGTACGGCTGCGAGTGATGTGAGCAGGATCCGCATGCTGATTAAGGTAACTGGTTTTGTTAATACATGACTCACGTATTTCAAACAATGTATTTTCAAGAAAGTTTAACAGTAGCAGCAGGTTAGCTAGCACATAAATTAGCCTTAAGTTAATAACTGGCTCAGAAAACAGAAAACTCACCGTGTGTCTCAATTCGTTCCCTAGCTCCCGAGGTCGTGAATCAGTATATCGTGTACACAGGTTCGGGCAGTGGTAAGGACCCTAGCTCACTTCACATTGGGACAATGTTCACTTATTTTTCTGTCACGTGGCTATAAGCGCGTTGTAATAACTCACAGCTGTTACTAATCAACAACCGGCAAAACCAACATCTTTCTGACTTCATTTTAAAAACAGTACATTGTGAAAAACGCTGTCATTATTCTCTTACATATCTGTGCATAAAATTGGAGGCATATAATAACATTTTAAATGTAATAAATATATTTACAATTTTAAAGAAATATTATTATTTTAAATATTGAGTAGATTGTGGTTCCTTACTGTGTAGCAATGTGGGTTTATATTTACAACTAAAACAAACGTTTGTCTTTATAAAAGTTCTGTAACATTTCATACAGTTTATTGAGTTGGATCACGTGATGTTCGGTTGGCGAGCTTCAGAAAAGGTCACGTGATTTCCGGTTAGGGAACATAGGGACCATCAATGCTAACTGGTTTTTGCGGTGCATTGTGGGAATTTTTAGGGAACGAACGTTCCAGTGCACTGAACGGATTTTGCGATTGAGACAGCCCTTAAAATGGCTGACTCCCTGATCAGTGCCCTGACTACTGAACAAGGGAGCTGATTGAGACATACGGTCAGTTTTTTGTCAAGTCACAGTAAAGAAACATTTACTGAAGGCTTTCATTTATGTTTTTTATATGTAATGCAGAACAGCATTTGTGAGACGACATCAACTCAACATCCGAGTGGACAAGAACACCAACAAAGGAAGCCAGCCGCAAAAACAACGAAAAATTGTCATGACTTTTTATTTGAAATAAAAGTTATGTGATAATAAACATTGAGTGTTGGCTTAATTATAGTGGTTTAAAGATGTTTTGAAATAAGTTGTTTTAAAATAAAAATAACAATATTCTGTATGTTTATGGTATTTACCCTATAACATTTATAACAAGAGGTGAACAAAGCACCACTTTAGTTTACAGCCTGCAAATATGAGAATTACCTGGTAAATACACAGAACAAGGCTGTAACAAGCGCCACTTTAATTTACAGCCCGCAAAAGTAAGAGTTACCTGGTACATACACAGAACAAGCGGGGAATAAGCCCCATTTTAATTTACAGCCCGCAAATATAAGAGTTACCTGGTAACTCCTGTATACATATACAGATCAAAGGTACAAGTTGCTAATATTTTTATTGTGCCGTTATATTTTATTTGCAGACGTGGCTTGTAGACATCAACTGTAGGCTATACAATACACTTCATCAGGTAAGTAGCATACTGTATATGAAAAAAAAAAACATATTACACATAGACCATATTACCCATATACGTAAGTCATACATACCACGTAATATTACAATAGGTACCCTGTAGTTATGAAATACTTAGAGAATAATTTTCCATATATTCTTACCCCCTTATTACCCCAAACTTAAAATATTATTCCCTTATAACTACAAGTACGTACTGTAGAGGTACTCTGTTGTTACAAATAGGTACGCTGTAAATTCGGTTTAATTACGCGGTTCTTTGCGGGTCGTAAAATAAAGTGTTACCGAATTCATTGAGCTCAGGAACGGCCATCTTGGAAGAGGCAGAGAGTTCAGGGAGTTCATGATTGGCAATCTTAGACAGGGCAAAGAGTCTATTGGAGTCATGCACCGCCATCTTGGCAAGGGCAGAGAGTCTATGGAGCGTGGGAGTGACCATATTTGCTGACCTACCGGATACAGGGAACTCAGGGGTAACCATCTCAGCCTCTACAGGAAACTTGGAAACAGGCCTTATGATCATGACAGGAAATTTTGGAAACTTAGGCTCAGCAGACTTGTTTGTTAATGATCTTTTTTATATCTGGACAAATAGGAGAATATTGAACGGTACATACAATTGATTTGTTTTCTGATTTTAGCCGTTTTTTATTTAGAGAGGTTTCTTGAGTTTCATTTTCAAATCTCCTAACTGCAGACTGTATCCAATCCTCATTATAACCCCGCTCTCTAAATCTATTTACCAGCTCAGTACTTTGTTGTGTATATGACTGTTCAGTACAAAAAATTCGACATATCCGGTTAAATTGACTAATGGGCAAGCTACGTTTCAAAGTTGTAGGATGGTAGCTCTGTCCATGCAAAAGTGTATTACGGTCAGTGGGTTTTCTATAGAGATATGTGATGATTTTATTGCCATTCTTAATAATACGGATGTCCAAAAAACTGACACACAAATCATCATAATTCACAGTAAAACGCAAGTGTTCATCATAGGTGTTAAGGAGACTGTGAAATTGAAGCATTTGATTTTCAGTACCTGACCATAACATAAAAATATCATCAATGTACCTTCTCCAAATAACAATATTTGACAAAAAGGCATTCTTTAGACCATTAAAAATGAATTTCTGTTCAAAAAAGGCCCACATACAAGTTAGCATAATTTGGGGCCATGGTGCTACCCATGGCAGTGCCCTTAATCTGAAGAAAGAAATCATCTTTGTACCTAAAAAAGTTTTTAGTCAACACCATTTTGGCTAATGTTTTAATGCAATCAACACTAGGGTTTTTGTCTTGATGTAGGTCTCTAAGAAAGACTTCTATTGCCTCTATCCCTCCTTCATGTGGAATGTTAGTGTATAAAGACTCAACATCGAATGTTACAAACAATATTTCATCAGGTAAATCAATGGTTTTTAAAATTTTTATCATATCGATCGAGTCTTTCACAAAAGAGGGCAGTGTGGATACAACTGGCTTTAAGAAAAAATCCACAAATGTTGACATTTTCTCAGTAAGAGACCCGATTCCAGATATAATCGGTCTTCCTGGAGGGTTAGTAAGGTCTTTATGTATCTTAGGAAGAATGTAAATGACTGGTGTAATTGGATAATCAACCTTCATGAAACTAAACTCCTGTTTTGTGATTTCACCAGCATCCACCAAATTTTGAAGGTATTCCAGAATTTCATTCTTAAAGACCAAGGTGGGGTCAGTACTCAATTTCTTGTAGAAGACTTCATCATTTAATTGTCTTTCAACTTCTAGATCATAGTAAGTGAAATTCATAATCACAATGGAACCACATTTATCTGCTGGTTTGACTATAATGGTCTTATCCTTTTTCAAATCAGATAGAGCACTTCGTTCATCCTTAGTTAGATTATTAAAAACCTTGTGCTCACGTTTGTTTGAAAATACCTCCCGTACATCCCCCTCTACAAGACGACAAAACGTTTCTAAAGAGACATTTCTGTTCTTAAAAGGAACAAATGATGATTTACCTCGAAAGTTTGTAGAGATTCTTGTTGTTTCAGAAGGGGGAGGATGTTCATGAGAAGCATCTTCAACACTAGAAAGGGTATTCAAAGGTTCCACAGAAGATCTATTACCAAAAAATTCTTTAATACGTAAAGTTCTAAAAAAATTTTGAAGGTCCACATAGGTATTGAATTCGTCATAATTAGTTGTAGGGACAAAAGACAGTCCTTTACTCAAGGCAGTTAAGCCTGCAGGAGAGAGAGTTTTATCAGACAAATTGATCACATTGGATATTTCCTGCTCTGAGTGTAATATTGACGGGGAGAAAAGTCTCTTCTTCTTACTACTCCTACATTTTCTCCTTTTCTTCCTCTCACATGGCCTCTGGATGTTAGTCGCCTTTGAGGTATTGTGTCGTCTAAAAAAGAAGATGAAGAGGAAGCCGTACTCAACTGAGTTTCAGAATCTGATTCAATGGACACATGTTGACGAGAGAATCTTGTCTCTAGATGAAACATGTCTCCATAGGTACACCTTCCCAAGACGATAATCCTCTGCATCTCTTTCAAACTTCTTCTTTTTAATGTTCTTGATCTCCAATTCTAACTTCTCTTTGTATTGATTACACTCTGAAAACCATTCTCTCAGTTTGTCTTTATCAACACAGTCCTTCTCCAAATTGGTCCGTATCTCTTGCATCTGTTGACGAATCTTATCCAACTGATTAGTAGTTTCTTGTATTATTAGGACCATCAAATCAAAGGAACATTTGTTTGTAATTTCACACCATCGTTCACAAAATTCAGGGTTATTGAAACCAATGGTTGGTGATTTCTGGATTCGAAGACCCCGAGGGATTCTGTTGTTCCTAAGGTAATCACTAAGAGTGATAGCATGGAGAAGAAATCTGGTTTCTTTGTTGTAAGAATGTTTGAGCTGCTTCTTCATATCTTCAAGGTTCACATTTTGAGTTGTTGAGTTGACATCAAACAGGGAATCTTTGAGAATAATCCTTGCATAATCTTCTTTACTGAATTCAAAAGTCTAACTTGAGGTTGCCGTAGAACCTCATCATGATTTTTTTCTACGTGATGGTTACAGCAATAAGAGTCCTAGTATTGATTGTTTAAAGACACTTACTAAATTGGTTTTGACAAAAAACTTCTTTATCTTTAAAGACGAATACTTTTTACAAATTAAGGGAACAGCAATGGGGAGCACTATGGCCCCTAATTACGCCAATCTTTATGTGGGTCAATTTGAACATGACTTTGTATTTAATCCTATGGTTAATTCCTTTTTGTCGAATATCTTTTTATGGCATCGATACATTGATGATGTTTTTCTCATATGGTGTGGCTCGGAGAGTGAATTACTTGATTTTCATCTTTTTTTAAACCGAAGCAGTGAACATTTGAAATTCACCTTAGATTTTAATGTATCTCAGGTTAGCTTCTTGGATTTACTTATAATAAAAGAAGACACTAGACTAGTGACGGATCTGTATAGAAAACCTACAGATAAAAATACCATCTTACATGGTCAGAGCTTTCATCCGACGAATCTAAAGAAGAGCCTTCCGATTAGCCAGTTTAAGAGGATCCGTAGGATTTGTACTCATAAGGAAAGTTATGAAACCCAATGTAAAGACTTGTGTCAAAGATTTTATGAAAGGGGTTATGCTGATACATGGGTCAAAGAAGCTGTGACACGTTTTGAAAATAATGATCAAAAAGAGTGCTTTATTCGAACAGCATCAAAATCAACCGACAACAGGTTATCATGTATCATTCAATATTCTGCCTTAAGCTATGAGTTGGCCAATGTAGTACGCAAGCATTGGCACATTTTAAGCTCGGATCCATCCTTGAAACAAGTCTGTAAAGAGCCACCACAAATTGTTTACAAACGAGCCCCTAACATACGGCAAATGATTGTCAGAGCCGATCGGGGATCGGAACGTTCGATCAATCCTTTTTCAGTTCCTGAGGGTAATTACAGATGTGGACAATGTGCTCAATGCAACTCCACAACCAAGTGTCAAACCCCCAGCCATCCCCATTCCGGAAAACAACCCAAGACAAAGGGAACCACCTCCTGCAACACCAAGAATGCAATTCACATGATAAAATGTCCCTGTGGATTGGCACACATTGGCAAAACAAAGCGCCGTTTAAAAACGCGTATTGCTGAACATCGAAGCAACACACGGCCAAATGACCAAAAAAGCCCCACCGCTGTACACTTCAATGCTTCGAAACATAATTTGTCGACTCTTCGTTATTTTGGGATTGAACATGTCAGAGTACCCAGAAGGGGTGGCGACATTGATAGAATTCTGTTACAGAGGGAGGCGTTTTATATCTATACACTTAATACCCTATTCCCTAAGGGTTTAAATTTGGATTTTGATTTGAAACCTTTTTTGTGATTTTGTTGATATGTATAATATTTAAAAAAAAAAAAAAATTCTTTTTGTTGCTTTCCTTGGTGGTGAATTGAGGTTTATTCACTTAGAGCCAATTAGTAGTATCAGGTGTGCCTGATTGCATGACATCAGGTGTGTTTAATTCTTAAGAGTTGTTAAATCATGATGTTTTGATGTTTTTAAAAAAATGTGTGTTTGACTTGACAAAGACCTTTTTGGTCGAAACGTTGTCTTTTAAATAATAAATATTGAGAGCCATAGTAGCAGTGTGCCGTTCTTTGTTTTTTCTTGAGTCTTTATACACTAACATTCCACATGAAGGAGGGATAGCGGCAATAGAAGTCTTTCTTAGAGACCTACATCAAGACAAAAACCCTAAGGTTGATTGCATTAAAACATTAGCCAAAATGGTGTTGACTAAAAACTTTTTTAGGTACAAAGATGATTTCTTTCTTCAGATTAAGGGCACTGCCATTGTCACGGTAGGAAATCCACCGTTTCTTCCGTGTCGTGTGTGTGTGTTTGTTTGTTCACTCACCCCTGCCATGTGCTCGTTTGATTAAGTGTTGTCACCTGTGTCTTGATTGCCTCGCTCCAGCTGATCCTCAACACCCATCCGCTACATATACTCACTCATCTCTCTTCCCGTTGTCAGATCCTCATTTCATGTTCCAGCCTTACCACTTGGATTATCGTCTCTCATTGTCGTGTTTGTATCTGTGTTCGTGTTGTCGTCTTCGTGTGAGTTTTTGGGTCCGTTCCTGGGGCCTATACCATGAAGCTGGTTTAGTTGGTTAGCCAGCTTTGTTTAGGATAAGTTTGTGCAAATCCTGGGTTTTGGGTACCATGAAAATAGCTTTTACCAACAAGGCCTGCACATTGGCTTGGTTTGTCAACCTGAAACTAATCCTGTAACCCTGAGTTTGTTTAACCATTTTCATGGTACGGGCCCCTGGTTTCATCCATTGACCATCATCACACTCTTCACCGACTTCACGCTGCAACACTCTTCACGCCACCGTAGACCTTCGATCACCATTGCCAACATCCTGGACTCAGTCATATTCTCTGTTATTTCACTGTATTTACCATCATTTATAATAAACCTGTTTTGATCGCCTGCACTTGCTTCCTCCACTCTATTGTGTCGTAACAGCCATGGGTAGCACCATGGCCCCAAATTATGCTAAATTGTATGTGGGCCTTTTTGAACAGAAATTCATTGTTAATGGTCTAAAGAATCCCTTTTTGTCAAATATTGTTATTTGGAGAAGGTACATTGATGATATTTTTATGTTATGGTCAGGTACTGAAAATCAAATGCTTCAATTTCACAGTCTCCTTAACACCTATGATGAACACTTGCGTTTTACTGTGAATTATGATGATTTGTGTGTCAGTTTTTTGGACATCCGTATTATTAAGAATGGCAATAAAATCATCACAGATCTCTATAGAAAACCCACTGACCGTAATACACTTTTGCATGGACAGAGCTACCATCCTACAACTTTGAAACGTAGCTTGCCCATTAGTCAATTTAACCGGATACGTCGAATTTGTAGTACTGAACAGTCATATACACAACAAAGTACTGAGCTGGTAAATAGATTTAGAGAGCGGAGTTATAATGAGGATTGGATACAGTCTGCAGTTAGGAGATTTGAAAATGAAACTCAAGAAACCTCTCTAAATAAAAAATGGCTAAAATCAGAAAACAAATCAATTGTATGTACCGTTCAATATTCTCCTATTTGTCCAGATATAAAAAAGATCATTAACAAACATTGGTACATCCTAAAATCTGATCCTCCCCTTAGTGATATCTTTGAAAAAACACCAAGATTTGTGTATAAACGCTCTCCCAATATACGTGATCATCTTGTAAGGGCTGATGTCAGTTTACCTGAACAACCCACTCACTTTTTATCTATCCCTTTGGGTAATTACAGCTGTGGTCGTTGTGCCCAGTGTAATTTCACCATCAAAACAAAGGTCTTCTCTCATCCCCATTCAGGGAAGGAGTTTGAAATTAAGGGTGTCATTACTTGTACCACCAAAAATGTTATTTACATGATTAAATGTCCATGCGGGTTGGCGTATATTGGTAAGACACAACGAGCTTTAAAAACTAGAATTGCAGAACATCGAAGTAGTATACGCACAAATGATCAAAAAACCCAGTAGCAGTACATTTTAATTCAAAAAGACATAATCTTTCTACACTTAGATATATTGGAATTGAACATGTCCAAGTGCCTACAAGAGGTGGTGATGTTAACAATCTCCTATTAAAAAGAGAAGCTTACTACATTTACACACTAAATACCCTTTCTCCTAAGGGATTGAATTTAGAACTTGATTTTAATTCATGTTTCTAATTGATATCTTTTGTACCTAAGAGTGAGGTTTTTTTCCATGTGATTTAAGTATTGATTAATTTTATTTGAAAAATATATCAAAAAGATGATGGGAGAATGTTTGGGTGTTATATGATGTTTTGAGGTGTTACTTCAATGAGACTACTTTAGCTGCTTACTTGAGTGACCTTGATTGTTAACAGGTGTCATTAATTGAAACTATTCTTATAAAAGGTGCCATTGCAAACATCACATCTACGTTTACTCGCGCATAAAGTTATCTCCAAACGGACGTGAGTGTGTGCTTCGTCAGTGTGACGGGATCGAGGTCCAAACGCACACAAAACACACGATGCCTCATATTTGACGCGCTTTGTGGTAAAATTATAAAGTATTCTCTCTCCTGTAAATACAAGTTATCTCCAGGCGCTTATGTTTTCTTTGTGCTTCCGTCAGACGCGGTCGACGGCCAAACGCACACACAAACACAATATTTGACGCACTTTTGTATTAAGATGCATCTAAACACATCTAAAACCCTGTTTGTTCGAGTATATCTCTGCACAGTAAGTTTATTTAACGCAGGATCACGCATGGGAAGGCATTTCTTTTGTGTTGCTTTCACAAACAAACACGTAACAAGGCTCATTATGCAGCTCATTATGCAAGTGTTTTGTTCTTCAACTGTCAATCACAGATTATTCAAGAGCTTCCAGTCTCCTTGCATATTGCCTTCCTAACCAAAAAGTGACTTTGAAATTGTAAATCAATATATTGTCTTATGTAAATGAGTAAGCAGAATGATTTTCATCATTTTAAAGAAAAAACTCTAGACTACTAGATCCTGTTTTGAAAAGTCTTGGGAAAACATGTTTAGTATGGGTTTTTTGGACTTATATCAGTCACTTAAAAATTTAGCTTTTTCAAAAACCATGCATAAACATTTTTCTCTCAAAAATACAAACATGTACATGTAATATAGTAGCCCAGTTTGTTGCGAACACAGTGTTATAAGACTTTTGCCATTATTATGTTGTTAAGCAACTGAAAAAAGCACAAATGTCAGTGCATGTCAAAACTTCTCCAGGGCCCTAAAAACCCCTTAGACCCCAGAGGGTTAATATGTCCTTTATAAGCACTAATAAACAGCTAATATGTAAGCTAATAAGACACTAGTGAAAAGTGAGAATTGGTCCCTATACTAAAGTGTTACCAAGAAATCTTATTTCACAATTTTTTTTCTCACCCCATTGGCAGATAATTTTGCTTGTTTTAAGGACAATTTCACTTAAATTGTAAATTATTTGTCTTAAAACTAGACTAATTTACTTAGGTCATTTTGCTCATCAAGAAAAAGCATCTTAATTTAAGGATTTTTAGATATTTCTACTGAAAACAAGACAAAAATACTAAGAGAGAAAGTCATTTTTTGCAGTGCAATGCCCATCCCACCCAACGCATTGGCCCTGGAATTTCCCCCTGTCATCAATTCCATCAGGCAGCAGATTCTAGCAGAAATTCAGGCAGCTGGCACCCAAAGCGAATTTTCACCCAACACCAGTGCCTCCTTATTCAACACTAATATTCCCATAAATCATCCACTCGAAGACCTTCTTAACGCCTCTGTAGATACCATACTCCAAGTGGTCTCCCCGGGAACTCTTCAACATATTTGACAGCTTGGAGAAGCTTCAGAGTTTTTCATCAATTACACCAGATTACAGCCCTACCGCAACAGAATCCTTCTCAAATTACAACTACTGTCGCAGCGCAACCGCTCTTTCAGAAGCTCAAGCTTTTATTTTTATTTCTTTTATGCCACAGCAGATGCCTTTTTTCAAGCCAGTATCGCAGCAGCGACCGCCCCCGCAGGGGCCTGTGCTTCTTTCTTACTCTGCCGCAGCAGTCGACTTCCGAAGCCAGTATCGCAGCCGCGACCGCCCCCGCAGGGGCCCGTGCTTCTTTCACATGCTCTGCCAATAAAACCTTCCCTTTCCAACTCAGGCCAGTATTGCAGCAGCGACCGCCCCCGCAAGAGCCTGTGCCTTTTCCTCGATCTGCCGCAGCAGACTTCTTTCAACCTCGAAGCCCCTATCGCAACGCGACTGCCCCCACAGGGGCCAGTGCTTCCTTCACATGTTTTGGAGAAGCTTCAGAGTTTTTCATCAGTTACACCAGATTACAGCCCTACCGCAACAGATTCCTTCTCAAATTACAACTACTGTTACAGCCCTACCTCACCTGCTACCTTAGAAGCTCCCCGTTCTTCAGAGCACAATTTTCTCCTATCCCTACATATTGGCAGCAGCAGAACTTGCTCCCCCGGAGCCCCCTATATTCTTTAAACAACAGCCTTTCGGGTCTAGGCCTCTGCCCCACCTCATACTGTCTTTCTCAACATATCTCTTCACAGCACTTCTCATCAGTGCCTGCTCTCCATAGCTGCCTTTTCAAAGTCTACCCACTGCTTCAGCATTTTCCCCAGTGAGGGCCAGCACCTCGCCTTCTCAAGCCAGCCTTCTTTGGGGAATTGTTGTTCAGGCGGCTGTCCTGCACCACCTGCTCCAGGCCCGTGGCTCCTTCCCCGGTCAAGGGACGAACGTTCTGAACTCGGGAGGTATTTCCCGAGCTCGGAACCTTCGCCCCGGGACAGCACATTACATAATTTTGCTGACAATTACAAATGCCTTGCACAATTGCCCTCAGTGTAGATTCTACGGATTTTAACCATCAGAATGTTCAGGAAATCTACTTAGGTGCTTCTGGATGGCATCCTCTTTAAGGGGTCTCAGCTTAGAAGCAATATTTGGAGGCTGCTGAAAATGTGGTCGGTCATCAGCTGTTTGGTTCTGCCTTCTCTTCAACACACGTTCCACAAGGCCAGTGGTGAAGGTCTGACTGGTTGGCTCATAGATTTTCCTCACTATCTAGTCCTTGCTCTGTTTCTTAAATGAAAGTCTGTATCTTGGAGTTCCTATAGTGTTAAACATTACACCTAAAACGTTCAAATAAGCTGTGCATTATCCTACTATACCTTGTGCAGTCACTGCCTGCTCTCTGTCTACGTTGAAGTTGTTGTCCATGATGGCCAGTTTTGTTGGAGCAACCATCGTCTCGTATGCAAAATGCAGTCTCTTGGGCAAGTACTTCAGCATGGCGTTGTGAAACACCTCCAGAGTCCCTGTAAATAAATGCCATCATGGTAATCTAATAGACGTCTGTATTACCCAGGACATACCTATCAAAAAATCCATAATGACATACGTGTGCATTTTTTCTTCGATATGTCATAAGGCAACATACCAGTATGTTTAAACTGTGTCAAATGCTGTAGATCTTTCAATAGTCTTTTGTCCTCGACGATTGCCTGTAGACCCTTGAAAACCTGGGACTATGGTTGGAGCAAGCATTTCCTCAGTTGGTCATCTAGGCTTAGTGGGGCGAAACATGTCTTTTTTCACCATTTTCTTCCAATTAATGCTCCCCACAAACATGATGGAAAAGTGAAGTCCACCATTGTGTATAATCATTACATGTCTTCCTTGTAATCAAGAATTTGGGTGGATTACCTCTGCACTCCCGCCGCAAGTGGCGCATGAAAAAGTGTATCCAGCCCTGTAGATCACGGTTTTCCTTTTTGTTTGAAAGCGGCACAAGTTTTTTATTTTTGCCTGTGTGTATGTGCAATTAGAACAAAGAACAGATTGTAGATGCATATTCATTCACAGTATAACGTGGTGGCAGTGGCTAAGTCTCAGCAGCTGTATGTGAAAGAGACACTGAAAATAAATGTTATTAGTCTCATACTGACGATGCTACTTGTGTCAGCCTCAATAGACAATGTTTTGTGAGAACAACTACCTTTAGCTACATGCCAAGGATCAAACTTGTGGTGGATTGGCTGAAATTCCTCTCACATAATTTTTCTTATTGAAGGGGACCGGTCTGTGGCGATGAGGTCAATGTCCAGTCCCTCCTTATACAGCAGCTTATTGAGACCCTTCCTAAAACCTTCTGACTCCATGGCAACCGAACTGCTGGCTTCAGTCACCTGCACAGTGACAGCAGAGATACAGATGAATAAATTAAAGAGTAATTATTAGATTTACACAACACTTTGTGTACATGACAATACTCTGTCAATGCCCTGTGGGTAAAATATGTATAAGCCAATCTTGTTTTTTTCCCACTGAATCCTTGGTTAGATTGTGAAACCTACCTGTAGTAATTCAAAATAAATAATCTCATCAGTGGAGAGAAGAGTATGTGGAGTATTTGCAACTGTGACCTGTAAAATTCAACAATATTCTGTGTAAGCCAACCAGCAGTAACAGTAACATAAAAGTTATTCGTGCTTTTGTGCCATTACATTAAATTTCAAATACCAACGTAATGTGTTACCTGGTGACAAGCAGGGTATTCTCTCCCATTCCTCCAACATCTGGGGATGATGCCCACGTGTCATGGTGGGCATTCAGACAGGTCCACTGCACTTTTATTTGGCTTCCCAATTTGTTCACTTTCCTATCAATGATGGCTACACCACACTTGTGACAGGTCCTGAATAGCTTCATGAGATGTGATTCATTGACTATCCATTTTCTATAATCTCATTCTGAATGACTTGATATTGATCTAGATGCAGTACTGGAGGCGGATTGTTTGCTGGATAGACTAAAAGTCATGTCTTTCTCGTCATCGCTGTAGACTGAAGTCATGCTGGTGTCCAATATTGCCATTTCAGTCTGAAATTCGTCTGACTGTTGAGAAGTGTAATAATGGAGCTTTAGATTTTCAAGCAGGTATTGACAAATTATTGTAAGTAAATGATGGTATATAGTCAGAAATAGCTTACAGCCAGAGTTGATCTCTCCCCGAAAGCAGTGTAGGCAAGATACGTGCCAGATAGGGACTTCCTTGACTTCTGAGAACCTTGTGAGCTGGTAAGAAGCAAATACATCCCAATACTGCAGAAGGATAAAGGCATGCCAGTGCTTGGTTCCTTCACAGGAGTTGAATGTGGCACTTTGGAAATGTGAGGTTCCACTTCAACACCACCAACAGGCTGCAATACAGCACAAATCACAAATATTCAATGTAATACCATTATTCATTGTCTTTAGATGTATGCCAAACACTAACAAAACCACTTACAAAATGAGTAGCAACATTCCAGCAACTACTCAATTGAAACATTACTATCAGGAGACTGTCAGAAGTTATTAGTGTTAGGTGGCTGCATAAGTGCAGCAGAGAGGGTGCAGTGATGAGGGGGGAGGGGTGCATCCAAGAAGTGTTCTCAGAAGAACTAAAAAAACAGGCTCAGGTGCAGTAAAGAGGGGAGGGGTGCATTGTTGTCCATTCCAGATATTTAGAGGTCCTCTCATAAGAGCTAAGAAATAATAAATATGCTGGGTAAATTAATTGAATGTAATGTTCATAGAACAAATCTAGTACGGGTTAGGACTGTGGTGGAGTGCAGCTAACAACTAGCCAGCGTTAGTTTTTGGAAGTCACACAGGGGTATTTTACAGAGAAAGCACAAAGTACATTAGCGCCACAATATATATGAGATATACAAAGTATATGCTATTCTGGGCCAACATATCCGACCTGACTTCATATGACATAATAGTATGGCAATTCCTTATTGTCACGTCCATGGCTGTTACGTCCCCAGTGTTCTGGGTTCGTTTTGTAGTTATTTTTGTTTTGGTGTTGCTTGTGTGTTTGTGTTTTATTTACCAGGCAAGATTGCTTCTGTTAGTTCTTGCAGATGATTGGTGGTTCTACAGCTGATTGGGAACTGGAGCTCCACCTACTCATCAGTGACTGCAGCTGGCTGGGCTCTTTAAAAAGCTCAGTTTTGGACCAGTTCACTCTCTCTGCTAGTGATGGGCAGTCCGGCTCTTTCCATAGATTCGGCTCTTTCGGCTCAAGCTCCGGCTCTACATTTTAGTGATGGCAGTCCGGCCATTTTCATAGATTCAGCTCTTCTGGCTCGGCTCCCTTAGAAGAGCCGGCTCTTACGGTCCCACCCCTGCCTGCGTCTGAAGATTCGGCTCTGCTCGTTCGCTACAAAGAATCAGCTCTAAGTGCGGCTCGTTTGCGAACGACCCATCACTACTCTCTGCTGCTGCTGCTGGTTTTGGTTGTACCCTATGTGGGGATATTTATGACATTTAGACAATTTTCTGACATTTTGATATCAATATTTAACATTTTACAATAGTTTTCAAACTATTTTGTGTGTTCATAAACCTAGCTTGTGTTCCATATTTTTGGAATTTGTAGCAGCAGGAGGGAGCATTTGTTTGTGTATCCTTATCATTTGTGTTAATTATCTTTCTCTTTTATTTCACAGGGAGCTGGGGAGTAGATTTAGAGCTACCCTGGGGTATACATATCATCTGTAGGTATACTTCTCTGTCTAGAAACACTAGGTAGATCTGGGCGGACCACCAGCTGTAAGTTTGGTTAGGGCGCCTTGACCGTGTGCCAGGCAGGGATCTTTTGGGGGACAGTATAGGTTAGAGGTGGGGACTTTTGTTTATTTTTTGTTTTGGTCTGTTCAGCCCTCCCCTTTTCCCAGAAAGTTATTATTGTTTATTATTCATATTAGTACTGTACAAAAATAAAATCTTTTTTATATGGCTTTTTATATACGCATTTGCCAAACTCAAGAGCTGCTTCGTTTCAGCACCCGTTCTCGTCGCCCCTGATCGTTCACGTCAATTCATAGTGGAGGTCGACGCGTCAGAGGTGGGGGCAGGAGCAGTTCTTTTGCAGCGCACATCCTAAGGCGGAGAGGTTCATCCCTGCGCGTTTTTGTCTCATGGTTTATCTCCTGCGGAAAGTAATTATGACATTGGCAACATAGAGTTATTGGCAGTCAAACTTGCATTGGAGAAATGGCATCACTGGTTAGAATCGTTTGGACTGACCATAAAAACCTCTAATACATTGAGACTGCCAAAAGACTTAACTCCAGGCAGGTTCAAGGAGCTCTTTTTTTTGGACGTTTTGATTTTACCCTATCCTACCGCCGGGGTTCTAAAAACATCAAACCCGATGCTTTGTCTCGACTTTTTGAGCGTTCCGAACGCACATCTACTCCCGAGCTAATTTTACCGGAGACCCAATGTGGGGCCATTGTTCCAGTGTAGGTTGTCATCCAGGGGTAAGTCGCACTAAATTTTTAGTCAAACAACGATTCTGGTGGCCGGGTATGGGTCGCAACATTCACAATTTTGTTTTGGCTTCCAATTGCCCTCCTGACGGGTTACTTCTACCGCTGCCAGTCCCTTTGAGACCCTGGTCCCACATCGCCCTAGATTTCATTACTGCCCTCCCACCATCCCAGGGTAATACTGTGATTTTAACCGTAGTGGACTCGAAGGCGACTCATTTCATTCCCTTGACCAAATTACCATCAGCCAAGAAAACAGCGGTAAGTGTCGTAGACCACGTCTCCCGTTTACATGGCCTTACTACAGACGTGGTCTCTGACAGGGGTCCCCAATTCGTGTCCAAATTTTGGCGAGAGTTTTGCAAATTGTTAGAAGCTACTGTTAGATTATCTTCCGGGTTTCATCCCCAGAGCAATGGTCAAACCGAGCAAGCCAACCAAGATTTGGAAATGGTGTTACGATGTTTGGCCTCCAAGAATCCTTCATCCTGGAGCCAATATCTCTCTATGGTGGAGTATGCACACAATTCATTGCCAGTGTCATCCACGGGCCTATCACCATTTGAGTGTAGTTTAGGTTACCAGCCAACTAATTTTCCTAGTCTGGAATCCCAGATTGCGGTCTCCTCCGCTCACGCCTATGTCCAACGGTGTCACCTTACCTGGACTAGAGCTTGTGAAGCTGTACTGCGGGCGGGGGCGCACACCAAGGCTAAAGCCGATCGCCACCGGTCTAAGCCTCCCATTTACGTCGTCGGACAAAAAGTGTGGCTTTCTACTCAGAATATTCCGATGCGTTCCGTCTATAATAAGCTTGCTTCCAGATTTATTGGCTCATTAGCTGTCTCTAAGGTCATTAACCTGGTGACAGTGCGCCTTAACCTCCCTCCTGCATACAGGAGAATTTTCCATATTTCTAAAATTAAACCCGTGTTTTGTTCTCGGTTTAACATGCCTGACCCCCCCCCAACCGCCGCCCTCATCTCAAAGCCGGGGAACCAACCTATTCAGTTAACCGCATTCTGGACACTAGGCGAAGGGGACGCGGATTTCAGTACTTGGTGGAATGGGAAGTTTACGGTCCAGAGGAGAGAAGTTGGGTTCCTGCTCGGGACATACTGGATCACACCCTCATTGATGATTACAATCAACAGGTAAGCAGGCTGGGAAGATCAGGTGATGTCCTAGGGAAGGGGCTACTGTCACGGTAGGCAAACACATTAGGTGTGTTCGACATTGGCTGTGGCTGGATGTAACCGATCGGCGAGATTAGCCACGTGCAGGCGGGGAGGAGCTGAAAACGGAGACGTGAAGTCGGACGCGCCGTGCTTCCCGTGGTTTGCGGCATTTACGTCAAGCATGGCTGATCACGTGTCGTTTGCTTGCTTAATCGCATTAAACATGATTTGTAAGATGTACACTACATAAAAAGTGAATTATACTGTTTTGAATGTCTGTCTATGAGTACGAGTGGAACTGAAGAGGCTTACAGACTTTTGATAGAGATCATATGCAGAGCGACTTTTTAAAACATACAGAGAGTTCTTTCTCTTTCACGTGAGGTGTTACTTCTGGGTTGTAAAAGTTGCGGAAGTGCGCCACCTGGTGGGTAAAAGCAGTTTTGCGGAAAGCCGGAAGTGCTCATCATTGGCAGGGAAACATTTTCTCTTAATTGACGAGATAACTTGTCAATGGGGGGAAAGAGTTATGGCCAATCTCATTTCTCTGTCTTACCCCTTCCCCTTTGTCTTCGTCTTCAACTTGCCCCTCGAAACTGAGTAAAGGGGAAGGGGTAAGACAGATCGTTCGTCTAAAAAATGAGACACCACTCGATTACCGTTTGCGTCACTTTCCCTTGCCGCTAACCGACTGCTACGTAAACAGACAAGCGTTGACAAACAAAGAAGATGCCGTTGTCTCAGGTTGTGGTGTCGATTGCCTGAGCGGAGTTCAACAAATAGCGCATAACTTAGCTGCTAGCTAGCGCCTTAACTAGCGATTCAAAACAAAAACATTACAATTAAAATCGCTTGAACATTTTATTAAAAGTATCAGTAAACATGTGTGTCATAATATAATCTCAATTAAACTGCAGAAAATAACGTTACTTTCATTTTTGCGACTCCTTAACAGTTCGACGTTCATCAATAAAACGTCTTGATGCCGGCTCTACTGAGATATTCTTACATTAACGTTAACGTTAAGTGTGGTCATTATCCCACTTCATTTCAAGGGCTATGTATCCCTACGCCTTGGCCCTAGCCCTTGATCAAACTGAGAATTGAGACACCACTTCGCCTCACATGAACGCGCAAAACCGAGGTGAAGAGGTAAGGGGTAAGACAGAGAAATGTGACGCACCCTTAATATGCACCTATAAACAGGAGGACGACATTGCACGTTTGCTTATCACACACATGGATGCGCAGCAGCACACAAATGTTTTTAAATATGAATAATTAAAGTATTAAAACATTTTTATTAAGTCTCTTGGACATAAATGAGGACCAATTACGAGATGTTAGAAGGCATAAAAAGCTGCTTCAGCTGTAGCCTGGTAAGTACAGTAATTGAATGTTTTGCTTAAAACAATGCAAATATTGCATCTATTTTTAAATGTTTTAAAATGCTACCCCACATATTTATTGTGATGACTTTGACCTGTGGATACAGTGAGATGAGAAACTAATTTAATATTACATGACAGAAATGTTGTAATATAGACAAACTAGATAATATAATGTAATATAGACTAGTTTTATTACATTTTTGTTCCTGAAATCCACCCTTCAGAATAATCCTACTTTTTGGGATCAAACAAATCAGAATTTTATTAAGAGTTTTGAACAACACAAAGTGAAGATTTAAACCAGATCAAAGTTTAGATTGGATTGATCCAATCCAAATTCAGACAATTTTGACAACCCATTTTGAAATTTTTATCTAATCTGATCCAAATGGATTATTTTTAAACAACTGGCCCCAGGGGATTGCTTTAATTTTTAAACTGTAAAAGAATGCAAAAAAAGAAGTAAGGAATCTGAAAAGGAAACTTTCTAGGCATGCGCATTGACACTTTAATGAATAACTAATGTGCCTAAATGTGTTGGAAATGTAAAAAATAACATAATTAATACATGTTAATGTAAAAAAACCTAAAGTTTTCTTATCCCATGGAAATAGTAAAATAAAATAAAAATCTAAGTTTAAATCAATAGATTTACAAGTCAGGCTATTTTAAAATTGATTGTAATTACCAGCTTATAAGGCGTTTTCTAGGGATTTATGTTTGATATTGAAAGCTGCATTAGACGCAGACTCACTTGGTTGTAGAAGTGAGATATACCCCAGCAGGCATATGACAGTATCTACAGTAACATTGGTTTTTCACAGGTGTACCTACTGTAACAAGAATTCGTTTTTGTATGAGAGAAAAAAAGATTGGTGTTACTGTGTAATAGGCTGCACAGAAATAAACTGCACTATGTTCCAAACTGATGTTAAGTATAGTTAAATAACCTCGATACTTATTCGCATTTCCATGTATTTTAATGTTGTTCTGGTATGTTTGTTCCGGGTATCCCTTTTCACCAAGCAGATATCCCATGAATGTTAATTCTTTGTGTTGTGATTGCTTGTACCACAACAGACGGTCATAGTTTGGGATGTTGTGGTAACATGTAATCTCAGGAGATTGCCCATAAGTTTTTATTAGATCCTGAGGTGTCTGCTGAACAGCCATATTTTCCTTTTCACCTGCAAAATACAAAAAAAAACTTATAATGAGAAAAATCTGTAAATCTGTAATAAATATATTAGGAGTTTACAAACTTTCAGTATTACCTAAGATTAATAAGTCCAAACTTATTAATATAAAGAGTATCAGCAGAACTTGCTCCCCCGGAGCCCCCTATATTCTTTAAACAACAGCCTTTCGGGTCTAGGCCTCTGCCCCACCTCATACTGTCTTTCTCAACATATCTCTTCACAGCACTTCTCATCAGTGCCTGCTCTCCATAGCTGCCTTTTCAAAGTCTACCCACTGCTTCAGCATTTTCCCCAGTGAGGGCCAGCACCTCGCCTTCTCAAGCCAGCCTTCTTTGGGGAATTGTTGTTCAGGCGGCTGTCCTGCACCACCTGCTCCAGGCCCGTGGCTCCTTCCCCGGTCAAGGGACGAACGTTCTGAACTCGGGAGGTATTTCCCGAGCTCGGAACCTTCGCCCCGGGACAGCACATTACATAATTTTGCTGACAATTACAAATGCCTTGCACAATTGCCCTCAGTGTAGATTCTACGGATTTTAACCATCAGAATGTTCAGGAAATCTACTTAGGTGCTTCTGGATGGCATCCTCTTTAAGGGGTCTCAGCTTAGAAGCAATATTTGGAGGCTGCTGAAAATGTGGTCGGTCATCAGCTGTTTGGTTCTGCCTTCTCTTCAACACACGTTCCACAAGGCCAGTGGTGAAGGTCTGACTGGTTGGCTCATAGATTTTCCTCACTATCTAGTCCTTGCTCTGTTTCTTAAATGAAAGTCTGTATCTTGGAGTTCCTATAGTGTTAAACATTACACCTAAAACGTTCAAATAAGCTGTGCATTATCCTACTATACCTTGTGCAGTCACTGCCTGCTCTCTGTCTACGTTGAAGTTGTTGTCCATGATGGCCAGTTTTGTTGGAGCAACCATCGTCTCGTATGCAAAATGCAGTCTCTTGGGCAAGTACTTCAGCATGGCGTTGTGAAACACCTCCAGAGTCCCTGTAAATAAATGCCATCATGGTAATCTAATAGACGTCTGTATTACCCAGGACATACCTATCAAAAAATCCATAATGACATACGTGTGCATTTTTTCTTCGATATGTCATAAGGCAACATACCAGTATGTTTAAACTGTGTCAAATGCTGTAGATCTTTCAATAGTCTTTTGTCCTCGACGATTGCCTGTAGACCCTTGAAAACCTGGGACTATGGTTGGAGCAAGCATTTCCTCAGTTGGTCATCTAGGCTTAGTGGGGCGAAACATGTCTTTTTTCACCATTTTCTTCCAATTAATGCTCCCCACAAACATGATGGAAAAGTGAAGTCCACCATTGTGTATAATCATTACATGTCTTCCTTGTAATCAAGAATTTGGGTGGATTACCTCTGCACTCCCGCCGCAAGTGGCGCATGAAAAAGTGTATCCAGCCCTGTAGATCACGGTTTTCCTTTTTGTTTGAAAGCGGCACAAGTTTTTTATTTTTGCCTGTGTGTATGTGCAATTAGAACAAAGAACAGATTGTAGATGCATATTCATTCACAGTATAACGTGGTGGCAGTGGCTAAGTCTCAGCAGCTGTATGTGAAAGAGACACTGAAAATAAATGTTATTAGTCTCATACTGACGATGCTACTTGTGTCAGCCTCAATAGACAATGTTTTGTGAGAACAACTACCTTTAGCTACATGCCAAGGATCAAACTTGTGGTGGATTGGCTGAAATTCCTCTCACATAATTTTTCTTATTGAAGGGGACCGGTCTGTGGCGATGAGGTCAATGTCCAGTCCCTCCTTATACAGCAGCTTATTGAGACCCTTCCTAAAACCTTCTGACTCCATGGCAACCGAACTGCTGGCTTCAGTCACCTGCACAGTGACAGCAGAGATACAGATGAATAAATTAAAGAGTAATTATTAGATTTACACAACACTTTGTGTACATGACAATACTCTGTCAATGCCCTGTGGGTAAAATATGTATAAGCCAATCTTGTTTTTTTCCCACTGAATCCTTGGTTAGATTGTGAAACCTACCTGTAGTAATTCAAAATAAATAATCTCATCAGTGGAGAGAAGAGTATGTGGAGTATTTGCAACTGTGACCTGTAAAATTCAACAATATTCTGTGTAAGCCAACCAGCAGTAACAGTAACATAAAAGTTATTCGTGCTTTTGTGCCATTACATTAAATTTCAAATACCAACGTAATGTGTTACCTGGTGACAAGCAGGGTATTCTCTCCCAATTCTCCAACATCTGGGCATGATGCCCACTTGTCATGGTGCGCATTCAGACAGGTCCACTGCACTTTTACTTGGCTTCCCAATTTTTCACTTTCTTTTCAATGATGGCTACACCACACTTGTGACAGGTCCTGAATAGCCTCATGAGATGTGATTCATTGACTATCCATTTTCTATAATCTCATTCTGAATGACTTGATATTGATCTAGATGCAGTACTGGAGGCGGATTGTTTGCTGGATAGACTAAAAGTCATGTCTTTCTCGTCATCGCTGTAGACTGAAGTCATGCTGGTGTCCAATATTGCCATTTCAGTCTGAAATTCGTCTGACTGTTGAGAAGTGTAATAATGGAGCTTTAGATTTTCAAGCAGGTATTGACAAATTATTGTAAGTAAATGATGGTATATAGTCAGAAATAGCTTACAGCCAGAGTTGATCTCTCCCCGAAAGCAGTGTAGGCAAGATACGTGCCAGATAGGGACTTCCTTGACTTCTGAGAACCTTGTGAGCTGGTAAGAAGCAAATACATCCCAATACTGCAGAAGGATAAAGGCATGCCAGTGCTTGGTTCCTTCACAGGAGTTGAATGTGGCACTTTGGAAATGTGAGGTTCCACTTCAACACCACCAACAGGCTGCAATACAGCACAAATCACAAATATTCAATGTAATACCATTATTCATTGTCTTTAGATGTATGCCAAACACTAACAAAACCACTTACAAAATGAGTAGCAACATTCCAGCAACTACTCAATTGAAACATTACTATCAGGAGACTGTCAGAAGTTATTAGTGTTAGGTGGCTGCATAAGTGCAGCAGAGAGGGTGCAGTGATGAGGGGGGAGGGGTGCATCCAAGAAGTGTTCTCAGAAGAACTAAAAAAACAGGCTCAGGTGCAGTAAAGAGGGGAGGGGTGCATTGTTGTCCATTCCAGATATTTAGAGGTCCTCTCATAAGAGCTAAGAAATAATAAATATGCTGGGTAAATTAATTGAATGTAATGTTCATAGAACAAATCTAGTACGGGTTAGGACTGTGGTGGAGTGCAGCTAACAACTAGCCAGCGTTAGTTTTTGGAAGTCACACAGGGGTATTTTACAGAGAAAGCACAAAGTACATTAGCGCCACAATATATATGAGATATACAAAGTATATGCTATTCTGGGCCAACATATCCGACCTGACTTCATATGACATAATAGTATGGCAATTCCTTATTGTCACGTCCATGGCTGTTACGTCCCCAGTGTTCTGGGTTCGTTTTGTAGTTATTTTTGTTTTGGTGTTGCTTGTGTGTTTGTGTTTTATTTACCAGGCAAGATTGCTTCTGTTAGTTCTTGCAGATGATTGGTGGTTCTACAGCTGATTGGGAACTGGAGCTCCACCTACTCATCAGTGACTGCAGCTGGCTGGGCTCTTTAAAAAGCTCAGTTTTGGACCAGTTCACTCTCTCTGCTAGTGATGGGCAGTCCGGCTCTTTCCATAGATTCGGCTCTTTCGGCTCAAGCTCCGGCTCTACATTTTAGTGATGGCAGTCCGGCCATTTTCATAGATTCAGCTCTTCTGGCTCGGCTCCCTTAGAAGAGCCGGCTCTTACGGTCCCACCCCTGCCTGCGTCTGAAGATTCGGCTCTGCTCGTTCGCTACAAAGAATCAGCTCTAAGTGCGGCTCGTTTGCGAACGACCCATCACTACTCTCTGCTGCTGCTGCTGGTTTTGGTTGTACCCTATGTGGGGATATTTATGACATTTAGACAATTTTCTGACATTTTGATATCAATATTTAACATTTTACAATAGTTTTCAAACTATTTTGTGTGTTCATAAACCTAGCTTGTGTTCCATATTTTTGGAATTTGTAGCAGCAGGAGGGAGCATTTGTTTGTGTATCCTTATCATTTGTGTTAATTATCTTTCTCTTTTATTTCACAGGGAGCTGGGGAGTAGATTTAGAGCTACCCTGGGGTATACATATCATCTGTAGGTATACTTCTCTGTCTAGAAACACTAGGTAGATCTGGGCGGACCACCAGCTGTAAGTTTGGTTAGGGCGCCTTGACCGTGTGCCAGGCAGGGATCTTTTGGGGGACAGTATAGGTTAGAGGTGGGGACTTTTGTTTATTTTTTGTTTTGGTCTGTTCAGCCCTCCCCTTTTCCCAGAAAGTTATTATTGTTTATTATTCATATTAGTACTGTACAAAAATAAAATCTTTTTTATATGGCTTTTTATATACGCATTTGCCAAACTCAAGAGCTGCTTCGTTTCAGCACCCGTTCTCGTCGCCCCTGATCGTTCACGTCAATTCATAGTGGAGGTCGACGCGTCAGAGGTGGGGGCAGGAGCAGTTCTTTTGCAGCGCACATCCTAAGGCGGAGAGGTTCATCCCTGCGCGTTTTTGTCTCATGGTTTATCTCCTGCGGAAAGTAATTATGACATTGGCAACATAGAGTTATTGGCAGTCAAACTTGCATTGGAGAAATGGCATCACTGGTTAGAATCGTTTGGACTGACCATAAAAACCTCTAATACATTGAGACTGCCAAAAGACTTAACTCCAGGCAGGTTCAAGGAGCTCTTTTTTTTGGACGTTTTGATTTTACCCTATCCTACCGCCGGGGTTCTAAAAACATCAAACCCGATGCTTTGTCTCGACTTTTTGAGCGTTCCGAACGCACATCTACTCCCGAGCTAATTTTACCGGAGACCCAATGTGGGGCCATTGTTCCAGTGTAGGTTGTCATCCAGGGGTAAGTCGCACTAAATTTTTAGTCAAACAACGATTCTGGTGGCCGGGTATGGGTCGCAACATTCACAATTTTGTTTTGGCTTCCAATTGCCCTCCTGACGGGTTACTTCTACCGCTGCCAGTCCCTTTGAGACCCTGGTCCCACATCGCCCTAGATTTCATTACTGCCCTCCCACCATCCCAGGGTAATACTGTGATTTTAACCGTAGTGGACTCGAAGGCGACTCATTTCATTCCCTTGACCAAATTACCATCAGCCAAGAAAACAGCGGTAAGTGTCGTAGACCACGTCTCCCGTTTACATGGCCTTACTACAGACGTGGTCTCTGACAGGGGTCCCCAATTCGTGTCCAAATTTTGGCGAGAGTTTTGCAAATTGTTAGAAGCTACTGTTAGATTATCTTCCGGGTTTCATCCCCAGAGCAATGGTCAAACCGAGCAAGCCAACCAAGATTTGGAAATGGTGTTACGATGTTTGGCCTCCAAGAATCCTTCATCCTGGAGCCAATATCTCTCTATGGTGGAGTATGCACACAATTCATTGCCAGTGTCATCCACGGGCCTATCACCATTTGAGTGTAGTTTAGGTTACCAGCCAACTAATTTTCCTAGTCTGGAATCCCAGATTGCGGTCTCCTCCGCTCACGCCTATGTCCAACGGTGTCACCTTACCTGGACTAGAGCTTGTGAAGCTGTACTGCGGGCGGGGGCGCACACCAAGGCTAAAGCCGATCGCCACCGGTCTAAGCCTCCCATTTACGTCGTCGGACAAAAAGTGTGGCTTTCTACTCAGAATATTCCGATGCGTTCCGTCTATAATAAGCTTGCTTCCAGATTTATTGGCTCATTAGCTGTCTCTAAGGTCATTAACCTGGTGACAGTGCGCCTTAACCTCCCTCCTGCATACAGGAGAATTTTCCATATTTCTAAAATTAAACCCGTGTTTTGTTCTCGGTTTAACATGCCTGACCCCCCCCCAACCGCCGCCCTCATCTCAAAGCCGGGGAACCAACCTATTCAGTTAACCGCATTCTGGACACTAGGCGAAGGGGACGCGGATTTCAGTACTTGGTGGAATGGGAAGTTTACGGTCCAGAGGAGAGAAGTTGGGTTCCTGCTCGGGACATACTGGATCACACCCTCATTGATGATTACAATCAACAGGTAAGCAGGCTGGGAAGATCAGGTGATGTCCTAGGGAAGGGGCTACTGTCACGGTAGGCAAACACATTAGGTGTGTTCGACATTGGCTGTGGCTGGATGTAACCGATCGGCGAGATTAGCCACGTGCAGGCGGGGAGGAGCTGAAAACGGAGACGTGAAGTCGGACGCGCCGTGCTTCCCGTGGTTTGCGGCATTTACGTCAAGCATGGCTGATCACGTGTCGTTTGCTTGCTTAATCGCATTAAACATGATTTGTAAGATGTACACTACATAAAAAGTGAATTATACTGTTTTGAATGTCTGTCTATGAGTACGAGTGGAACTGAAGAGGCTTACAGACTTTTGATAGAGATCATATGCAGAGCGACTTTTTAAAACATACAGAGAGTTCTTTCTCTTTCACGTGAGGTGTTACTTCTGGGTTGTAAAAGTTGCGGAAGTGCGCCACCTGGTGGGTAAAAGCAGTTTTGCGGAAAGCCGGAAGTGCTCATCATTGGCAGGGAAACATTTTCTCTTAATTGACGAGATAACTTGTCAATGGGGGGAAAGAGTTATGGCCAATCTCATTTCTCTGTCTTACCCCTTCCCCTTTGTCTTCGTCTTCAACTTGCCCCTCGAAACTGAGTAAAGGGAAAGGGGTAAGACAGATCGTTCGTCTAAAAAATGAGACACCACTCGATTACCGTTTGCGTCACTTTCCCTTGCCGCTAACCGGCTGCTACGTAAACAGACAAGCGTTGACAAACAAAGAAGATGCCGTTGTCTCAGGTTGTGGTGTCGATTGCCTGAGCGGAGTTCAACAAATAGCGCATAACTTAGCTGCTAGCTAGCGCCTTAACTAGCGATTCAAAACAAAAACATTACAATTAAAATCGCTTGAACATTTTATTAAAAGTATCAGTAAACATGTGTGTCATAATATAATCTCAATTAAACTGCAGAAAATAACGTTACTTTCATTTTTGCGACTCCTTAACAGTTCGACGTTCATCAATAAAACGTCTTGATGCCGGCTCTACTGAGATATTCTTACATTAACGTTAACGTTAAGTGTGGTCATTATCCCACTTCATTTCAAGGGCTATGTATCCCTACGCCTTGGCCCTAGCCCTTGATCAAACTGAGAATTGAGACACCACTTCGCCTCACATGAACGCGCAAAACCGAGGTGAAGAGGTAAGGGGTAAGACAGAGAAATGTGACGCACCCTTAATATGCACCTATAAACAGGAGGACGACATTGCACGTTTGCTTATCACACACATGGATGCGCAGCAGCACACAAATGTTTTTAAATATGAATAATTAAAGTATTAAAACATTTTTATTAAGTCTCTTGGACATAAATGAGGACCAATTACGAGATGTTAGAAGGCATAAAAAGCTGCTTCAGCTGTAGCCTGGTAAGTACAGTAATTGAATGTTTTGCTTAAAACAATGCAAATATTGCATCTATTTTTAAATGTTTTAAAATGCTACCCCACATATTTATTGTGATGACTTTGACCTGTGGATACAGTGAGATGAGAAACTAATTTAATATTACATGACAGAAATGTTGTAATATAGACAAACTAGATAATATAATGTAATATAGACTAGTTTTATTACATTTTTGTTCCTGAAATCCACCCTTCAGAATAATCCTACTTTTTGGGATCAAACAAATCAGAATTTTATTAAGAGTTTTGAACAACACAAAGTGAAGATTTAAACCAGATCAAAGTTTAGATTGGATTGATCCAATCCAAATTCAGACAATTTTGACAACCCATTTTGAAATTTTTATCTAATCTGATCCAAATGGATTATTTTTAAACAACTGGCCCCAGGGGATTGCTTTAATTTTTAAACTGTAAAAGAATGCAAAAAAAGAAGTAAGGAATCTGAAAAGGAAACTTTCTAGGCATGCGCATTGACACTTTAATGAATAACTAATGTGCCTAAATGTGTTGGAAATGTAAAAAATAACATAATTAATACATGTTAATGTAAAAAAACCTAAAGTTTTCTTATCCCATGGAAATAGTAAAATAAAATAAAAATCTAAGTTTAAATCAATAGATTTACAAGTCAGGCTATTTTAAAATTAATTGTAATTACCAGCTTATAAGGCGTTTTCTAGGGATTTATGTTTGATATTGAAAGCTGCATTAGACGCAGACTCACTTGGTTGTAGAAGTGAGATATACCCCAGCAGGCATATGACAGTATCTACAGTAACATTGGTTTTTCACAGGTGTACCTACTGTAACAAGAATTCGTTTTTGTATGAGAGAAAAAAAGATTGGTGTTACTGTGTAATAGGCTGCACAGAAATAAACTGCACTATGTTCCAAACTGATGTTAAGTATAGTTAAATAACCTCGATACTTATTCGCATTTCCATGTATTTTAATGTTGTTCTGGTATGTTTGTTCCGGGTATCCCTTTTCACCAAGCAGATATCCCATGAATGTTAATTCTTTGTGTTGTGATTGCTTGTACCACAACAGACGGTCATAGTTTGGGATGTTGTGGTAACATGTAATCTCAGGAGATTGCCCATAAGTTTTTATTAGATCCTGAGGTGTCTGCTGAACAGCCATATTTTCCTTTTCACCTGCAAAATACAAAAAAAAACTTATAATGAGAAAAATCTGTAAATCTGTAATAAATATATTAGGAGTTTACAAACTTTCAGTATTACCTAAGATTAATAAGTCCAAACTTATTAATATAAAGAGTATCAGGAGCATTCTGAACCTACACTAAACTCTTCACCACATACAAGTTTGATGTGGATTCCTCAAATTCACATGCCAGAATGTTAAACAAGAGATGTGTGTAGACACTGCCCCTCACTGACAGGAAACAAACAATTGATGTATACATCAAACCTACTAGAAAAAAAACCCTACTAGAAATACTTTAGTTAATACTGTGGATACTGGTCTTCTGAAGATGAGTAAAGATGATGTGTGTTACAGGTGACATCTCAGAAGGTTTTTGTGTTCTTGCAGCACAGAAGTACAAGCCATTGTCCCGAGCTTGCATTACTTTGAGAGAAATAAGAGATGATTCTTCCTCTCCATTTCCTGTCACATCATACTCTTTCTCAATAGTTACTTGTTTATGATATACGTGTCCAATTAATTTAATGTCTAGAGCACCAATCAGTTGTTGATACCACAGAAAAGCAACATATTCTGCATTGTTGTGATTGCATTTGACATGCAATGTACCATTACTTAGCAGATCAAACGGTACTTGGTTAACTTTACTGCTACAAACAGGTCCTGGAGGAAAATAAGACTCGAGTGTGGGTCTGAAGTCATTTGAAATGAGAGACACAGGATGTGACATCAGATTTATGCATACGTTAGCAGGTCTTTGACTGCCAATCCACATGAAAACAAAGTGAATAATTGTTTAAAAAATATTAATGCACATGTAAGATGATAAGCATTGTGTGACAGTCTCAGGAGGAGATAAAAATGCGTCAGAATCAATTAACTTCGGTGTTTGTTTGTTTTTTTAGATTTAAATGTGCAGTGTGTAAATTTTATTATACAACAGTTCTTTCTGGTTCTCGAATCTGATTGGCTAAGAGCTATGCGATATTGTGCTGATATCGGCACTGTAACCGCTTCACCTTTCGTATCATTCCGCCACCTAGTGTCACGACCGGGAACGGGAGCAAGGACACAAACGCAGGGTTCACAAAATAAATAACATTTAATGATAAAATAGGAAACCAAAAACACGAGGAGTAAAATGACGAACAGGTAGCAAACACAGGAACATCCAAAATGTGACACGGGGAACAGACAGGGTAGTAATGACAATGATCCAGCAGTGAGCAAACAGAAGACAGAGGTATATATACACACAGACTAAATTGACAAACAGGTGTGATGAGGCAGGTAATTAATCAATGAATGTCCAGGTGATAACAATCGGAACAGAGACAAGACATGACACGGATTAACCGTGACATTACCCTCCCCTCTACGAGTGGCTACCAGACACTCACAGAAAACACAACAAAAACAAAGTCTGGTAGCGAGATTCCAAGGGAGGGGTGGAGGGCTTGGGGACCCTGGCGAAGCCGGCAGCCGCCGGGATGAGACCAACAGGACGGTTGGCCGGACTGCGCCAGGAGAACCGGAGCGATCGCTCCGAGAACCGAGGCAGACGAATTACCCCCCTCCTGGGAATCGTCGACGATCAGATGCCCCCGGAAATCATCTCCCATCCCCTCGCGGAAACGGAGACCCTCGGTAGCCACCCCGGGGAAATGATCGGGCGTGGTCCGTTCCGGATCCCACTGCGAGCAGGATGGTGGTCCTCCGAGGGACCGTTGACGACGACTCAACCGTTGGGGGACCGCCTGGGCCGATCCTCCTCCCGCAGGAGCGAGCGATCGCTCACGGTGGTCCCCAAGAGACATCGGGGCTGATGGGGAATGAACCCCGATGTCACTACTCCCCCTCGACGAAACTCCTCGGGGAGCCGCCCTCCGTGAACCTGCTGCGTCCAGTTTGGCTGGATCATTCTGTCACGACCGGGAACGGGAGCAAGGACACAAACGCAGGGTTCACAAAATAAATAACATTTAATGATAAAATAGGAAACCAAAAACACGAGTAGTAAAATGACGAACAGGTAGCAAACACAGGAACATCCAAAATGTGACACGGGGAACAGACAGGGTAGTAATGACAATGATCCAGCAGTGAGCAAACAGAAGACAGAGGTATATATACACACAGACTAAATGACAAACAGGTGTGATGAGGCAGGTAATTAATCAATGAATGTCCAGGTGATAACAATCGGAACAGAGACAAGACATGACACGATTAACCGTGACACCTAGTGAATTGAGGTCCTAAGCAGGCTCATCTCTGAATGGAAAAACACAGACGCGCTGTGTGAATCACTCTCCGTGTGTCTCATTAGTTTACTAGCTCATAAATCAGTCTGTGAATCCCCAATCGGAAGTTATTATTCCGTGAAAGATCAGCGCTCTTGGATGTTACGTTAAAGTTAATGGGAGAAATGTCTTGTCACATCGTGTGGACGATTAACACTTGGAAAGAGGAATATAAACACTCGTTTTTTTCTGGAGAGCTTATCAGAACGCGAAAACACCGTGGAACTGCAGGTAAGCACCGCAGCTTTTAAATGTGGACATTGATCATTTACTTTATCGTGACGTGACTATTAAAACATGTTATGAGATATCGCCACTGGTATAACGTTATTTATAAGCAGCATGCAAAAACATCCAACCGGCCCCTATTAAAAAAACGTTTTATATAGTACTGACAAAAACAAAGTTTAATAATAATAATCGAGTGCTCGTATCACGTTAAGAATAAATGAGAAAGCAATAGTAGCGTTATACAAGTAGTTTTATTAACTTTTACCTCGCGCCAAAACAATAACAACACAAAAGACACTAAATATTAATTAAAAAACAAGTAATAGTTTGATCATGACACCAAATACTGCTGATTTGATCTCATTTTGACGATCATAAACAAACAAGGCCAACATGAGAGCCAGGGTATCTCTGTCAGAGATGTAGCCCAGAGAGGGCGGTGGTCAGCGGGGCGAGTGAACACTGACGTCCGCTCATGCTTTGGTTCTCATTCGTACCGAATCTCACTAAGCAAACGTTCAAACAGGCGCTATCTTTACTAATCGACTGCAGATTTAAATATAATACATATACATTCTCGACTGAACTAATCTTAAAACTACACTTTGTGACCAAGAAACGTTAATATAAAGTAACGGCTTTTCCGTCCATTGAGTTGTTATGAGCTTCAAAGCAGCCGAAAGTTTTACCTATCATTCTGGCCGCCCTCAAATCCGTGGCGGAAGAAGTAGTTCTCAAACAAAGAGGCTTTTAAAATAACTCCGTTGTTGTTTTCTAGTTTTCGTTTTTCAAACGTGTGCCGTCGAACTGTTGTATAAAAGCAATATCGCTCTCGGAGTCGTGTGATATAGCTCTATATCATCACGGCTGTGATTGCCTCCGGCACTCGGCCTCCGGCCTCGTGCCTCTGGCCTAATCACAGCCGTGATGATATAGAGCTATATCACACTCCTACTCGAGCGATATTGCTTAAGCGGCATCTAGTGGTGAGATTGTGAATTGCAACCAACGGCTGAGTCCAATGCTCACCTCTTGCTTTTGAAACATATAGAGAAGCTACGGTAGCCGCCACCGTACAAACATGTCATCGTTGGAGACAACTTAGTAAAAAGTTTGTCTGTTAAGGGCTTCTGTGGAAACATGGCTGCACAAAATGGCAGCTTCCGTGTAAGGCAGGGGTCTTCAACTACTTTTCTTCGGGGGCCAGATTTTAAAATTGTAAATATGACGCGGGACAAACTTTTACCCCTATTTTTACTTTTGATATATTTTTTACTTTTACCATGTGTGTGTGTTGTTGTCGTTTTTGTTACTTTTGTTGTAGTATATTTGAAAGAAAAAAAAACATATTAAAAACATGCATTTTCAAAAAAAAATGAAATTTAAAAGCCTTTTAATTACTGAAAACTCATATTTTCTTTATTAATATTTAAAAACAATTGCAGTTTAACATGTAAGAGCCAAATGTTAATAAAAGTGTAAGAGATCAACACTCCTAAACATATTTTGTTTATAACTGTTTACTTTCATTAATTGTTACATGTCAACTACTCACAACATATAGCCAGTCTTCTCCTAATGACTAAAATTGCACTACATGTTTTCTTTTTTAATATTTTATAGATATATAGGCTAAACAGCCTTTCCATTGTACATTACATACAGATATAACTGTCGGGAGTTCGCCCCCTAGTGGCGTAATGAAAATGTAGTTTAATCGGAAATCTGTCATGGGAGAGAACCTTTAATCTACAAAAATATGCATAGTTAATAATTTACTTACCAGTAATTAAAGTATTCAAGTGTTACTTATAAAGTAAAACAAACAATAATTAATAATTTTAACTTTGCACACAGTTTTGATTGGAACACACTGTAATACATCACTTCCGGTCGCCGCGTAACATGCGGTGTAGTCACATAAGTTTATTTTCTTTAATGCATCCAAAGCTCGAATTGGATCAGATAATTACGCACCCGCAGATGGTTGGCACCACACACAGCCCCTTTCTGTGTTGTCTTGTACAGTGGTAAGGTAAAAGTAACCACGCTGAATTTAAATCAGACTATAGTCGTTTCTCAATAAGGCTGCAGCCTCCGGAGGTCGCATTTCCAGGCTGCATACGTCATTAAGTCTTATTTCAGAAATTTAACAATTATAAAGTTGACTATTATTCTTAGTTAATCGTAAATTGTTGTAATATGCTTATGATTTGTGAATGTAATGCTCAGTTAACTTAATCTTGATGACGTATGCAGTCTATGCGACCTCCGGAGGCTGCAGCCTTCAGATTGAGAAACGGCCAAAGGTGACCGGCGGGCCGGATAAAGATGATTGGCAAGCCGCACTTGGCCCGCGGGCCACCAGTTGACTAGCCCTGGTGTAAGGGGACCCTCTGTGTATGTAGATAAAACGTCTCATGCTAAGGCAATAAACGCATAACGGTTCATTATGCAAGGTATATTATATGTATATTATTTTGCATTTCTGACAAGAGATCCTTCTAAAAATTACACACTGCACTTTCAAGTTTTACTTATGTCTCAAACTGAGACCAGGAACTGATATCCCAACAACACATGCTTTGCACAAGGCTGTTATTTTATAGTTTTATTCTGTAAAGACAAAGACTTGTTAATGTTTAATGTTTATTTAACGTTGAACAAACTGTTGCCAGTAAATAACATTAATTTAAATCTACAATAAATTACTGGCAAACAGCTGCATAACTACAGCAATTTTTAACAGTGGAGAAAGAATTCACAAGACTTGATTTCGAATAAAATATCCTTAAAGATCGAATGAGATGTGAACTGGATCTAAACTTTCTATCTGAAGAAACAGTTACTGTAATACTGTCAGTTGCCAAATGAATCAATACAATGTTACATTTTAATACATTGTTGTTTTTAATGTTGAAATCCTGCACACAGGTGTAAGCAATGTGTGAGTTTTTGCTCAGGAGTGAGGGTTTGTTTATCACTGTGTTGATGCTGCACAGAAATATGTGGCAGTATCATCTGACTGAAGACTTTTAATAGTTATTGAGCCCTTACTATTTCCATTGCCTGTCATTGTATACTTATTGCTGAAATCTGACTCAAACTGAGGTTGTGAACCTATAAGATATCCCAAGAGCACAAGTTGCCGGTCAATAGTTTGTTTATACCACAGAATATAATTATAGCTTGTGATGCTATGAGAGCAATGTAGTTCAGGAGACTCCTTAAGATTCATTATTATGTCACGAGGCTTCTGATCAACTTTGTTATTCTGTGTAAAACCTTTAGGAAACAAAAGAAATTATTTAGTAAAAAGTTTTGAAACCATTGTTTGAGTGTTTAAAATTATAAACATATTAAAATGTATTATACATACCATGTGACCAAAACAAAGAAAAAATTATAGTGACCATCTTTATTATCTCTATTTGACTCATGTCTCATCTATGAACTGGGTTATGCATGTGCAAAAAAGCAATGCCAAAAGAAACTGGCTTTAAAAGAAAGGTTTCCTGTTTACAAGAGTATGGGAGGTGTGTGATAACACCACCTCCTACTGTTTTAATGTTATTTAAATTTCATCTTTATCCTGAATCAAATGGAAAAAATGATTCACAATAATTAAATGATGTCATCGTTTACATACCCTCAAGTTGTTTTACTTTCTTTATGACTTTCTTCTTCTTTGAACCATTAAAGATCTTGATAGAAAAAATGCTGCTCTTTTCTTTTCACAGCATATAATGACAAAAATGTATACACGTTTAAAAATTTCCTGGCAGGGTATAGGATAATGGATAATGCATATGGCCTATATCATCAGGCAACATATCATGCAGTGATTAACGTATTATTATGATAAAATGTTGATGTTGAACAAGAGTGCCACCTGTGTGTATGTGATGTCTTAATTACTTATCAAGGAAAGCGTTTTTGTACATCTGTCAAATGACTCTGCCACACTGTGTTGGCTCACCGCGCACAAATACAATGCATTGTCATTAGACTCCAGATTGTTCACAATTAGAGATCCTTTATCATGAACCTTATAAATCACTGAATATTTATTGTTGTTGGGGTTTTTAAATTCTGGTTTACTATAAGTAGTTGTGTACACGATGAGCTCCATAGCTTTTCCATTGTGTTGTAGGAACCAGTACATGTTGTTGTGGTTAGCATCTTTCTTGTGACTGCATGTAAGTGTGGCATTTTTCTGAATAGGTAACAATAATGTAGTTGGAGACTGTGTGATATCATTCACATCTGCAAAACCTGACATAAAACAAAAGATAACAAAGCAAAGAGTTATGCACTGAAATATATTGTATACACTGAATTTAACCGTATATTATATGAAAGTACATGGATTGTTTTATCATTTAATTGTCCCACAATTTGTGAAACTGTAAAATACCTGCAGTCCACAGAAGCGATACTATTAAGAAAACAAAAATTGGATTCATGTTGGCTTTTGGTTTCCAAAACTTCTAGCACAAATATGATTTCTTTCTCATGTTTTAACACAAAATGTGACATCACAGTGAAACCACAGATCCTATTTGTTGTCACACCAACAGAAGAGGTGTGACTTACAAAATGCTTGGGGGTGGTTTCCCAGACAAAGATTATCTTAAGACAGGACTAGGCCGTAATTTAAATCGGAAATATAATTAGTTTTAACAAACATGCCTTACTAAAAACATTACTTGTGTGAATTTTAAGGGCAAAACAAAGGGCGCTGATATGTCAGTGCAAGTTGTTTTCAATTTGGTCAGGACTAGTCTAATTTCTGTCCGGGAAACCACCCCTAAAACGTTTAATTCCACTAAACAATCTCACTCATCTGTAAAAATGATTCTATACTTTATAATGCGCACTACCGTACTTTCCGGACTATAAGCTGCAACGGAGTATGCCGCATCATCCAAAAATGCATCAAGACGAAATAACATATATAAGTCACAGTGGATATACGTCGCGTTTATTTCGAAAATTATTTCACAAAATTCAAGCCGAAGAACAGACATTTAGGGGCGGTTTCCCAGACAGGGATTAGACTAGTCCTAGACTAAAATAAATTTAAGAGCTGTCCAAACTGAAAACAACTTGCACTTACATATCTTAAAATACATAAATGCCCTTTGTTTTGATTCAAAATGCACACAAGCAATGTTTTTAGTAAGGCATGTTTGTTAAAACTAGTTTCATTTCCTAATTAAACTAAGGCCTAGTCCTGCTTCAAGCTAATCTCTGTCCGGGAAACCACCCCTTAATCTGCTAAGGCGAGTTATTCAACTAAAAAATAGCAGGCAGAACAGCAGGCTGAATAGATGTCTGTACGTTAAAAGTAATATTATCAGTTATTTAAACAATAAACCATAGCATATTACCTGGAAGGTTGAATAGGCTAAATTAACCGAACAAGCCAACTAGCGTGAAGTTCGCATACTCGTCATTCCACATTACAGAATCAAGTGAATTACATAAATACAGGAGCAGCATATAGCAGACTCTTGCAGCTGTAGACGGTAATGTTGTCTCTTGCCTCATAAATGTCAAAATCAATTCAAACTGACTTACAAGGTGCACCTGACTAAGATGCAGCATCAGCCAAGTTTAATCTACAAATAGATGTGATTCTGATTCACTACAGTGTCATTGGGTGTGTGGTTTTTTTATGTCCAAAATACTTCCATCTCTAGTCAGTTTTTAAATTCAGACTCGATGTTCTCTAATTGAATATTTTGGTATGCATTGTTAAAGGATTGTAGGCATTGCATCACGATAGATGTAACCAATTTAAGCAGTAAATTATTCATTTTATTTGATGGTCACTTCATCGCATGTTGTTTTTACTTCCACCTCTTGACTGATAGATGTGAAACCTTAAAAAGAGTTCATTGATTTTGAATAAGAGACAATCTAATGAGATGTGAACTGATCTAAACATTCTATTTGAAAAAAAAACAGTCATACTATTGTAAGTTATTACCAAATGAATCAATAAATTTTATATATTAATACATGTTTATTTTTTATTTTGAAAACCTGCATACAGGTGTAAGTGATTGATAAAGCACTGTGTAAGTTTTTGCTCAGGAGTGAGGGTTTGTTTATCACTGTGTAGATGCTGCACAGAAATATGTGGCAGTATCATCTGACTGAAGGATTTTAATAGTTATTGAGCCCTGACTATATGCATTACCCTCAATTGTATACTTATTGTTGTTGACATCAGACTCTAGTTGAGGCTGTGAACCTATAAGATATCCCAAAAGCACTAGTTGCCGGTCAATGGTTTGTTTATACCACAGAATACGATCATAGCTTGTGAGGCTATGAGAGCAATGCAGTTCAGGAGACTCCTTGGGATTCATTATTATGTCACGAGGCTTCTGATCAACTTTGTCATTCTGTGTAAAACCTTGAGAAAACAAAAAATATATATTCAGTAAAACAGCAATAAAAATACAAATAAACTGTTTTGAAACTATTCTTTGAGTGTTACCTTTGTAAAAAAAACATATTAAAACTTTAATTATACATACCCTGTGACCAAAACAAAGAAAAAATTATAGGGACTATCTTTCTTATCCTTATTTGACTCATGTCTCATAACTGAATTGGGTAATGACTGCACAAAATACCAAAAGAAAATTGGCTTTACATGAAAGGTTTCCTGTTCACAAGGGTCTGGGAGGTGTGTGATAATACCACCTCCTACTGTTTAATGTTATTCAAACTTCATCCTTATCCTGAAGCAAAATTGTATAAAGGTAATAATTCACAATAAATAAATAAATGTTGTCATCATTTACATACCCACAATGTGACCCACAATGGCCTTTTTGGGACATAAAAAGATATCTATAGCAAAATCCTGTTTTTTCCCAAGCATACACTCTAAAAATGCTGGGTTATTTGTAATTTAACACATGCTGGTTTGTTTCAACCCAAAATGTTTGATTGTTTTAAACCATTGTTGGGTCAGATATAAAAAAGTTGGGTTAATTCCAACACAGCTGCTGAGTTCGTTCCTTTTTGACCCAATGCTGGGTTGAAAATAACCCATTTTTTAGCGAGTATAATGAAAAAAATGTATAAAGGTTTGAAGATAATTGTCTGTCAGGATATAGGATAATAGATATATTTAATCAAACTTATACCACGGGTCTGTTGAATGCTGCATTCTGATTGGCTGAGAAATGTTCTATGGGTGTTGATTATTTTTCTGTAAACCGCACACCTAACTTTTCAAATGTCTTAAAAATAGGCACCAGAGCAATGTTTGTGGTAACCGTGGTATAAGAGGAATAATTGACTCCGGTCCTTTGAATTATTTGAAAATAATGCACACCTGCGCTTCGCGTCGTGCCGCATTACCACCTTGGTGTGCATTATTTTCTTATAATTCAATGGCCCGTCGTCAATTATTCCTTACATATCATACAGTATGCAGTGATAAAATTATTATTATGAGAAAATGTTGATGTTGAACAAGAGTGGCACCTGTCTGTGTGATGATTTTATCAGTAATCAAGGAAAGAGTTTTTGTACATCTGTCAAATGACTCTGCCACACTGTGTTGGCTCACCGCGCACAAATACAATGCAGTGTCATTAGACTCCAGATTGTTCACAGTTAGAGATCCTGTATTATAAACCTCATGAATCACTGAATATTTATTGTTGTTGGGTTTTTCAAATTCCACTGTACCAAAACTGTTTGTGTACACTATGAGCTCCATTGCTTTTCCATTGTGTTGTAGGAACCAATACATTCTGTTATAAGTAGCATCTTTCTTGTGACTGCAGGTAAGTTTGGCATTTTCCTGAAAAGGTAACATAATGGTTGGAGACTGTGTGATGTCATTTACATCTCCAAAACCTGAAATAAAATAAAATATAACATGAAGCAAAGAGGTATACATTAAATAAATATTCTATGAAAAGTACATTGCCTACTTTATTATTTAATTGTCACAGTTTGTGAAATTGTAAAATACCTCCGGTCCACTGAAGCGATACTATTAAAAAAACAAAAACTGGATTCATGTCGACTTTTGGTTTCCAAAATAATGGCAAGTTCTAGCACAAATATGATTTCTTTTTGCTGTTTCAACACAACATGTGACATCACAGTGAAATCACAGATCCCATTTGTTGTCACACCAACAGAAGAGGTGTGACTGAAAAAGTACCACAGTTGGGTTTTTTTTAAGGTATTGCTTAGTGCTTGTTCATACCATAGCTTAGCATAGCTAGACAAACTATATATCGTTTAAAAGCTCTTAGAATATAGTTTTCATTTCTGTTTACCATTTTGGGTAAAGAATGACATAGTGAGAGTCATTTACCAAAATGTCACGGTTCCACAAGTAGGCCCACGTTAATATTACATATTTGTAACACTAATACCCTAAAAAAATCTTGACAAACGTTATATTATTGGAAAGCTCTAAGGGTGTGGTTTTCATATTTTATCCCCATTTTGGAAAAATAATGCCGAAGTGAGAGTCATTTTTTTTTTAAATGTCACGGAACATATTTATAACAGTAGGCCCTAATACCCTATTCTAAACCTAAATAAACTTCAAAAAACTTTATATTGATGGAAAGTTCTAATAGTGTAGTTTTCATATTTCAAGGCAATCTGATGATAGAAATATGTAGCTACAGACATTTTGCTTACCTGTCAAAAGCCTGAGCAGATGATACGATGCAAGCCTCAAGCCCGGAATACACTGCACGATTTTTGTCCTCTTATAAGATCATTACCTTATCACACTGTGCGACATGTATAGTTTAAACTCGGGTACGAGAGGCGTGTAGACTGTACGATGATGACATGGAAGCTTCGGCGGCTGCGTCACACGTTGCGCAACGTCACCAGCATGCGCTCGTGGTAAACAAATACCGGCGCGCAGGTCGTAGCAGCAAACACACTGTGCTGTGATCATGCCGAATTTCTGACACTGCCAGAAAACTATCGTAGGCTATCTTTGGACGCAAGAACGGGAAAACGGCCGTCTTTGAACATCTCTCACTGTACGACATAGTACCACCGATGGAGAGCCACGATCACAGAAATCGCAACAATAGTTTCACGATGGCAATCTTTCTTCTGGGACAGCCAATTATTGTGCAGTGTATCCCGGGCGAATGGAACGAACCATGACTTCTTATGTGAAGAAATGATTAGGCATCCCACGATGTCTGAATAACATTAGTCTTTATTGTAAAGGGATACTTGAGCTGACAATCACAAGCCTCATAGAAGAATTTAAGTGCTCTTAGGTAAGACTCCAGATGACTTTGAAAGACTCCAGAGATCAAATCATCAGTAAGGCTGTTCGACCCTTGCTAACTGGATGGAAATGGACACCATACGATGTGGTGCAGAAAGCTACGTCAGCCCTGAGGCACAGTGATATTGTAGGGCACATCCAGTTGGGAAGAGGAGGCTTTGGCCTTACAGCAAGGAAACCAACTTGCCATAAGGCCTCGACATCAGAGAGAAGGAAAATGGAGGTCGAGAAGGTGCACCATCAGGAAGAGGTGGAAAGAAGTGCAAAAGCTATCTCTCTTGTCAAGCAGGGACAATGGATGAGGTGGGAAGGCTTAGAGAGAAGAATCTGTTGTAGAGAGCTATGAGAAATGGAGGCAAGTAACATCAGCTTCATCATCAGAGCCACCTATGATGTACTCCTGTCTAAAAAAAACTCCACCAGTGGTATGGCGAGGACCCAACCTGTGCCCTCTCCCCAACTCCAGTGACTCTCAAACATATGCGACCCGTCACGGAAACCAGTGACACAAGTCGGCAGCACAAGTTTTGAGATAATGAGAAACAAAGGTTTTTTTTCAAAATTTTTGATTTTCGTTTTATTGCAGAATCTGTTAGTTGAGATCACGAAGAGGCCTCTCCATGTTTGAGATAGCAGTTTTTGTATATTTAAAAGTGCACATTTTGCGGTTGAAATCGGCTTGTTTTTTCTGGAGATTCTAGCGTGCAGCGGGGGGCATCATTGTCTGTGTGTATTTACATGGATAAGCGGCTTGTGTAATTAATGACTTACCCTTATGTCGTTCTAAACTCAGAAGACCTCCGTTCATCTTCGGAACACAGTTTTAGATGTTTTAACGTTAGATTTAGTCTGAGAGCTTTAGTCTCTCCCCTCCATTGAAAATCTATGTACGGTTTCCATGTCCAGAAAGTTAATAAAAACATCATCAAAGTAGTCCATGTGACATCAGTGGGTCAGGTAGAATGTGTTGAAGCATCGAAAATACATTTTGGTCCAAAAATAGCAAGAATTACGACTTTATTCAGCATTGTCTTCTCTTCCGGCTCGAGCGTGAAGTCATGTGACTGTAGTGACGCGGCTGCCCTGTTCCTCAGACATGTTTGGTACGTTTTTTTTCAAACTTATATCGTGCGTCTCCCCAGACTGTAAACGAAGCTCGGGCGCACAAAACAAAAGAAAAATAAAAGAGCTGGGGCGGAACAAATAACAGTCAGCCGCATCCTACGTCAGTCGCGTCATTAATTTTATGCCGCGCCGCAGTCGGATGACATCAAAGTACCGCTCTTCAAGAAATCTTACGGAGTAGTTTCATTTCGACTCGCTCTCGCGGTACTTTGACGTCATCTCTCTGTCAGTTCTTGCAGCGCAGCATGATGTCAAACACACATAAGTTACACAGAGAACGTTGAATTCGTTATATAATTGGCTACATGTTTTGTCTATCAATATTTTCCATGAAGTCATTGGCTGATGAAGGAACGAGCGAGAGATTGATTACATCCCTAAAGGACGTCACGTTTTCGACAGCGCTGTTTGGATTATCTATAATACTACCTCCCTACTTTAAATACAAACTTTGAAGGCGGGTTCATGTGTACGAAACGTAAATTACCGGAGTGTAATCTCATATACCCTTACATGTTACGATGTAAATAATCCTCAGATTGTATATTATATTCTATTACCAAACGTTGCATAAATCTGATGTAAACAATAGATTATATATCTATATTTCACAGATTATACGCATTTGTGGACAAAAATGGACATTGGATGATTCAGACATCTGAAACAGACTGGATTCGACTTGTGATCAACACAAAGGTAAAAAGTCATGTTTATTTTTGCATGTTGTCATCCGGACTTCTTTCACAAAATACTACATATATGATGCTAGAACATCTGTATCTCAAAACGGCTTTACGGTATGGCTTAGCTAAATGATATGTAATTGAGCCCTATTGTCTCCCCCAAGGGGAAAGAATAGTCCCTTTGGTCTTGATTTTCTCGGTTTGAGTTTTTCTGATTTCCTATATTCAAATGGCCACAACTTCTCCAAATCTTATCAGATTTCCATGTGTTACACATCGTTGGAAAGCTTAGAATCTGTGACTAACTCAAAATGGCCCAGATCCGACTTGTGTCCCTACTTTCCGTGACTGGTCACATATCTTGGCTGGTTGTAAGACTAGCCTTACACAAGGCCACTACACCTGGAGGCACAACCAGGTCCTCAAGAGTTTGGCAGCAGTTCTTGAAAGTTAGAGGAATACCACCAACTCCTTGCCCCTGAGAGCAACTTTTTCCATCACAGCCCCAACCTTCATCCGAGAGGGACAGATAAAACCCAACAATCCCCCTACCAAATCAGAAGCTGGACAACTAGCCATCAGTGATGCATTGATGCAAAATGAGCGGATGCATGTGGTCACCCATGGTTACCTGCAGTTACGAGTCATCTAAATATACTTTTAATGATATTCGGGTGGCGGACGGTCGGGTCATTTGAAATAAAGATGCCAATTAACTATTTTAAACAATTACAATTGGTGGGTACAATATTTTTTTGTTTTTTTGCGATCCGAGTTGCGGGGGGTTAGTTGAAAACGTCGGTCAGGTGCGGGTCTTTTATATATTGACCAGCACATCACTGCTAGCCATGGCCTGGTATTGGAGGATGCTAGTCAATACTGGCCAGCAACTAATCTTTCCACCTGAGATTGCAGTTACCACCCTTAGACCAGACTTGGTACTCGGATCCTCTTCATTGAAGTCTGTTTACACAACCTGATCTCACGAATTTCCGTGGCATGGTCACGGAGTTTTTTGCTCATTTTTCCGTGGCGTTCTCGCTGATCTCCGCATATTTCCGTGGCCCTGCCATGGACTTTCTTTTCCGTGGCATTCTCACGGATTGGTTACTCAACTGTTTTGTCCAATTTTCTTACCATTGTCACTTCGGTTTAGGGTTAGATTTACATAAAATGACATCCCTACCCAAATCCAACTCTAACCCCAACACCAGTTGACAATTTATTAAAGTTTAGAAAATATAAAAGAATACGTCAGAAAAAATAGGATAAACCAATACTTAAAGTGACATAATAACGCAACCACCAAATCTAACCCTAAACCGAAGCGACAACGGTTTGAAAATAGGAAAAAGCAGTTCAGACACCAATCCGTGAGAATGCGACGGAAAAGAAAGTCCATGGCAGGGCCACGGAAATATGCGGAGATCCGTGAGAATGACACGGAAAAATGTGCAAAAAATTCTGTGACTATCCCACGGAACTTTGTGAGATCATGTTGCTTTACATCATAGAGCTCACAGTCCCATGGGAGAGTTCAACAGAAGATGCCTATGAGTGCAAGAAACTGCTACAAAGAACTGGCAGCAGACGTTCAACAATGAGGGTGGAAAGTTACAATTTATCCGGTTGAAGTGGGATGCAGAGGTTTTGTGTCTTCGTCCACCATCAGATTGCTGAAAGACATAGGAATTCATGGACAGGCTCTGCGACAGACAATAAGATCAGTCTCTGAAGCAACCGAAAGAAGCAGTCTGTGAAAATCGATTAAGCAGAAGGACCCTTGTTGGGCTCAAAGGCATTAATGTGACCCGCTCAAAATTCCCACACCCAATACCCCGCTTGTGAACCCAGGTTATAACTAAACAATCTCACTCAAATGATCATCTGCTTTCTGCTCTTCTGTTCCACAAGAGGTCTCTCAAGCCCATGAACCAGAGTATACTGAACTTCCTGTCACAGCTAAAAGGTCTGAACCTGAGTCTCCTGAACTTCCTGTCACAGCTGAATGGTTTGAACCTGAGTCCTCTGCACTTCCTGTTTTGGCTGAAAGGACTTAATTTGAGTCCTCTGAGCTTCCTGTCTTGGCAAAGTTAGCTGATCCTAAGTTTCCAGAATTTTCTGTCCTGACCATAAGGCCTGTTTGCGAGTTCTCTGAAAAGGACGAGATGGTTACTTCTGAGCTTCCTGTGTCCTATAGGTCAGCCAACATGGTCACTCCCAAGCTCCAAAGACTCTCCGCCCTTGCCAAAATGGCAGTACACAACTCCAATGAACTCTATGTGCTGTCCAAGATGGCCGATCCCGAGCTCCCTGACCTATCTGCCTAGCCCAAGATGACCGTCCCCAAGCTCCCTGAACTCTCTGCCTGGCCCAAGATGAAGTCCCTGTCGGCTCCGCCCTGGCTTCCTGCCCTGCTGGCTCTGCCCTGGGTTCTGCCCTTCTGGTTCCGCCCTGGCTTCTTGCCCTGCCAGCTCTGCCCTGTCTTCATAGGCCTCTGCCACTACATGGACCTGGTCCACCCCTTCCCTCCACTCCACCACCCACCTGAACTATTTATGGCTGCCCTGGGAGTGTGTAGAAGCTGTTCTTGGGGGGGGGGGGTTCTATCATGACTCTGTTCTGTGTTCCCCTGTGTATGTCTCTTATTTTGAAGTTCTCTCCTTAGAAGTTCTCTTTCTCATCAGACTCCCGATATCTCCAGGCAGCTCGACTCTTTGTTCTCCTTGTCCTCTCCAAGGATTGCTGTTCTCACCCAATTATCTGCAAGGAAAAGAAGATTAGTATTCTGTGACTGAAAGTGTGTGTGTGTTCCGTGTCTTACCTGACTGCTCCATATCTGCTTACCATCGCTGCTATCTGGTTCCAGTCATCCATCATTTATCAATAAATACATCTTAATGCTAACCTCTGTTGTCATCCTTGTCTGCAAACCGTTACAATTATGTTAGCTAAGAATGTGAAGCACTTTTGGCTGTCATGACCGATTGCGACATGCTCTAATGTTACGGCTTATGTTTGAATGAGACTGAGTGTGCGTTCCCTTACGAAAATTAACCATGGTTTTATTGTGGTAAAAGTGTAGTAACCATGGTTTTTTGGTCAATTGATTACTATGAGCAAAACCATGGTTTTACTACACTAACCATGGTTTAACTATGGTTTTTGAAAACATGGTTGTCAAAACCATGGTTATTTTGTGGTAACCATGGTTTTACTACAGTAAGCATGGTTTTTTGGTCTTAACTGTAGTAAAACCATGGTTTGCATTTATGGATTTCTTCATATAAAGTGATCGTATGGTTTCAGTTCGCAAGGTTTGCAAAATGAATTGCTTGTAATACGTTAATACTGTTGTTGTTTTTATGGTAAATTCATGCAATGAATACCTGTAACTGTACTTTTACTTGCATGTTGTGTTTTATTATCCCGAAGCAAATAATATAAATGTAATAGTTCACAAAAAATATGTCACCATTTACTTACACACAAGTTTGGTTCATTTACTTTTCACTTGGCTTTCTTTCCTCTATGGAACATAAAATGGACATAGGATAATGGGTGTATATACCATCAAGCAGTATATCATACATCATGCTGTAATGAAAGTATTATTATGAGAAAATGTTGATGTTGAACAAGAGTGCCACCTGTCTGTGTGTGATGTTTTAATAACTTATCAAGGAATGAGTTTTTGTGCTTCTGTAAGATCACTCTGCCACACTGTGTTGGCTTACCGCGCACAAATACAATGCATTGTCATTAGACTCCAGATTGTTCACGGTTAGAAATCCTTTATTATGAACCTTATGAATCACTGAATATTTATTGTTGTTGGGTTTTTCAAATTCTGGTGTACCCAAACTGGTTGTGTACACTATGAGTTCCATTGCTTTTCCATTGTGTTGTAGGAACCAGTACATGTTGTTGTAAGTAATATCTTTGTTGTGACTGCAGGTAAGTGTGGCATTTTTCTGAAGAGGTAACATAATGGTTGGAGACTGTGTGATATCATTTACATCTGCAAAACCTGACATAAAACAAAAGATAACATAGAGCAAAGAGGTATGTACTGAAATATATTGTATACATTGAATATTTATAATATACACTTAATAAATATTCTATGAAAAGTACATTGCCTGTTTTATCATTTAAATGTCAGAGTTTGTGAAATTGTCAAATACCTGCGGTCCACTGAAGCAGTACTATTAAGAAAACAAAAGTTAGATTCATGTCCGCTTTTGGTTTCCAGCCAAACTTCTAGTATGATTTCTTTCGGCTGTTTCAACACAACATGTGACATCACATTAAAATCACAGATCCTATTTGTTGTCAAATTAACAGAAGAGGAGTGACTTACAAAGTACATCTGGGGTTTTCTAAGAGGTATTGCTTAATGCTTGTAAATATGGTAGTTTAGGAGACAACTGGCGCCGTCCCATGAGATCTGCGTTTACTTCAATATTTCGCATAAAATTTTACATACAGTACTATATCCTAATGTCACTGTCCCCCAACCTTTACTTCAGTGTTTTGTGTATGAATTCTTCATTAATCAAGACAAACTATATCGATTGAAAGCTTGTAGTTTTAATTTCTCTTCAATTATATACAGTTTGTAAAGATTTTTTGGGTTTAGGGTTTCACAAGTTCACACTTACAAATAAGTTGGATAGATTAAATTTGTAAACGTATTTGGCGTGCTGTCCGGGGGCTCTGAGCTCGGAAATTGGCCCGAACACAGAATACCCCCAGGTTTAGGGAGTAACCTGGTGAGTGAGAGGAAATGGGGTGGTGGAGGGATTTTGAAGACTGTAGAGAATTCTTAGGTGAGTTCGACATTGGCTGCGGCTGGATGTAACCGATCAGCGAGATTAGCCACGTGCAGGCGGGGTGGAGCTGAAAACGGAGACGCGAAGTTGGACACGCTGTGGTTGCATTTACGTCAGGCATGGCTGATCACGTGGCGTTTGCTTGCTTTAATTAAACATGATTTGTAAGATGTTAACAACATAAAAAGTTAATGATACTGTTTTGAATGTTCGTGTATGAGCATGAGTGAAACTAAAGAGGCTTATGGCATCTGTTTTTACAGGAATAAAGTTTAACATAAGCATATATTAATTAAATACCAATGTAGTGGGGTCTAAGTTTTTTATCAATTTTTTTTTATGAACATGACACAATATAACAACACGACTACATGAAAAGTGCTTTAACTGTTATCAAAATACAGATTTGTGAGCACTCGTGGAACTGGGCGTGAAAATAAACACAAAACACATGCGATTGTTGTCATGAGGGGAATCCTGTGTTGTCATTACAGTCCGTGCAGCTCCTCTTCGCGAACTGCACTTGCTGACTCAGGCGGCTGATCTCGAATCGCTCTCGCGGTTCTTTAAAACCATATGAGACAGTCACCTGCCTGCAGCGCCAGCTTAAGTCGGACAAAATTAATAACCGGCATGCACTGCTTTAAGTCAGCCGCCAATCTGCACAGCGCCACATGAAGTCGAACACACCTTTTGAATGTGATTATATATGGGCTTGCATTCATGCTGATTGGGTAGATATGTTGATTGCTGATTGTAGACAGCTGATTACTGATTGTCCCGAACTACGTTAATAAAACATCTTAATGTGACAAAATATGTAATAACAATGCCTGTGACATTCTTTTCCAAAAATGGTTGGAGCATAAAAAGATATCTATGCAGTTTTTTCTTTTCAAATCATATAATGACAAAAAAATGATAAAAGTTTGATAATTTTCTGGCAGTATATAGGATAATTGTTATATATCATCAAGCAGTATAATACATCATGCAGTAATTAAAGTATTGTTTTGAGAAAATGTTGGTGTCGAACAAGAGTGCCACCTGTGTGTGTGATGTTTTAATTACTTATCAAGGAAAGAGTTTTTGTACATCTGTCAAATGACTCTGCCACACTGTGTTCGCTCACCGCGCACAAGTACAATGCATTGTCATTTGACTCCAGATTGTTCACAGTTAGAAATCCTTTATCGTGATTCTTATAAATCACTGAATATTTGTTGCTGTCAGGTTTTTCAAAATCTGGTTTACCATAAGTGGTTGCGTACACAATGAGCTCCATAGCTTTTCCATTGTGTTGTAGGAACCAATACATTCTGTTGTAAGTAGCACTTTTTCTGTGACTGCATGTAAGTGTGGCATTTTCCTGAAGAGGTAACATAATGGTTGGAGACTGTGTGATATCATTTACATCTGCAAAACCTGACATAAAAAAAGGAAAACACATAAAGATATACACTGAATATAAAAACATATTCAATCAAAAGTACATGGCTTATTTTATAATTTAATTGCCTCAACGTTTGTGAATTTGCAAAAATACCTGAGGTCCACTGAAGTGAAACTATTAGGAAAACAAAAACTGGATTCATGTTGGCTTTAGTTTCCAAAATGGCAACTAGCACAAATATGATTTCTTTCTCATGTTTTAACACAACATGTGACATCACAAGCCTTACATCGCCGATCCCTATTTGTCCAACAGAAGAGGCGTGACTGATAAAGTGCATCTGGGGTAAGTATTGCTTAATGGTTGTTCATACCATAGCTCAGGAGGCATAAAGTCCACCTGAAAGTTTTATTCAAAGATCACCTTTTTTTCAGATTGTATGATTCCCTGATAATGATAAATCCACTATAAATGTATATTGTATAAATGTTTGTTTGAACAGCAATACTTTAAAACCACTAATTCCACCAAACAATCCAACTTTTAACTATGAAAGTAGTTAAGAACTGTGTGCATTATTGGTACTAAAACACAGATCCAGGTGTCAAATGAAAGTTTATACTCTCACTTATAAGCCTTAATGTCAAAGGAGGGTTATTGTACAAGACAGAGATTAATCTGATCACTGTGTAATATGCTGCACAGAAATACACTGCACTGTCACTGGATGTGAGTTTTTTGATATTGAGAATACAGCTCGTTCTTCCATCTCCAGTAAGATTGATAGTGTGTTTAAATTCAGACTCGATGTTCTCATATTGAATATTAAGGTATCCCATCAACTGAAGGTCCATGATGTTCTTGTTTTGTTTATACCATTGTATGACATCATAGCCTTGTATATTATGTGAACACGTTATTTGAACCAATTCATCTTCTTTCTTCAGGAGGTCGGAGGGAGTCTGAAGAACAGTTTTACTGAGAACTGTGGCTGCTTTGAAAAAGATAAAATGGCTCTGTAAATTCTTTTTATAGCAGTGATGGGTTTGCATAATTGTTTAAAAAAATCTACGATTTTAATATATTAGCAAAATACTAATAAATATATTTACCTACAAGAAGCAGAACAAAAACAGAAACACTTAGCCAGGGGAAATGTATCATGTTGTCTGTTCTCTGCGTAGGGACTCATCTGTGAGTTTAATGCATAGAGGTGGAGTGATGTCATAAAGGGTGGCAGCAACTGCAGAGGTAAATCATTTGTATTTATACTCTCAGTCTATAAAGTATATAGAGAACCAACAATACGGTAAACAATGTTTCCCAGTTCATGCAAAAAAAATATACTTTAAAGACCTCTCTTTTGTCTTGATTTCTTTTTAATGACTTTAATGATATTTCTGTGAATGCTATGCTGTTTGTTTGAATGCTGGTCAATCAAAATATAACAAAGGCTGACATTTCATTTTCATTTTAATTATGTTTTTTCACGTTGTGAATATTTAGCATTTACCAATTCGCACAGGTGGTGCAACAGACCAGTTGTGGGTTATTCTGCAACAGAGCTTTTTGTATTGTGGTTATGACTGCACATCACACTGTGTAAACTAGCTGCACAGTAATACACTGCATTGTCATTAGGTAAAAGATCATTGATGGTTAAGAAACATTCCTTGGCTCCATCACCCTTAAATTCAAATTTCTTAGAAGTCGTATTCTCTGAAAAAGAATTTTTATTCCATGTATATCCCAGTAATGTTAATTCATGGCCATGTGTTTGTCTGTACCAGAACATCATGGTGTATGATGCTATATTGTGTAGGCACACAAGGTCAGTTTTATCCCCATTAGTTTTAATTAGATTTAAGGGCTTCTGTTGAACGCTACCACTGGCAGCAGAAACTGTAAAAAACAAAAAACACTCAGCATAACACTTCCTAAATCCTAAATACTGAATTATTCGCATATATAGTTCATTAACCTATGTATAAAAACATTTTTACCTGTGAGCCACATAAGAGAGATGAGGAGAAATCTCAACATGCTGATATACACTAGCCAATTCGCTCTGAGAAGAGACCCCTTACATTTGAGCATAGCAACAACACCGGCCTAAAGGATTTTCAACATTCTAGAATGTAACTTAAGCGCCCCCAACCCACACAATGTATTACTACAATTTCCTGCCTTTGATTTAAGTCTTTTTATTGATGGCTTTTAAAAATGTATTTGTTGCTTACACATTTATCCTGGAAAATTATGTTATTAGAGTCATTCAATGCTGTGTGCTGGGTAAGATAATCACAAATTTGGTGTGGGTTAGAAGAAGAACAATTAACAGGATTTATGAAACTCTGTAAACAAATGTATGTTAATGATCATTGCTTACATTTGGATTAAAAGAACACTTCACCCATTTGCATAAAGCTTTATATAGTTAGAACCCCAGTCATGTTTTTGAATGGTCGTGCAGTATTTCCTCAGTTGCCGCTGAGACAGGAGAAATACAGATTTCAGCGTTGCACTTCCATCTTTCAATGATGTAAAAACCATCATTTTGCATCATTGAAATAAGGAAGTCCAATATCTTTGTTGAGGTAGTGAGACTACAAACACCCATTTTCTCGGTCAAATAGGCACCAAATTCTAAATGTATGTTACATTTCGACTACAAATATGACACACTTTCAATAAAGATTAATGTTTCTACGGGTGAAATGCTCCTTTAAACAAACATAAAGGAACTATAACCATTATAAGCTTAAATATTGTAGTAAATACATTTTTATTTGTTTTATATTATATTATACTATATTGTTCTATATCATTCCTCGGTACAATGATGTTTGGTGCTTGCTGTTATTAGCATACTTCTGAGATAACGTTGCCCTTTTAAACAAATGTTAAAGTATTAAATATATCAGGGGCGGGTTATCATTTGGGGGCCCTAAGCAAAGTCAGAACCTAAGGACACCATGCAACAACATTGCATACATTTTACTTTATCATCATGGCTGCCCATGCGTTAACGTCATCTAACAGTAGATGAACAATAAACATAATATTCTTTAAGAGTAATTTTTGAGGGGGACAAAAATAATGCAGCCAAAATTTAACTTGTGTATGTTTACAAAGAGGAAACTCTTACTGCTTTATACACTCTAAAAAAAAAGGTTCCTTGAGGTTCTATATAGAACCGTGGGGTTCTATACTTGGCCAGTAGAACCTTTTACCAAAAAACGGGTTCCATATAGAACCCTTGGAAGGCAAAGAACCATTTTTATTAAAATGGTTCTATAATTCACGTTTTGTGACTGAAGTGTAAACTAAAGATTACACAATAATTGCAGACCTACACAACTCATTTACAAACCTACACAACTCATTCACACACCTTTTTGTGTCAATAGGTTGTGGTCAAATAAAGAGAGAGTCAACAAATAGGCTACTAATATTTAGTGTACACTGTAAAAAATCCAACTAATGAAATTTTGGACGGGCAAAAATATATAAGTTAAACCAATTTTTTTGTTTGAGCTAGTTGAGAAGATCTGTGTTTAAAATATTAAATGAATGGTTATTTTCAAATCCAGTCAAAATTCAGAATGGCTAGTGTTGACTGAACTGATTAAGACAAATCAGGTAAATATGTGGACAGCTATGTTTCCTGACAACAAAATGCTCATAATATTACTGTTATTTGGTCACAAAATGTAATTGTAAGAGTTGTTCAGGCGTGAATGTATGTGCTTAAAGTTTAAATATGCGGTCGGTTAATAAAGATAGCGTCTATTTAAAAATGTGCTCGGACACTTTCGGACGTAGATGAGCTCCATATGAGCTCCAGAAAATCACAGACACTTAAGCGCTCGCACCCCGCCCAGCGCAGCCTCGCCTCGGCAAGCCCATCAGACTGCTGGCTCTGATATCTCTGTGGCGTTTAAACATGTGATTTAATTTATTTTGATTTCTCATACTTAACAATGAAAGGGTTATGTTTAAATCATATTTTAGGATTGCACTTAATTGATATTGCTGTTGAGTGATGTTTCATATCTTTTACATTTGTTATAACCGGACTGCATGCGAATTTGAACTTCAGAGCTGAGGAAGCGGGTGGAGAAATAGTCCCAATATCATAACAATCTTAAATAAAACTTCTAAATATGCCCGTGTGTGTACCCGTGTGCGCGCGCGTGCGCGCGACCCGCTCACGCGCGCGTGTGTATGTACAGTATGTGCGTGAGTTTTTAATTTAAAATGTCTTAACTTAACTCGGAAGGATCTGAATGACAGGTCATTTCATCTGAGATCATTCCGCATGTAACAGCCGGAATCACTCACTGTTTCCCACAATGACACGAGTCATCAGCCGTTTCCTCAAGGTCATGTCAGGTAAGTGTTTGTAAATAAATGTTAATTTTAGACTATATTAATTGGCAAAGACGCAAATACTCGACGTTTTTGTAAACATATAAGTTATATAAAGGTGTGTTATGTTATGTGACCGACTTAAAGTGTGTGTTACGTTATGTGTCCGAGTTAAAGTGGAGCTATTTTAGACCCCCGTCAAGTGAGCCGTCATCTGCAAATGCATGGTCAAACCAGCCGCAGCCTAAACTGTGTTGCACGTCACTTAGTAAAATTACGGTACGGATACTTACAGCAGCCAAAAAACTGAAATAGACCAACGCGATTCGACTTCGCGCTCGCGCCGAAAGAATTGACGGCCGCATGACGTCAAAGTACCGCGAGAGCGGGTCGAGAAATAATACGGAGGCTAATTTCGACTCGCTCTCGCAGTGTTTGATGTCATCCGCCTGTCATTTTTTTTGCTATTTAATCGGTTCATTTACCCAATAACAAGATAAACGTATTAACAACTTCTTTTATATTACACATTACAAATAAATTGTCTAATCACAGTATGAGACATTTCACTTTCAATTCTTGACAAAAATATAGGTTTTTTTAAGTGTTTCCAAATGTATTGTAACATTAATTTCTTGTTCATTACTTTAATTACTTTGCCTACAGGATTTATCTATTAACAAGATCTTCTTCAGCATGACCCCACTCTGTTTGTTACTTATCAAAATAAATTACAGCAGATTAACAAAGAAAACTGTACACAAAGACTGTCCACATGAACATGCATTCATTTTTGCCCTGGTATTATTCAAAATTCATAACGTGTAACAAGAACATTTTAAGAATATCTTTTTTAGGATGACCCACACTCTGTTCATGTCACTTTTCAAACTGTTTCACTGGACATTTATAAAGAAAACTATAGGCAAAGTCTGTCAACTATACATCAACCATACATCAACATGCAGCATTTTTACATTGCTATGATTCAAAATCCTTAACGTGTAACAAGAGTATTTTACGAATATCTTATTTAGGATGACCCACACTCTGTTCATGTCAATTTTCAAACGGTTTCACTGGACATTTATAAAGAAATCTATAGGCAAAGTCTGTCAACCATACATCAACATGTTGCATTTTTACATTGCTATGATTCAAAATCCTTAACGTGTAACAACAACATTTTACGAATATCTTCTTTAGGATGACCCACACTCTGTTCATGTCACTTTTCAAACTGTTTCACTGGACATTTATAAAGAAATCTATAGGCAAAGTCTGTCAACCATACATCAACCATACATCAACATGCAGCGTTTTTACATTGCTATGATTCAAAATCCTTAACGTGTAACAAGAATATTTCAGGAATATCTTTTTTAGGATGACCCACACTCTGTTCATGTCACTTTTCAAACCGTTTCACTGGACATCCACAAAGAAAACCACAGGCAAAGTCCGCCAAATACACATCAACCATACATCAACATGCAGCATTTTTGCATTGCTATGATTCAAAATCCTTAACGTGTAACAAGAACATTTTAAGAATATCTTCTTTAGGATGACCCACACTCTGTTCATGTCACTTTTCAAACTGTTTCACTGGACATTTATAAAGAAATCTATAGGCAAAGTCTGTCAACCATACATCAACATGTTGCATTTTTACATTGCTATGATTCAAAATCCTTAACGTGTAACAACAACATTTTAAGAATAACTTCTTTAGGATGACCCACACTCTGTTCATGTCAATTTTCAAACTGTTTCACTGGACATTTATAAAGAAATCTATAGGCAAAGTCTGTCAACTATACATCAACATGTTGCATTTTTACATTGCTATGATTCAAAAACCTTAACGTGTAACAAGAATATTTTATGAATATCTTATTTAGGATGACCCACACTCTGTTCATGTCAATTTTCAAACGGTTTCACTGGACATTTATAAAGAAATCTATAGGCAAAGTCTGTCAACCATACATCAACATACAGCATTTTTACATTGCTATGATTCAAAATCCTTAACGTGTAACAAGAATATTTTATGAATATCTTATTTAGGATGACCCACACTCTGTTCATGTCACTTTTCAAACTGTTTCACTGGACATTTATAAAGAAATCTATAGGCAAAGTCTGTCAACCATACATCAACATACAGCATTTTTACATTGCTATGATTCAAAATCCTTAACGTGTAACAACAACATTTCAGGAATATCTTCTTTAGGATGACCCACACTCTGTTCATGTCAATTTTCAAACGGTTTCACTGGACATTTATAAAGAAATCTATAGGCAAAGTCTGTCAACCATACATCAACATACAGCATTTTTACATTGCTATGATTCAAAATCCTTAACGTGTAACAACAACATTTCAGGAATATCTTCTTTAGGATGACCCACATTCTGTTCATGTCAGTTTTCAAACTGTTTCACTGGACATTTATAAAGAAAACTATAGGCAAAGTCTGTCAAATATACATCAACCATACATCAACATGTTGCATTTTTACATTGCTATGATTCAAAATCCTTAACGTGTAACAAGAATATTTTATGAATATCTTATTTAGGATGACCCACACTCTGTTCATGTCAATTTTCAAACGGTTTCACTGGACATTTATAAAGAAATCTATAGGCAAAGTCTGTCAACCATACATCAACATACAGCATTTTTACATTGCTATGATTCAAAATCCTTAACGTGTAACAACAACATTTCAGGAATATCTTCTTTAGGATGACCCACATTCTGTTCATGTCACTTTTCAAACTGTTTCACTGGACATTTATAAAGAAAACTATAGGCAAAGTCTGTCAAATATACATCAACCATACATCAACATGCAGCATTTTTACATTGCTATGATTCAAAATCCTTAACGTGTAACAAGAATATTTTATGAATATCTTATTTAGGATGACCCACACTCTGTTCATGTCAATTTTCAAACGGTTTCACTGGACATTTATAAAGAAATCTATAGGCAAAGTCTGTCAACCATACATCAACATACAGCATTTTTACATTGCTATGATTCAAAATCCTTAACGTTTAACAACAACATTTCAGGAATATCTTCTTTAGGATGACCCACATTCTGTTCATGTCACTTTTCAAACTGTTTCACTGGACATTTATAAAGAAAACTATAGGCAAAGTCTGTCAAATATACATCAACCATACATCAACATGCAGCATTTTTACATTGCTATGATTCAAAATCCTTAACGTGTAACAAGAATATTTTATGAATATCTTATTTAGGATGACCCACACTCTGTTCATGTCAATTTTCAAGCGGTTTCACTGGACATTTATAAAGAAATCTATAGGCAAAGTCTGTCAACCATACATCAACATGCAGCATTTTTACATTGCTATGATTCAAAATCCTTAACGTGTAACAACAACATTTCAGGAATATCTTCTTTAGGATGACCCACACTCTGTTCATGTCACTTTTCAAACTGTTTCACTGGACATTTATAAAGAAATCTATAGGCAAAGTCTGTCAACCATACATCAACCATACATCAACATGTAGCATTTTTTGCCCTGATATTATTCAAAATTCTTAACGTGTAACAAGAACAGCAACTTGCTGTGTATCACTATGAAAATCCTGCGGACAGAGGCACCTAGATTTGATGCCAGGAGTAGGGACTCTCCAGGCCTACACATACAAGAATTTTACATACATACACACAGGGCCGCTGCTGGTCAAATGGTTGCCCTAAGCGGACTTTTACTGTTGTGCCCCTTTTAGTTAAAAAACAACAACAAAATTGCATGCAACTTTATTAGAATGCTATTGATATCATGTATACTTGCATTTTGACAGCAGCTCAAACTACATTTATACAAATATGCCATTAGATATATATTATAGTCTATATTTCTGCATCTTTACCTGTGTAGCTAATGGACTTTACCTTAATCTAATGTGACAACGCTAATCTTACATGTCCGCTATTTTTTGGGATTACTAAATGTCTTTCATGCAATTACCATTAAAGTCAGCTTTAAGAAAACAGCATATGTCTCTTACAGTTTTTCTCATTTGCTAAAACCCATTGGCTGAACAAAGTTCTCAGTTGCATGAACTGATGTATCTAATTGTACAATCTGTTGTCAATACCTTAAACCATTTCACATCATAAACCACATTTTGCAGATCTCACTTAGACTTTTTAGCAAGACCTCACACCCATATTCATTCTCAAAACACATTCTGCACTCTAATACACATATCATGCATACTGCTAAACACAAGCACACATGTCATTGATTACTGTAAACACAACCACTCAAAATGGATTGAACCAGTTTCAAATAAGGTGACACAACCAATATAAGCCAGTTCACTGTTGTATACTGTAGTAAGTATCATGGATGTCCTGCAAAAGTTTGTTCAAAATCATAATTTCATCTCACAAAAGTACATTTTTACATCATCAAATTTGCTAGTCTGTATGTATGTCATTGTTCATGAACAAGACATTCAAAATGTTTACCCATGTTGTCAATATAACTAGTGTACACAATTATATGTGTCAATATTTTTGGATGTAAACTGTAGATGAATTTACATTTTCACATTATTTCTGTACATTTTCACATTACAGTTCTTCTGAAATTCTAAAACACATTTTTTGAAACCATCACTCATTTTCTCAAAACCTTAAACACAAATCCCAATTTCAAACAAAATTTACAGAACCCTTGACTCTTCCAGCAAAATCAAACAATTCCTTCAAAACCATTTCACTTGTACTCAAAATCAAACTTAGCTTTCAAATCATACACACATAAATCTATAAAACACTACAAAGCAGCCATTAGACACTACCTTAAAAAATGGAAAAAACAACATCCAGGAGATCTGCTTACAGAAAAATACATGTTTATTGTACATTGTAACAACACACTTAAAAATCTATATTACTGTAATCACAAGTTTAGTTCAGTGAATATAGCGAATACTTTACTGTAAGTACTGCAAGTAATAGTAAGTTTTCAATATTACTGTAAGCAGCACTTGTGTTTTGTGAAAAGTCAGCAATCCAACTGCAAATTTTCGTCTCTGGTGTTCTGTTCTACCTCATACTCTTCATCTGCGCCTCAGACTGTTTCCAATCCACACAATTGGTAAAAAATACCATTAGATAAAAGTGTGTAGAATTTTGAGTTGTTGTGTTTGCTCGATGATAATGGCTGTGGTGTGGTGGTGTTCGGCTTTTGCCTGCCTGTGTTTGGCATTTGTAGAGCGGGTGCATTGCGGTGTGAAATGTGTGTTTCAGTGAGAAGTTTGTGTTTAGAATTTTGCAAAAAGAGTGCATGATTTGAAAGATGTGTTTAGGCCACTATGAATTTGGTTCAGAGATTGGGGTTTAGTGTTTTAGCAATTCAGAAAAACTGTATTTCTTCAAATTACAAACATTGTGATTTAGAAATATGTTTTAGAGTACAGTGTAAATGTCAAAATTTTTGTAAAATCCAAATTTCAGGATTCACTTGACAGGAACTTATTAATTCTTTTTACATAAAAAAAAAAAACAATAGAATACATGCTTCATGCTTAGAGTCAGTGGCGGTCCTGGCTAGATTTACGCCCTGGGCGAACCATCCCTTGGCCGCCCCCAGAAAAAAAAGAATTACCCTCAAATCCCGCCACCAACATGTATTATTTTATTATATATAATCTTAAATACAAAAAGGTAACAAGAACAGAGAAAAACAAGATAAATAAATGTAATACAGTATATAAACACACACACACTCCTCATCAGACTCCACAACCATGTCTGTGGCTGCTGTTGAAGTGTCTGACTCCTCATTTTTGTCAGTGGGTGCTCTAACTTCAAAATATTTCAGAAATGCCCCTGAATTTACAATTAAGATCCAATATGTAAGTTAGATACACTTACATCACACATGCATCAGTTACCCAATTAAAATGACCATAACTCACATTAGTTTATAGGATGTTAACAAATGCTAATCATACACTACAAATTATTTAAAAAGCTATATGACTGTGTAGCTTACAAAATGGCTTGTCAATTTATATTAGAAGTTATTTAAGTTCACATATAGCGTATAGCAATAAAAAATGACACAGTCAGGAGGTCTGTGTGAGCTTGCACTTGTTGTGTTGCAAACACAAACTAGACTGTGTGTTGCCTATGGGTGAATTTAGTTGCATGACATGGTGCCTCAATTCTAATAGTTGCTAGTTCAGCAAAACTAAAACAAAACAAAAAAACAGTCGTGTTCTGTGGCTAATAGCAACATATTAGCAAGAGAGCGAGGCTAATATAAATAACATTAGCTCGTAGAAATCGGCATACCTTTATCTTTTGCCCATTTTTCCTCATCTTCTTTTCTTATTTTTCTGATCTGGGCAACTTATGGCTTCTTTGGTCTTTTAATTTGATCCATGATGATGAAGACTCGACATCATTAACTTTGCATTACATTTTGCCAACAACAAAGTCCGTTCGCCCGTCAATCAACCGGTGTCACGTGACGTGAGTCACGTAGATGACTGACTCTACAGATTTTTTTTCTCACAAAATCCAATTGATAACATGTTCGTAGGTATATGGGTCTATGTTAATTTTAGGAATGAAAAATAAAATGATTTTGGAAGCAGACGCAGCAGTTTGTGTTGTATGGCCTCTGGTCTGGGATCAGTCTATCCCTCACTCGCCCCCCTTAAGGCGAGCGAGCGTTTTGCAGTCGCAAGCTGTTTCCCCGCCCCTTTCTCCCGTGCCTCTTCTGACACGCACACAACCTGTGTATGACTCTTAGCACTAACTTGAGATGGAAATGAGCGTTTGTCTAAAAAACCGCTTGGATTTTTTTTTTTTTTTTTTTGAGTGCGCTCGTGCGCCCTCACATAGATTGCGCACTGGGCGTTCGCCCACATTGCCCATAGCAAAAACCGGCCCTGCTTAGAGTAACAGATGGTCACCAATTTTGCATTACTTGCACAATGAACTAATTACTAAATGTTGATGTATAGTTGATGTATATTTGACAGATTTTGCCTATAGTTTTCTTTATAAATGTCCAGTGAAACAGCCTGAAAAGCGACATGAACAGAGCCCGGGTCATCCAAAAGAAGATATTCCTGAAATGTTGTTGTTACACGTTAAGGATTTTGAACCATAGCAATGTAAAAATGCTGCATGTTGATGTATGGTTGATGTATGGTTGACAGACTTTGCCTATAGTTTTCTTTATAAATGTCCAGTGAAACAGTTTGAAAAGTGACATGAACAGAGTGTGGGTCATCCTAAAGAAGATATTCCTGAAATGTTGTTGTTACACGTAAAGGATTTTGAATCATAGCGATGTAAAAATGCAACATGTTGATGTATAGTTGACAGACTTTGCCTATAGATTTCTTTATAAATGTCCAGTGAAACAGTTTGAAAAGTGACATGAACAGAGTGTGGGTCATCCTAAATAAGATATTCATAAAATATTCTTGTTACACGTTAAGGATTTTGAATCATAGCAATGTAAAAATGCTACATGTTGATGTATGGTTGACAGACTTTGCCTATAGATTTCTTTATAAATATCCAGTGAAACAGTTTGAAAAGTGACATGAACAGAGCGTGGGTCATCCTAAAAAAGATATTCTTAAAATGTTGTTGTTACATGTTAAGGATTTTGAATCATAGCAATGTAAAAATGCAACATGTTGATGTATAGTTGACAGACTTTGCCTATAGATTTCTTTATAAATATCCAGTGAAACAGTTTGAAAAGTGACATGAACAGAGTGTGGGTCATCCTAAATAAGATATTCATAAAATATTCTTGTTACACGTTAAGGATTTTGAATCATAGCAATGTAAAAATGCTACATGTTGATGTATGGTTGACAGACTTTGCCTATAGATTTCTTTATAAATATCCAGTGAAACAGCTCGAAAAGTGACATGAACAGAGCGTGGGTCATCCTAAAAAAGATATTCTTAAAATGTTGTTGTTACACGTTAAGGATTTTGAATCATAGCAATGTAAAAATGCTACATGTTGATGTATGGTTGACAGACTTTGCCTATAGATTTCTTTATAAATATCCAGTGAAACAGTTTGAAAAGTGACATGAACAGAGTGTGGGTCATCCTAAAAAAGATATTCTTAAAATGTTGTTGTTACATGTTAAGGATTTTGAATCATAGCAATGTAAAAATGCAACATGTTGATGTATAGTTGACAGACTTTGCCTATAGTTTTCTTTATAAATGTCCAGTGAAACAGTTTGAAAATTGACATGAACAGAGTGTGGGTCATCCTAAAAAAGATATTCTTAAAATGTTGTTGTTACACGTTAAGGATTTTGAATCATAGCAATGTAAAAATGCAACATGTTGATGTATAGTTGACATACTTTGCCTATATTTTCTTTATAAATGTCCAGTGAAACAGTTTGAAAAGTGACATGAACAGAGTTTGGGTCATCATGAAGAAGATATTCCTAAAATGTTGTTGTTACACGTTAAGGATTTTGAATCATAGCAATGTAAAAATGCTACATGTTGATGTATGGTTGACAGACTTTGCCTATAGATTTCTTTATAAATATCCAGTGAAACAGTTTGAAAAGTGACATGAACAGAGTGTGGGTCATTCTTAAAAAAGATGTTCTTAAAATGTTGTTGTTACATGTTAAGGATTTTGAATCATAGCAATGTAAAAATGCAACATGTTGATGTATGGTTGATGTATAGTTGACAGACTTTGCCTATAGTTTTCTTTATAAATGTCCAGTGAAACAGTTTGAAAAGTGACATGAACAGAGTGTGGGTCATCCAAAATAAGATATTATTAAAATGTTGTTGTTACACGTTAAGGATTTTGAATCATAGCAATGTAAAAATGCAACATGTTGATGTATAGTTGACAGACTTTGCCTATAGATTTCTTTATATATGTCCAGTGAAACAGTTTGAAAAGTGACATGAACAGAGTGTGGGTCATCCTAAATAAGATATTCATAAAATATTCTTGTTACACGTTAAGGATTTTGAATCATAGCAATGTAAAAATGCTGCATGTTGATGTATGGTTGACAGACTTTGCCTATAGATTTCTTTATAAATATCCAGTGAAACAGTTTGAAAAGTGACATGAACAGAGTGTGGGTCATCATGAAGAAGATCCTGTTAATAGATCAACTAAACCCTGTAGGCAAAGCAAGAAAGTAATGTTACAAGACATTTGGAAACATTTAAAAAAACTATATTTTTGTCAACAATTGAAAGTGAAATGTCTCATACTGTGATTAGACAATTTTTTGTAATGTGTAATATAAAATACGTTGTAAGTACGTTTATCTTGTTATTGGGTAAATGAACCGATTAAATAGCAAAAAATGACAGGCGGATGACGTCAAACACAGCGAGAGCGAGTCGAAATTAGCCTCCGTATTATTTCTCGAGCCGCCCTCGCGGTACTTTGACGTCATGCGTTCGTCAAATCTTTCAGCGCGCGCGCGCGAAGTCGAATCGCGTAGGTCTATGACAGTTTTCTGGCCGCTGCAAGTATCCGTACCGTAATGTTACAAAATGACGTGCATCACAATTTAGGCGCCGGCTGGCTTGACCATGCATTTGCAGATGACGGCTCACTTGACGGGGGTTATTTTAGTTACGATAATACCGGACAGGGTTTAGGACTCCGTCTTAATTATAATTGGGACATTTTTACAAACAAACCTTATAAAATACAATACTAGTGTGCATTTTGAGACAAAACAATAGCACTCATATGTTAACAGATGTCAGTATTTTAGTCAGTGATAAGTCCTGTCCGAGAAAACCGCCCAATAGTGTTTAATTCAATTATGTGTGATCTCTGAGGGAAACTTGGCAATTTTAGGGTATAAAATCTTTCACCGTCAAGCTTTATTATATTAAACATGTTATTTATGTATGTGTGTGTGTTTATATTCCTCTGTTTATTAAACCAGAGGGGTGGTGATGTGGAGAGGCAGACCAGACCACCACCATACGCGAAGATGAGCCTCGAGGCTTGACAGTTATTTTTTCAAACTGAGGAGTTCGGACTCCGGACCGTCATTTCCGCTTGTTTGTACCCTGAGGTAAGTAAACTTTCTACATTTTTTAAACGATATTACTGAAATATTTAGTATAATTAGTTAATTTATTTTGTTAGAGTAGGTCTTGTGCTAAATAGTGATACTAGAAGCTACATTTTTAATATTTACCTCAGTTAAAAAATACTGCTGGTAACGTTAAAGCACTGACGGGCTTCGTCAACCGTCAGTTATAAAAGCTCTGTTAAATACATTTTGTTCCTGGTTTTAATGAATTACGTTACAGTCCTGCTTTATTTCTTTGTCATTTTCAATTAAATTGCCAAGCACAATAAGACAGCTGTGTTGTAAGGAGACGAAATTCGAGACAGGGGTGTTATTTCAATGAAGCGCGTGGTCAAAGGAACCGGGTGGAAGACGGTGGAAGGGAAATTATATGTAAATGTTTGTCGCAGTTTTACACATATTCCGTGAGTATTTTTTGCTTGTTCACGAGTGTTTTATCAGGGTTGGAGCTAAACCTTGAAGGAAAGTGGAAACTGCTGGCCACAGTTAAGAACTTTCTGCTGGTCTTTATTATAAATGCACGATTGCAGTGCAGCGTTTGTATCCGCAAGTCTAGATATGCATGTTTTCTGTGATGCACACCATTAATTAATGTGATGGTAGCTGTTAAGACACTTACATTTAACATTCAAATGTTTTAAAAACCAAACGTGTTCAGGTTTTTATGTGTATTTGGTTTGTGAAGTGTAATTTTTTTTCCTCTCCCTCACAGATAACCATGGTTAATAAATGGTCAGACACGTCACTGGCTTTAAAATATAAACCCCATTGATGCAAAAAGGTAAGGTGCTTAAAAGGACCTTGTAAGACTTCGTCACTAATGTTCATTAAAGAGAAAATAAAAAGAAATCTGTGTTTTGTAGCTTTAATGATAATTCTTACTGTATGTATTTCATTTAGAATTTAACATTAAAGACTGTAAAGTGTTTGAGGATTTAATTTAAATTCTGTATATTTCACACTATTTTTTTATTGAACATTGTGTTTTGAAAAATACATCACTAGTCAATTGCAACCTCAAGTTAATGTAGACTTTAAGGAACTTGTTTGTCTGAAAGTGGATATATAAAGATTTTTTGTTTTAAGATGCTGCATGGAATGACAATGTGGTTTGGAACAGACTTGGTGAAGAACATGGAAACATCTCTTAATAAAATGGCCCCAAACATCATCAGGAGTGCAAAAGAAGGAAGTAAAAAACATCTCTACGTCAATCTCATTGGAGAGGAAACCACAGAAGGTGCTTGTTCTTTGTCCAGTGTAAAGTAGCCTTATATGCATAGTCAATGTAAAGGTTCTAGCACCTATAAATTGTATAAGTGAAAATATGAAAATAATGTTAGTATAAACTTTTTCCTTGCCATTGAAGAGTAAACTTGTTAATTAAGAGACGCTGGCTGAGAAAGAGTTAAAGTTTACCCACAAATTAAAATTGTCTTCACTTTCTTCAGCAGAACACAACAGAAGAAATTTTGAAAAAGTATGGTAATCGAACAACAATGGTGCCCATTGACCTGCATTGGTTTTGTGTCCAGTTGTTCGGTTACAGACATTCTTCAAAATCTTTTTGTGTTAGTGTTCTGCTGAAGAAAGAAAGCTGTGAATGTTTGAAATAACGAGTGAGTGAATGAGTTTTCTTTTTTGAGTAAAATGTCCCTGTAATTGATATCTGTACCTAATGTACAATAATTTGTATCTTTGTAGGTCTGGTGAGGAATGCTGCACTTATGTTATTGCAAGCATTATTTCAAGAAAATCCCAGCTTCCTTACTGTGTAAATAGTGTAAGTATAGTCTTCTGTAATTTAGTTAGCATTTGAGGCACTTTATTTAAAGTAACATTCAATGCAAATATAAAACTATTACTCTGTTTACCCTTAAATAGCATACAGCTCTACATCAATTATTATGAGTCTTCTTGGTTCGTGAGTGTCGCTTGCCTAGTTGTCATACTTTATTTGTGTTATTATGGGATAATTTTAAGTCTATTTGATGGCTTCTGTTAATTGGTAAAAAGCACTTAAAAGGTGAAATGTTTGTTTTACAGGAACCCAAAGGTCCCACACCAACCATAGTGTTCAACGGCTCTCCTGATCTTTTCAAATCTGAATATATCAACTTTATAATGGACAATGTGAACTTAATATGTGGAAGACATTGACATCACAGGCTGTGGAATGACTGTGTCACAGGTCGGAGAAGCGGACCGCCCCTGTCGCGGATCACGCTCCTCCTAGTTCCACCTTGAGGAGGTCCCAAAGCACCCCAATGACCAGACAAACCAGAGGTAAGTAAAATATAGAAATAGAAACTTTATTTAAATTATTTAAAACTAAAGTGGGGAATGGGAAAGGGAATCTAAAAATCTCGCTTCTCGCCCTCAGGGGGAGTATTACGGGGCCAGGGACGTTGGAGGGGTTTCCACGTGACTCCAGCTGGAACACCGCTACAGAGCGTATCTGGGTGGGTTGGGCAGCCCCTGATGGCATCCACAAAGGTCCAAGACCCTCCAAAGGTGAGTACGGACGACAAGGACACAGCACAACACTTCAAGAAAGCTTTGTGTATTTCCGTTTCAAGAGGTTCTTACTTGACTGTTGAACAGTGTTTCTTCTCTCTCCACAGCTCCTAGCCGTAGCAGAACTCAGCACCCGAAGGACTAACAACCCAGCCGGCATCTGCAGCGTATATCCAACGCGATCAAACTTCACTCTGACAAGTAACTTCCTATACACAACCATGCCGTCCTTTCGCCCGGACCAGCCCCGCACTCTTTCCGCCCGCTACCTAGCGGTCGCCGGATCAGCAGAGCCTGCGGACTCTTCGGAGGCTGGTCTTCGTTGTGCTGCCCAAGGCGGAAGTTGACTCGCCCGAAAATCGACCCTTCCAGTAACTTCTACCTTCTCTCTTTATATCCTCCTCCCAGGCGTGGCTCGCCCAACCATCGCTCGCCACGTCACTCACACAGCTGTGCCTTGTTTCAGCGAGTGCGGGGATTCCCGGGGAACCCTGAAGTGCCGGTGTCTGTACAAACCGGTCCGGGCGGAATCCTTTTGGTTCCGCCCCGCATAGTCACTCCGTGACAACTGTTTGCGTTTTTTTTCTCCTCAATGTTCAATACCCTTTTGCCATTAAGCACACAGTGACTTTAATTTATAAAATATATGCTTAAGTTTTAATACCTGTACAAAACAAATGTAAAATCAACTTGTGTAAATTGTCATTCTATTTAATAGATTGTTCATGAATTGTCTTTAAATGCATTGTGATTTCGGTAACACTTTACAATAAAGTTCATTAGTTAATGTATTAACTAACTTGAACAAACCATAAGCAATACATTTGTTACAGTATTTATTCATCTTTGTTAATGTTAGTTAATAAAAATTTAAGCTTTAATTGCTTGTTCATGTTAGTTCTGTAATGATACAATAAAGTGGAGGAGGCAAGCGCAGACGATCAACACAGTTTTATTAATAATGATGGTAAATATAATGAAACAACAGAGTGAATGACTGAGTCCAGAATGTTGGCAATGGTGAACGAAGGTCTACGGTGGTGTGAAGAGTGTTGAATGGTGAAGTCGGTGATGAGTGTGATGATGGCCAGTGGATAGAACCAGGAACAAACCAAACACTCACACGGAGACGACAACACGAACACAAATCCAACACGACGACGAGAGACGATAATCCAAGTGATGCAGCAACATGAAATGAGGATCTGACAACAGGGAGAGAACAGGGTGAGTATTTGTAGCTGATGGGTGATGAGGATCAGCTGGAGCGAGGCAATCATACACAGGTGACAACACTTAATCAAACGAGCACATGGCAGAGGTAAGTGAACAAACATACACACACACATGACACGGAGGAAACAGGATTTCCTACCGTGACAGTACCCCCTCCCCTAGGAACGCCCCTTGGCGTTCCCAGCCTGCTTTACCTGAAGATTGTAATCATCAATAAGGCGGTGATCCAGTATGTCCCGAGCAGGAACCCACCTTCTCTCCTCCGGACCGTAACCTTCCCAATCCACCAAGTACTGAAAACCGCGTCCCCTCCGTCTAGAGTCCAGAATACGATTGACCGAATACGTGGTTTCCCCATTAACGATACGAGGCGGGGGGGGAACCGGGGCAGGCGGATTAAGACGGGAAAAAAATCACCGGTTTAATTTTGGACACATGAAAGACGGGGTGAACCCTCCTGTACGCAGGAGGAAGGCTAAGACGCACTGTTACCGGATTAATGATTTTGGTAACAGAAAACGGGCCAATAAATTTGGGCGCAAGCTTATTCGAAACGGAACGCATCAGAATGTTCTGGGTTGAAAGCCACACTCTTTGACCGACGACGTAACGGGGAGGCTTCGACCGGTGGCGATCGGCCTTAGCCTTGGTGCGCGACCTTGCCTGGAGTAGAGCTCTACGAGCTCTGGTCCAGGTGCGGTGACACCTCTGGACTAGTGCGTTTGCGGAGGGGACCGACACCTCGGATTCAGTACTAACAAAATTATGTGGTTGGTACCCTAAACTACACTTAAATGGAGACATGCCCGTAGATGACACTGGCAGAGAATTGTGTGCGTACTCCACAATTGAGAGTTGTTGACACCAGGATGAAGGATTGTTGGATGCCAAACACCGCAATGTCCTTTCGACATCCTGATTGGCTCGCTCGGTTTGACCATTGCTCTGGGGATGGAACCCGGAAGAAAGACTAACAGTCGCTCCTAACAATTTACAAAACTCTCGCCAGAATTTGGACACAAATTGGGGACCCCTGTCAGAAACCACGTCTGTCGGAAGGCCATGTATACGGAAGACGTGGTCAATGACAGTTACCGCTGTTTCCTTGGCTGATGGCAATTTGGGCAAGGGGATGAAATGAGCCGCCTTCGAGAACCGGTCCACTACGGTTAAAATCACTGTATTACCCTTGGAGGGTGGGAGGGCGGTAATAAAATCTAACGAGATGTGGGACCAGGGTCTCGAAGGGACAGACAGCGGTAAGAGTAACCCATCTGGAGGTCGATTGGAAGTCTTACCAACAGCACAAACCGAGCAAGCCAAGACGAAGTCGTGGACATCATGAGCCATACCAGGCCACCAAAATCGTTGCTTGACTAGAAATCTAGTTCTACTAACCCCTGGGTGACAAGCAACACTGGAACAATGACCCCACTGGAGAACGTCTGACCGTAACCCCTCCGGCACAAATAAACGGTTCGGTGGGCAACGAGCCGGGGGCGTTACCCCTTCTAAGGCAGTCAACACCTTCGATTCGACCTCCCATCTGAGCGCGGAGATAATGATGGTCTCCGGTAAAATGGGCTCGGGAGTAGCAGTACAATCGGAACGCTCAAAAAGACGGGATAAAGCATCGGGTTTGATGTTTTTGGAACCCGGCCGGTAAGAAAGTGTAAAATCGAAACGACCAAAAAACAATGCCCACCGAGCCTGCCTGGAGTTAAGTCTTTTAGCAGTTCTAATGTATTCGAGATTCTTATGGTCCGTCCATACAATGAAGGGTACACCCGACCCTTCAAGCCAGTGACGCCACTCCTCCAGTGCTAATTTGACGGCCAACAACTCCCGATTGCCAATGTCATAGTTAACTTCCGCAGGAGATAAACGATGAGAATAATACGCGCAAGGATGAACCTTTCCGTCTGAGGATGCGCGCTGGGATAACACTGCTCCTACCCCCACCTCTGACGCGTCGACCTCCACTATGAATTGACGTGAGCGATCAGGGGTGACAAGAATAGGAGCTGAAACAAAGCAGCTTTTCAGTTTGGCAAACGCAGCCTCAGCTGCGTCTGACCACCTGAACGTCAAACTAGGGGAGGTCAAAGCGGTCAGAGGCGCGGCTAGTTGGCTGAAATTGCGAATAAAACGCCGATAAAAATTGGCGAACCCCAGAAATCTCTGCAGGGCCTTGCGAGACTCTGGGGATGGCCAATCTACCACAGCCTTAACCTTCTCAGGATCCATGCGAACACCCTCAGTCGAAATGATGTGTCCTAGAAAAGAAACAGACTGTGCATGAAAAACGCATTTCTCCGCCTTGACAAACAATCCATTCTCTAGCAACCGCAGAAGCACTCGTCGTACGTGTTGCACGTGTTCCTGGAGAGACGAAGAAAAAATCTATATGTCATCCAGGTAAACATATATGAACTGATCGACCATGTCTCGCAACACGTCATTAACGAGTGCTTGGAAGACTGCCGGCGAGTTAGATAGACCGAAAGGCATCACGCAGTACTCAAAATGGCCACGAGGGGTGTTAAAAGCAGTCTTCCATTCGTCCCCCTCCCTAATGCGGACCAAATGATAAGCGTTACGTAAGTCCAATTTAGTTAAAACGGCCGCTCCCTGCAACCTCTCAAAAGCTGAAGACATAAGCGGCAAAGGATAAGTATTCTTTACCGTTATGTTGTTCAACCCTCGGTAGTCAATACAAGGTCGCAGAGATCCGTCCTTCTTTCCCACAAAAAAGAACCCCGCCCCCGCTGGAGAAGAGGAAGGGCGAATGAACCCCGTTGCTAGAGAACTGGATATATATATTTCTCCATGGCCGCCGTCTCAGGAATAGACAAGGAATATAACTTGCCCTTAGGCGGAGAGGTACCTGGCAATAACTCTATCGCACAGTCATAGGGACGATGAGGAGGAAGAGAATCAGCCCGCGACTTACTGAACACCTCCTTCAGGTCGTGGTACTCCGCGGGCACGTTAGTCAAATCCACTGCTTCCCCCTGAAACACAGACTCAGAAACATTAACACCAGCAGACAAAAGACAAGACAAATGACACTCCTCGCTCCAGCTAACCACAGATCCGAGACGCCAATCGATCCTGGGGTTGTGTTTATGGAGCCAAGTGTGACCGAGAACAATGGGAGTCTGAGGTGAGTCTGTGATGAGGAATGAAATCTTCTCCGTATGGTTACCAGATGTGATGAGTGAAACAGGAATGGTGGTCTGAGTGATGACTGGAAACTTGTGTCCATCAAGTGCAAAAGGTGCAATGGGGTGTTTGAGAGAGGTGAGAGGAATCTTGGTCTTACATGCGAAATTAAAGTCCATGAAACTGCCCTCGGCCCCAGAATCCACCAAAGCGTGTTGATCCAGTGTGTGAGTAGACCACCGTAGTCTCACCGGAAGGAGTGTCGATGTAGATGAGGTCTTCCTGGCAGAGATCCCACCCGATAGTAGCCTCAGATTTACTATCGGGCTTGATCTTTTACTGGGCAGCGCTGGATGTGATGTTCTGGACTGCCACAGTATAAACACAGTCCATGGGATCTCCGCCTGTTCCTCTCCTCCCGGGAGAGCCGAGCTCGCCCCACCTGCATGGGTTCCAGATCTCCAGGTGGGCTGACCGCAACCTCTGGCCGCCGATGCTTAACCTCGGGACTGGTTGTGCGAGTGGTTCTCCCCCTCCGTCTGGCGGCTTGGTCTAGCTGGTTGTCAATACGGATAGTGAGATCGATTAATCCATTGAGTGAAGATGGAAGTTCCACTGCTCGAATCTCCTGTTGGATGCGGTCAGCCAACCCATGCAGGAAATGATCCCACTGCGCCTCTTCGTTCCACTTACACTCCGCCGCCAGGGTGCGGAACTCGATGGAGTAATCAGATACGGACCTCTCTTCCTGACGTAGGTCCGCTAACAGTCTGGCCACCTCTCTCCCGGCGACGGAGCGGTCGAAGACCCGTTTCATCTCCTCCGAGAGGGCGTGGAACGAAGAACAGCAGCTGTCGTGGTTCTCCCACACCGCCGTCCCCCAGAGGGCAGCCTTCCCCGTGAGCAAGGAGAGCACGAACGCCACTTTCACTTCCTCGGTGGTAAACGTGCGGGGCTGCAATGCGAAATGCAAAGAACAATGAGAGAGAAATGATCGACAAAATTTCGGCTCACCTGCATACTTCTCCGGAATCGGAAGGCGTGGTTCGGACTGGGGAATACCCCCGGTGGCGATCGGCGGTGTGGGTGGCGTGGGGGGCGCAATGGGTGGCGATGGATGTTGTTGTTGAGCCTGAAGGGCGAGCTCGGAAACCTTCGTCACCATTGCTTGGAAGGCTCGACCCATCTCATCTATCGCCTTGTCCTGGCGATCCATACGACCCACAGCTCTCTGTAAAAACTCTTCTAGATGAGATGGGGAGCGATCGCCTGCTGCCTCCATGATGGTCAGATCCTTCTGTAATGATACAATAAAGTGGAGGAGGCAAGCGCAGACGATCAACACAGTTTTATTAATAATGATGGTAAATATAATGAAACAACAGAGTGAATGACTGAGTCCAGAATGTTGGCAATGGTGAACGAAGGTCTACGGTGGTGTGAAGAGTGTTGAATGGTGAAGTCGGTGATGAGTGTGATGATGGCCAGTGGATAGAACCAGGAACAAACCAAACACTCACACGGAGACGACAACACGAACACAAATCCAACACGACGACGAGAGACGATAATCCAAGTGATGCAGCAACATGAAATGAGGATCTGACAACAGGGAGAGAACAGGGTGAGTATTTGTAGCTGATGGGTGATGAGGATCAGCTGGAGCGAGGCAATCATACACAGGTGACAACACTTAATCAAACGAGCACATGGCAGAGGTGAGTGAACAAACAAACATACACACACACATGACATGGAGGAAACAGAGGATTTCCTACCGTGACAAGTTCAGAGTGCATTAACTAATGTTAACAAGATTTTAATAAAGTAATTGTTGAAATTAACATTAACAAAGATTAATAAAGGCTGTATAAGTGCAGTTCATTATTAGTTCATGTTGACTAATGTAGCTGACTAGTGTTGACTAATGAACCTTATTGTAAAGTGTTACCGTGATTTCTTTTCATCATTTCAGACACATGTAAAAGTTACTAAAAATTAATACTGCATATACTGTACAGTATCTATGCGTAAGGGAAATAACTTAAACAAAATTTTTAATGTATAGTGTAATTAAGAGTTTAGCTGTTTAATACAGAGATGCAATTTATTTATATATATTATTTATATATAAACGTATGTATGTTTATTAAAAAGTGAAAATGCTTAATGGAAATAATGAAATAACTAAATGGTTGAATGTAATGAGACATTTTAAATGTAAACTAAAGTTTTGCTGTCTAATACAGAATAAAGAGATGTGATTTTAAGTAATTTTTATAGATTTATATTTCTGTATAATACAATTAATAAATAGTAAACTTTTATAATTTTCTAGATCGGTTATAATTTCTTATCAATAATAAATTACTCATAATAATAAAGAACCTTTAATGGTTCTAAATAGAACCATCTAACTTTGATTCAAAGAACCATTTGGGGTTCTTTTTAATGAACCTATTAAAGTGGTTCTATATTGAACCATTTAGGGGTTCCATATATGAAGCGGGTGATAGAACCATTTCTGGTTCGATATAGAACCATTTTTTTTAAGAGTGTACCGTATTTCCAAACTATAAGCTGCACCGGAGTATAAGCCGCATCATTCAAAAATGCGTCATGAAGACAAAATAACATAAGTCACAGTGGGCTATACGTCACGTTTATTTAGAAAAATATTTTAAAAAATCCAAGCCGAAAAACAGACATTTAGGGCCCTATTTTAACGATCTAAGCGCATTGTCTAAAGCGCACAGCGCAACGTCTAAATGGACGTGTCCGAATCCACTTTTGCTAATTTAACGACAGGAAAAATGGTCTGTGCGCCGAGTGCATGGTCGAAAAAGGTTCGTCCTATTGTAATGGGAGTATTTTGGGCGTAACGTGCAGTAAACCAATGAGAGTCTCAGCTCTCATCCCCTTTAAAAGCCTGTTGTGCTGGCGCTATGTCTAATCTCTATTTAGATGACGAACTTTGTAAACTGAAAAACTAAGCGGAGGAAGAAGATCCCCAGTTTAAGATTAATGTTAAATAATTGTGTTGTTTTTCACTTGTATTGAAATTGTAATTTTTTTATTAAAACCTTTAAAACCCGTTTTCTTTTAGTCATTGAAGTAAAAAAGCAGGCTTGTAATTGCTTTAAATGTATGGCTATCCAATATAATCACAAATAATTTACAAGTATGTAAGATAAGGTTTGTACTTGTAAAAATACTTTATTTGTAACAAACAGGAGATAAAGAATTTACAAACGTCTCTCCTCACGTTTCAGCACTTTGGAGAGCGTTTTTTTTTTAAGCATTACTTAAAAATGTTTCTCATCTCACCATATCCGCAGGTACAGAGTCATCATATACAATAAATCCGCAAGGTAGCATTTAAAAAAAAAAAAACATTAAAAAACAGATGCATTTGTTTAAAGCAAAGCATTTATTTACTTACCAGGCTACAGGTGAAAGCAGCTCTTTGTGCCTTTTAACGTCTCATAATTAGTCCTCATTTATGTCTAAGAGACTCAATAATAATCTTTTACTTTCAATCCTTTAATCTTTCATATTTAAAAGCATTTTTGTGCTGCTGCGCATTCATGTACTTTGTGATAAGAAACCCGCGTTGTCGTCCCGTTTATAGGCGCATATTACTAATGCGCTCTTTAAATAACATAAAACACATTAGCTGCCTCAAAATAGCAACGCGCCAACAATGCGCCTGAACACACCTCGTTTTCAGACCAGAACGCCCATGGGCGCAAAAGGGGGTGCAAATGCATTTGCTATTTAAACAACGCGGCGCTAAACGCTGCATTGCACCGGGTGTAAGATAGAGCCCTAATCTGGAAAGGCAAGTTATTTAAACGATAAACCATAGCATACAGAATTTACCTGGAAGCTTGATTAACCGAACAAGCCAACTAGTGTGAAGTTCGCATACTCGTCATTCCGCGTCACTGAATCCATTGAATTACATAAATACAGAAGCAGCATATGGCGGACTCTCACGGCTGTAGACGGTAATGTTGTCTCTTGCCTCATATATGTCAAGATTAATTCATATTGACTTACAAGGCGCACCTGACTATAAGACGCACCACCAGCCAAGAAAAAAACGCGGCTTATAGAACAAAAAATACGGTATAAACAAGATGGGGAAACAGGAGATCATAATTCACTGGCATATTTGCCCTTTCTAACTGATTTCAATTATTTATGATTTACATGATGTACAAATTTTTTTTTGCCTCTACTTATAATCTCAGTGGTAAAAAATTATTCAATATATAATTACATTTTTTGCTTAATGTAATTGTGCATTTTTAATTATTGTTACTGTATCAAACCCTACAGTTCCAGGTGCATAATAGATGTATCAGTTAATGAAAAGCTGTTTCACACAAAGGAGGGTTTTTGTAATAGACAGAGGTGATGGTGATCATTGTGTTATATGCTGCACAGAAATACATTGCACTGTCATTAGATAAGGTGTTATCGATAGTTATGGTCCCGTTTTTTCTTCCATCTCCCTTTAGTTTGATCTTGTCTTTAAATTCAGGTTCTGGGTTTTCATATTGAAGATTAAGGAATCACATAAAACTAAATCATGTAGTTTCCTGTTTATACCAAAGAATGCGATCATAATTTGGTACATTATGACTACACGTGATTACAGCGGTTTCATCTTGCTTCTTTAAGAGATCACCAGGAGTTTGGAAAACATCAGCAAGACAGGAAGCTGTAAGAGAAAAACTGTGTAAATGTAATGCATAAAACAATGCAGATGTTAGCTAAAATATTAAATTAGACAGAATTACCTGAAAGGTAAAACAGAGAAATTAAAAAACTTAAAGAAATGCCCGTCATGGTTGTTTTTTGTGCCGAGTGTCACTACTATGAGTGACACTACTATGAAAGGCAATCCGAGGGACATGTGCGGAAGGAAATGATGTGATATTTTGGAGCACTGGTTAGTTGTAATGTACAAACGGAAGGATTCGAGAGAGAAAGCAGAATGATGATTTGGTTTAGCATACCATTAATCTTTTTTTTCACATTTTTCATAGTTTGGATTTAATAATGATGGAGATATAGCTCCCTCTACTGTTTTGAAACGGAGTTCATCAGTTCATCAAATGCTGGGAGCAAATCAAACTTTGTACCCTTCTGCAGGTGATACATAGTGGATGTGTTGAACTGTGTAATAGTGTTAGAGAGCACAGACTATTTGTATTGATGTTTTGACTATATCTACCACTGTGCATACTAGCTGCACAGAAATACACTCCACTGTCATTATCAGACAGATCTTTTATGACTAGTTGACCATACTGGGATGCATCTCCTTTTATATCAATTTTGTTTTTAAAATCCTCCTCTGGTTGACTAGCCTTATATAGCAGATGTCCCAATAATGTTAACCCATGGCTGGGGGTTTGTTTGTACCAAAGTATCACATTGTAGCTCGATATGCTGTGTTTGCACTCAAGCTGGCCATCAGCTCCATTTGTTTTAAATAAATCTGAAGGACTCTGAGTGACTGTGTTACTACAGACAGAACCTGTAATAAAAGATAGAGTATGTAAATCATCACCACAACAAAATTGTTTATATAGGCTGAAAAATAGCATTAGCCATTTAGTTTGTACATAAATGAAATAATACCTGTTAGCCAGAGCACTGTAACAGCAACAATAAGACAAACTCTGATCATCTTGATTTGTGCTAGTCAGAGAAAGTCTACTACAAAGATGTCACACTACTAAACATCATTTGCTTTGTAAGGTGTTTCATGAACTGCCGCCACCTGGATGTGAAGTTAAAATGACACCTGCTTCTTAGCTTGATTTCAGGTTTTAGTGGTTAATGCGTAAGCTAACAGTTAACAGTGAACTTGGGTCATGTGACATTCTAAGCCTATAGTGTAATAGCCCTGTGTTTATTGACTTGCTAGATAACATGCTGCATCCCAATTTGCATACTTTCCATCCTAAATAGTCTTCAGAGTCTGAGTTAGGGGTTGTGCACACCAAAACGGAAAAACTGCCGAGTGCCGGTTTTCAGCATGGAAAAAACCCGCTAGCTGATGGCTTATTTGAAAAACGCCAAGCTTCTATTGGAAACAATTGAATATGCGCCTGCTGCGGGCGTAAAAGCTTTGGTGTGCACACCCCCTTAGTGTGTCTCAAATCCTCTTGTAGGCTACACTCTCAGAAAGGATGTGTTAATTTTTTACACATCTTTGTGCGTTAAGCTTTTAACACATTATGTGTCATTTTAACACATTATGTGTCATTTTATGTTGATTTTGTGTTAAAATATAACACATTTTGTGTTAAAAGTGTTGATTCAATAACACAGTGATGGGTGAAATCTGGGACAACGCATTTAGTGTGTCGTCCCACAATCAACACTAATGTGTCACATATGTTCTAACAGTGTACCTGCTACTGGTCTGCAATTTCCATTGAAATTTTGAAGTGCAAATTTATGTATACACTGCATTGGCTGATATTGCACACAACTCTTGATGAATGGCTGGAGCCTATAGTGTGCTGTAATGAATATATACATTTTATTATATAATAAAGTTGCATAAGAAATGTTACCAAAGGATAAAACATTCAATTTGATTAGTCAGTGTGATTGTTCATACAATGGTAACAATAAACAATTCTTTGCAACATTTATTATTCTAAATCTGTTTTAATTGGGATTATGATCCTGTCTCATTTTTTATCAGGCCTAGATATAGTGCGTTAATTTACTGGAACTGAATCAAAAACCACAGGTGTTGAGAGGGTAGTAAATATGCTTCAAACAAAACTTTTGAAAGAGACGTTTTTGTACAAGACAGAAACGATTTTGAGCACTGTGTAATATGCTGCACAGAAATACACTGCACTGTCTAACAGTTTGATAGATTTGATAGTCAGAGTGCCTTTATCCCTTGCATCTCCATCCAGTTTAATAGTTTTATCAAATTCAGGCTCTTTATTCTCATCCTTAAAATTGAGATATCCCATGAGTTTGAATCCCAGCATATCTTGACTTTGTTTATACCACAGCAGTCGGTTATAGTTCTGTATTTTGTGTTCACATTTGATTACAGCAGATTCATCTTGTTTCTTTATTAGGTCACCAGGACTCTGGTCAACAGTATTACCTAGACAGACAACTGCAGAAAAAGGAGTATATAGTAATGTTTAGGTTATAATAATCTGTATAAAATCTAATTATATTTAAAGTAAATCCAAATTTGTTTACCTGTTAATCCCAGCAGGTATGCAGATATGCTAAGGAAAGAGTTCATTGTTGGCTCTTTGTGCTATGTGTCTCTGCTATGAATTAAGAGCAGGAGGAAGTGATGTAATCTGAAGCAGTAAACAGGTGGGTCACAAGTCGGTTCTGATATGGTCAAGCATGGCAAAGAGAAAAGAAAACTAAGTTTTAGTTGAGATTCAAAATCTAAGTGCCTCTTACATTCTTGTAAATTAGCATTTTTATCAGACTCATAATTTCATTGTTATTTAACAAAGTGACTGTATTAATCTGCAAAACCCTCTACATCAGGGATGGGCAACTTTGATAATGACGAGGACCAGCATTTTTCTCCTTTATACCAAGGGGACCAGAACCACACGCAAAAATTAAATCATTCTTAATTTTCTTTATTAAGAAACCACAATACACAAAGAACTGGTCTTTAAAGATTTTAACTATAAAACTTAGCAATTATGCTAATTCTAAATCATAACTTTATTTTCAGTGCGCAAAGCATTTTTAGATAAAACTTCTTAACTGCATTGCTTTAACATCTGTAACAAGCAGGGCACTTCTATATTAGTATAGAGGAGTTTCTCCGGCCCTCAAAGAACAAAATTATTTAAAATAAATAATACATAAATTCAAAACAAAATATATAAAAAATGTATATTACAATGTATTTTACCTTTCAAATCTGAGAGCAATTATGGCCCGAGTCCGACCCGTCACCCAAACCAGTGGCATTGTTTTTAACCCGACTGGACTCAAATGTAAACTTACGTGTGCAGTCTGCAGCCCGGTGGCCTCGCAAGCAATTTGGCGAGCTGCTCCATTTGTTTACATGACGGTGACACCCAGGTAACTGCTAAAACGTACATTTAAAATAATCTGACATGTCTGTCTCAATGAAAATTTACCTATCGCCAGCCACACAATGTCCAAGCGCTCTTGGCAGAGGAGAGGTTTGAAAAGGACATTAACACATTGTTACATTCATTTTAAATAACCGAGACCCGATTACTGTACCCGACCCGTGTCCGAGGCACGCACGAAACTTTTAGACCCGAACCTGATCGGATCTCGGGTCGGACCTCGGGTTTTCGGACTAGTGATGAGCGAGTCACTCGAAACTCGGATCATTTAACCCGATCCCTAAAATGACTTGAGAACCATGAGTCCTTAGTGACCATTAACCCGAGTCAGTTGAGTCCTCTCAGATTTTGCTTTAAAAATGAGAAATTGGATCAAACACAAAGCTCTTCAAATGTTTACAACAGAATTACAACACATAACTCTACATAAGCTGCCATATGTTCTATAACTTGCAACAACGAGTTCATTTACATCACCAAATGTCGACTGGGGGTACCGAGTGAGCCAAAAGCTCACTCGTAATTTTCTGCAGCTCCGAGTCCGAGTACAAAGGGATGGGTGCGCGCGACAATGAGTTGGTCGGCGGCTCGGGGATTCACACAGAGAGTGACTCAACTCATAGAGCTTGAATCCGACGAGCCTTGCTCGTGTTATTAACCCACTGACTCATGTAGGCTAATCTGTTGCAATATTTGACTGGCACAATGTTTTGGGTAGAAGCTGCAAATGTTTAAACATTTTAAATACGAGGACTGTTGCAGCAGTGCTGCTGTAAAGACCCGCCACCGACGGACGTAATTCGGACCCGTGAAGACCTCTTCTTCACATAAGCACAAACACGGGACTATGCTTACTGTGACAATCCGCGGGACCTAGCGCCCTCTCCTGGTTGGGAGGTTTTACGTCCTAATACAAAAATCATCATTTTAAAAGTGTTTGATTAAGTATAATATGGTCCAGCGGGCCGTATTAAAATTTACCCCAGGCCAGTTGCCCATCCCTGCACTGAAAAAAATGGACTTGGTGGGTCTTTGAATTTAAATAAAATAAACATGTATATGCAAAACAAAATATTTATATTCCTTGTGTAAACATAATTTAATTGATTAGGATGAAAATGTTTTGTTTGAATGTAAAATGAACACATTATTCTCACATTGATTAAAATTGATTGAATTGAATAGTTAAAGCAATAAAATTGAGTAAGCAAATAAAACGGCACCTCCTGAGCAGAAGGTGGCAGTAACGCTCAATGAAAAGGATGTCAACTGCCATAAAAGAAGAATAAACATCGTTTGTTTTGGGCGCCAAAATGAAGACTCAGCAGCAGTCAGTCAGAAGAACTCTCTCAGACGGACACCACGTTATTAAAGTAAGTTCTATTATTTATTTATGTTCACTTTATACGTGATACATCTTCACTAGATAGACAGTTTTTTTTTACAAGATGTAGTCATTGCAATGACTTGTAGTAAAAATTAGTTTGGAGGAGGTTGGTGGAGTAAGTTAACGTTACAGTCAGTCAGTAAGTCAGTCAGTAAGTCAGTCAGTCAGTAAGTGTAAGGCTCATAAAGAAAAACAGCGTTTTAAAAATGTCAGCTGTATAACGTTATTTCTTGTTTGGTAGTTTTATCCGAGTTGAAAACTGTCAGCTTTGAGTTGACTTTTGAGGCACTTTTTACTCAGCTGTTCTATGGAAACGGTTCAGGACAAATAAAACCCTAACCAAACGTTTTTATTCTGTCCAGAGTAACGTTATCCATGTAAGTAATTTACCAGATGATGTAAATTGACTACATTAATAATGACATTGCGTATTAAAAAAACTGTCTGCTTAATCAGATTATCAGACCCGCGTCAGTTATTCATGACTTCGCTACGCCACGAGCAACACTTGATTCAATTAGAAAAAGCTTTTTTAAATGTCTCGCGTGAGGTCTGGTATATTAACTGAAAAAATTGCTTTATAGTGCCACACCTTAAAGCTGACATTTTCAGAAGAGAACCTTGTTGTTTTAAGATCTAATTTTGTCCAAAATTGCGTCCTATGACAGATATAATACTTATTTCATTATTGCTCTGTGTATGTGTGACCTTCATCATTTGAGGTTATGTGTTGATTTCACCTCTGAATATTTTCTCTTATAGGTCCATCATCCTTTCATACGCTACACACTCAAAAGCATTGGTAAGTCATCAAAAAAAATCTTTTTTTTGTAACTAATATACATGTATTATTTTTTGACTCGCAGTACTCAAATAAACAATGGTTGGTTAATTTGTTTTCAGATAAATGCTGAATTTAAAAGAATCACTACTGTCTAATGTTCCTGCGTGTCACCTGGACCTCCAATCCAAAAACCTGACGAAACTCTTCTATCAGAAAGGAGGACAGCTAGCAAAAAGACTTGGAACAATCAATGATAAAATGACAGAAGTAAGTAATATAGATTCATAGACATAAAAATGTGTAAACCTTGTTGGAAGTACAGAACATTTAGTATGTTTTAGTTACATCTTTTGGCACAAGGGTCATTAAAACACCTGGGAAGATTTAAATGGGTAGTTCACCCAAAAATAAAAATTCTCATCACTTACTCCCTATCATGTTGTTACAAACCTTTATAAATGTCTTTGTTCTGATGAACACTAAGGGGCCAGTCACACCAAAAGCGCTTTAAACGCTTGCAAACGCAAGGCGCGACGCACTGCCTTTTTTAAAAAAGAGCAGTGCGGCGCAGCTTTTCATATTGCTAAGCAACCACCGAGTCAGCTGTCTTGTCAATCAAATATTGAAGCGTGAGCGCTCTTTTGCTGTTAACTGTCATATTAGCAGAAACTTTAAAAAGAGGACGCTTGCTCTGACCTTGTTTGAGGGTGAGAGGTGCACAAACACGCAGGAGAGAGTGAGCGAGTGGAGTCCGGTTCTTTAAAGCAACTGTAAACTTCCCTCACCACAACGTAAGGCCCGCCTCTCCCCTCATTCGATTGGACAATGGAAGACGCAAATGACGTCAGGCGCTTCTCCACTCTCAGCGCTCCTTCAAAAACGCGTGCGCGGCAGGCGGCAGAAAACCGCAAGGCGCTCGGCGCGCAAACGTGCCCTGCCCATAGAATATCATTCAAAAAAGGCGCCTGCAACTGCCTGCAAACGCTTTTGATGTGACTGAGCCCTTAGGAAGATTTTTTTTAAGGAATGTTTGTACCCAAACCAATCATAAGCCCCATTCACTTCCATAGTGGGGAAATATAATACTATGGAAGTGAATGGGGCTCATGAACAGTTTGGTTGCAAACATTCCTCAAAATAAATGTCTTCCTTCGTGTTCATCAGAACAAAGACATTTATACAGGTCTGTAACAACATGAGAGTGAGAAAATGAGATAATTTTGCTGTGATTGTCAGGTATGGTAGCACACACTTGAAATGTGGCCTCTTTATTTAACACACACACACACACGTACACCTGGAGCAGTGGACAGTGCAGCTGCCTTGCTTTGTAACCCATATATTTGTAACCAATTGTAACATGCTGTGGCAATGCACATGGGTCTGTATACACTGTAAAAAGATTGACTGTAAATTCACAGTAAATTACTGGCAACCAGTTGCATTACTTTCACAGGAAGGTACAGTATGTAACTTCACAGTAAATTACTGTCATGCAGGTACTGTACTTTCACAGTATGTTACTGTGTCATTTTTACAGTAAATACTTGTGAAATGACAGCTGTATACCGTGATCTTACAGTAGTTAGTCCTCCATATTACTGTGATTTAGCAGTATGTTACTGTAATATTACGCTATTTTACTGTGAAATTACAAGTAATGTATTTTAGATTACTGTGATATAGCAGCATTATCCCATAGAATAAATGTATTTAGTCATTAAATTACAGTTCATGGACTGCTATTTAGCAGTAGTCTGCTGTAGAATTACAGTGTTCACTGTAATGTTACTGGCTATATCAATATATTAAAATTAAAAAGATGTTAAATTCAAATAAACACAAAAACAATCGATTTCATACTTTTATTTTGTACATAACATATTATTACATATTATTATTACATATTATTAATTGACTATCTCAGATAGTATAAATAACATCAGAATAATAACTACACAGAATAATATTTCCTTTCGTGCATTGGAACACTGCTTACACTCTACAGCAGGGGTGGTCATTCCTGGTCCTTGAAGGCCACTGTCCTGCAAAGTTTAGCTACAACCCTAATCAAACACACCTGAAAATCTCAATCAAAGGCTTCAGTATGACTTGGAAATGACATTGAGGTGTGTTTGATTAGGGTTGGAGCTAAACTTTGCAGGACAGTGGCCCTCAAAGACCAGGACTGCCCACCCCGCTATACACTGTAAAAAACGGAACTTACATTTTTAAATTTAATCAGCTTAAATTTATAATTCATTTAACTTTTTTGACTAATGAAGAGTTGCTATAAATGATAAAATTAAAGTAGTTAGCTTAAGTTATTTCAACTTTATTTTTTATAATTAATAGCAACTCCTCACTAGTCAAGAAAGTTGAAATAAATTGTAATTTAGAGTAAATTAAACTTAAAAAATAAGTGCAACAAATATTTTATTTTTACAATGTAGACTGACATTCACTAATTTCTTCATATTTCTTTATTTAACAGACACAATATAGAACAGGGGTCTCCAACCTTTTTGTGAGCAAGGGCTACCACAATGGATAAAACATTCTGGAGGGCTAACTTTTGATATAGTCTACTCAAAACTTTTTTTGTTTTACTTGTTGATTTTATTTCATTGTACTTTTTGATATGTTTTTGTATTGTTTAAAATTGTAACATATGTAAACCAAGCCAAGTCAATATAAAAAATATGTAATCAACAAATATTACAATTGAGACTATTAATAGAATATGATTTGGTGGGCACCTCACAGACTCTGTGCGGGCTACCTGCCGCCCATGGGCACCATGTTGGAGACTCCTGATATAGAACATTGTAAGAGTACAAAGTGTACAATCGCCTCTAGCTAAACAAAGAACTAGTATTTGTGACACACTAGACTGACTATTCAAGTCATAAGTTTTCTAATCAGTGTACAGACTTGCAGCTTGTTGTTTCTGTCCTTTCTGCCTGTCTGTCTCCGAATTAATGCCCAAGAAGCACCTATAAACAAAAAGGCAGAGAGAAAAGCTGTTAGTTTTTTTCAAGTGGGATGCAGTACAGAGCAAACTAAAGTTAGCTCAGTTTGGACAAGGTGGTCCAACAAAGCTGGTCAAAGACTTTTGCACAGTAGTGTGTATGTATGTATGTATATATACAGTATATTACAGCTGTTAACGGTGACAGTATTTTACCACCGCGATGGTAATGCACCAATTTACTGCGGTGCGGTGGTTATAGAATGTTTGTATGTTTGTCCACACGCGCATTGATAAATATAGGCTTATATATAATATAGGCTTTTAATATAAAAATGTAAATGAGGATCAGATATACGTTTCTTAACAAACATATGTGTTAATAGCCTATTTCTTTTTCAATCGGTGGGTGGTCTTCACAACGTCAAGTAATAGGGGATTATCATGCTTCCGTGTTTTTTGGGCGGGACTTGTCAACTTTGTGCATGTCCACTTTTGGTGCAGTTAGGATAGGTATCTAACATCCTGTTAGGCAGTGGTAAAATGTAAGGCCGCTGACACACTGGCGCGCTACAGCTGCAGTAGGTGACATAGAGGGATGTCGCCGACAGACCAGGCATAAATATAATGCCTACTGATAAAGGACACCGTTAACAGGTGCAATATTTGAAAATCGATATATATATATAAATTTAAATTACACTTATATCTGAATTTATGTCAATCTATAGACTTTCAAACATCAAAATGTCATTAATTATTATGTATTTGTGTACAAAATGAAATTTAAACATATTTTCCTATTCTATTTTGCCAGGAAACGCTTCCAACCGGCTTGCGTGTCACATGAAAAAAGGCGTCGGTTCTATTTCTAGCATGCACTCGTTTTCCGCGCAGCTCGAGCCGCGCCTGAGACGCACATCTCAAGCAGGCACTCTGCAAGCTCTAACCTGTTAACATGGGAGCCGAAATAAAAACGGATACGCCACGCAGCTGAGACGCTTATGCCACGCTTCCAGTGTGTCACCGGCCTAAGTTAATGAAGTACTGTATTTTAAGTAAATTTTCCATGTATTTGTACTTTACTTAAAGGAATAGTCTACTCATTTTCAATATTACAATATGTTATTACCTTAACTAAGAAGAGTTGATACATCCCTCTATCATCTTAGTGCGTGCACGTAAGCGCTGGAGCGCGCTGCGACGCTTCGATAGCATTTAGCTTAGCCCCATTCATTCAATGGTACCACTCAGAGATAAAGTTAGAAGTGACCAAACACATCAACGTTTTTCCTATTTAAGACGAGTAGTTATACGAGCAAGTTTGGTGGTACAAAATAAAATGTAGCGCTTTTCTAAGCGGATTTAAAAGAGGAACTATATTGTATGGCGTAATGGCACTTTTGTGAGTCCTTCGACTCGGCGCAGTAACACTCTCCCTCTCCCATTATGAGAGGGAGAAGGGGAGCGGATTTTTCAGGCGAGTTGAAGTACTCCCAAAAGTGCTATTACGCCATAAAATATAGTTACTCTTTTAAATCCGCTTAGAAAAGTGCTACATTTTATTTTGTACCACCAAACTTGCTCGTATAACTACTCGTCTTAAATAGGAAAAACGTTGATGTGTTTGGTCACTTCTAACTTTATCTCTAAATGGTACCATTGAATGAATGGGGCTAAGCTAAATGCTATCGAAGCGTCGCAGCGCGCTCCAGCGCTTACGTGCACGCACTAAGATTATAGAGGGATGTATCAACTCTTCTTAGTTAAGGTAATAACATATTTTAATATTGAAAATGAGTAGACTATTCCTTTAAGTATAATCTATAGTACATACTTTTGACTTTTACTTTGTTACATTTTGCAACAAATTATCTGTACTTTTACTTTACTACATTTCTACAACACCATCGTTTCTTTACGTACCTATTCTTGTTATAATGTTATGCGATCTGACGAGCGTAGGCTACGCGTCAGTTTTCATATGTACTTTTGCGTGCCAAAGAAGTAGCAGCTTGCTCAGTTAACCCACAAATGAAGAAGAAACAGCAGCTTGTTGTGTATGTTTTGAGAAGACTAGCAGTGATGGAAATAAAAAGCCAGTGACTTTTTTTGCAGTTTGAGTTAAATCACTCCTCAACTTGACCCTTCTTTGTTCTCACCATCGCAAACGGATATAGAATGTTTCAGCAGTAACAACATAAACAAGCGGCTGTCGCGGTCCGCACGTAACTTCCGGTAAACTCCGCTAAGAACAAATAACAACAAAGTTCTTTAAACGTAGTTTATTTATATTACAAGCAAAAAAACAACAACACATAGATTACATAGGAAACCAAAACATTTGTCATTTTTGACGAGGCATTTGTTCAAGAGATCAGTTTAGCAACTAGTCAGACCATTAAAAAAACAAAACCGGAAGTAAAGGTCGGATCCAGACGCGTATTTTGTGCGTCCGATGAAACCGTCTATACCTATGACGCACGATAAATCGCATGTGATTGTCACGCGCCTCTGTTCAGTGAAGCCGGTTCCTTGATTAGTAGTAAATCACTATTAGCTGCTTTTAGATGGAGCGATATTAACTACATAGAGCCGTAGTTCACTGAAAAGTTGACAATATTACATTCATAATCGCATGCAGTATATCGTGCAGCCCTAAATTTTTACCTCTAATACAACACTATACCCAAAGCAATACCCACATACATATCACCGTCTGATTCTTGTAATGTTTAATGGCGGGATGCGAAACAACTTCATAGGTGCATACCGCCACCTACTGTATTGGGTGCACGGCATGAGGGCCCATATACACTATACGGGGCTCCCGATACAGTAGGTGGGGGTATGCACCTATGAAGTTGTTTCGCAACCCGCCATTAAACATTACAGGAATCAGACAGTGATGTGTACGCACGTATTGCTTTGGGTATAGTGTTGTATTAGAGGTAAAAAATTATATAAATAGTGTTCGGTTTCTCGCACAAACCAATCATTTTGTGTCTTAGGACATCAATGTGTCTGCATGAGCCGCAGAGTTTAATTTGGATTTGTCTGTGTATGTTTTTTTTTCTCTCAGATTTTGTTACCATTCACTCGCATTATACAACTTACAGACTGAAACGATTGGAGTTAAAAATCTATATTTGTGTTCTACTGAAAAAACAAAGTCACCTTCATCTTGGATGGCCTGGGGGTATGCTTATAAACAAAAATTTTATTTTAAGATGAACTATCCATTTAAGCCCATGTTATAGCTATGCTGTAGGTTATCCGTAGCCTGAGCATAGCTTTGGGTAGCCTGACGTGCCCTCGCCAAATTATTAAAGGAATAGTCTACTCATTTTCAATATTAAAATATGTTATTACCTTAACTAAGAATTGTTGATACATCCCTCTATCATCTGTGTGCGTGCACGTAAGCGCTGGAGCGCGCTGCGACGCTTCGATAGCATTTAGCTTAGCCCCATTCATTCAATGGTACCATTTAGAGATAAAGATAGAAGTGACCAAACACATCAACGTTTTTCCTATTTAAGACGAGTAGTTATACAAGCAAGTTTGGTGGTACAAAATAAAACGTAGCGCTTTTCTAAGCGGATTTAAAAGAGGAACTATATTGTATGGCGTAATAGCACTTTTGGGAGTACTTCGACTCGCCTGAAAAGTCCGCTCCCCTTCTCACTCTCATAATGGGAGAGGGAGGGTGTTACTGAGGCGAGTCGAAGTACTCCCAAAAGTGCTATTACGCCATAAAATGTAGCTCCTCTTTTAAATCCGCTTAGAAAAGCGCTACGTTTTATTTTGTACCACCAAACTTGCTCGTATAACTACTCGTCTTAAATAGGAAAAACGTTGATGTGTTTTGTCACTTCTAACTTTATCTCTAAATGGTACCATTGAATGAATGGAGCTAAGCTAAATGCTATCGAAGCGTCGCAGCGCGCTCCAGCGCTTACGTGCACGCATACAGATGATAGAGGGATGTATCAACAATTCCTAGTCAAGGCAACAACACATTTCAACATTGAAAATGAGTAGACCACTCCTTTAACAGCACGTCAGTTCTACACGGACAGCAAGCACTGTGACTGGTCAACTAGAACCTTTCCTGTCTGGTAAAAAAACTGTGTCATAGGTATTTCTGTTAGCGCCAGTGAGAACAAAGATGGGCCAAGTTGAGGAGTGTTTATTTACTTCCATCATTGCTGGTCTTCTCAAAACATACACAAGTTGCTGTTCTTCTTCGTTTGTGGGTTAACTGGGCAAGCTGCTTATTCTTTGGCGGTTGAGCTTCTACTGTGGTTACACGCGTGGATACTGACTACCAGCGGTCTGCATGTGTATTTGCATGTTGACGCAGGCGACTACGCAGAAGTGCATACGAAAACCGACATGTTACCTATACCATTGCGGCTAAGCTGTAGGACCTACACACAACTATAATGAACCCTTTACGCACAACTATTACACTCTTATATTTTACGTCTAGCTGGTGCAACCGGACCCAGAAGACTAGAAAGGCAATATACAAGTACAGTGCATTTACCCAAAAATAATAGACTTAATGCTAATTTAAGGGTAAAATATATATATACATTAAAGGAACACGCTCACATTTTGGGAATTTAGCTTATTTACTGTATCCCCCAGGTGAAAAAGAAGTACACTTCCATAGTGTACTTAAAGTGCTCTATTTTCGTGCACTAATTTTGTACTTAATATACTAAAAGATTTTCTTTAGTACTTAAGATAATCTTAAGAACATCTAAGTGTACTTCACTGTGCTATTTTGAGACACCATAAATATGAACTAAAATGTATTTTAAAAATGTATTTAGGTACCACTTGTAGTAAACTTCAACAGATCTTTGTATGAAAGTTGGGTTCAAGTTTAATACAGGTGTTAAATAAATTCATTTTTAATACAGAGATAGTATGTTAAAAGTGCATTTTAGTTTAAATTCATGGTGTCTCAAAATAGCACAGTGAAGTACACTTAGATAATCTTAAGAACATCTTAAAAAGTAGTAAAAACGAACTTTTAGTAGGTACAAAATTAGTGTGCGAAAATAGAGCACTTTAAGTATATTATGAAAGTGTACTACTTTTTCACCTGGGCCAGAGTTAGATAAGTCCATACATATCTTTCCCGTCTCCGTGCGTGCTGTAACTATGTCTGACGCAGCCCCCGCTAGCTTAGCACAAAAACTGGAAGTAAATGGCTCCAGCTAGCAAACTGCTCCCAATAAGTGACAAAATAACGAGAACATTTTCCTATTTATATGTTGTGATTTGTATAGTAACACCGTGTACAAATAACGGGGTCATGTGAGACACAGCCGTCTTTGGCAGTGTACATACTGGGTACTGTGTTCTCGGAGGGCGAGGCGCTGCTACTTGGGCGGAGTGATTTGCTCGCAGCACCCGAGAAGCCCCCCGGTGAGGAGCAGAGAGTTTGGTCAGAGTTGTGCGGGTCACTCCGCCCGAGTGGCGGTGCTTCGCCTTCGGAGAGTGTAGTTCCCAGTATGTATACTGTTAAAAGATCGCTGTGTCTCATATGACCTTGTTATTTGTACACACTGCAAAATCCCTGGGGCCTGTACCATGAAAATGGTTAAACAAACTCAGGGTTACAGGATTAGTTTCAAGTTGACAAAACTAAGCCAATGTGCATGCCTTGTTGGTACAAGCTATTTTCATGGTACCCGAAACCCAGGATTTGCACAAACTAATCTTAAACAAACCTGGCTAACCAACTAAACCGGCTTCATGGTATAGGCCCAAGGTGTTAAATTAACACCGGCTCGGTGTTTATATGGGTACCACCAGCAGGGTGTTAAAAGTAACACTGAAGCAGTGTTAGAGTTAATTAGATACTTTAGCAATCATTTGAGTGATTATTTGATTATTGAAGACACCTGGTGACAATGAGCAGAACCACAACCACAACCCCCAGTCACCGCCTTAGATAAAATCAACTGAAAAGACATCTCTCTTATTCCAAACCAGACTGACTTTTGTCTACTTTGAAATTGTTTGGTCACCATTATGCTGATCTGTGGTGCCTTTAGTTGGGTGGGTTGACTCTTGTTTTCTTTTTGATGTCTTTGCAACAGTGTTTACTGAACACATTATTTGTTGTAAAGGTTGTTAAAGCAAAGTTTATATAGTTTTTTTATACCAGTGATTGTAGATTTAAGTAAGCTGTTCACACAGTCAAAAAATTCAGCGTTCATAGAAAATCAGATGTTGATCAAATATATATTCTCTATTGGACTTCAGTAACAGCTTTCCTCGGATCAAGTTTTTCAAATTTTATTGTTAAATACCTGCCGGAAATACTTTCTTGCCTCACGTGCAGACATCACGAATCACCCCACCAATCGAAACCATGGCGACAAACATAATGTTGCAAAGCATGCTGGGATCCACCATAGTATAAAACTCATGACTCCCATCATGCATCGCAACATAAATTATGTCACCCTTGTTGCGATTAATGGGGTGATTCATGATATCTGCACATGAGGAACAATATAAACTTTCCGGCAAGTATTGTAAACAATAAAATTTGAAAAGCTCTGTAAGTTAAAACCAATAGAGAATATATATTTGGTCAACATTTTATTTTCCATGAATACTGAATTTTTTGACTGTGTAAACAATTTACTTCAATCTACAATCTCTGTTATAAAAACTTAATTAACTTTGCTTTAACAACCTTTACAACAAATAATGTGTTCAGTAAACACTGTTGCAAAGACATCAAAAGGAAAACAAGAGTCAAACTGCCCAACTAAAGGAACCACTGATCACCATAATGGTGACCAAACAATTTCAAAGTATACAAAAGTCAGTCTGGTTTGTAATAAGAGAGATGTCTTTCAGTTGATTTTATCTAAGGCAGTGACTGGAAGTTGTAGTTGTAGTTCTGCTCATTATCACCAGGTGTCTTCAATAATCAAATAATCACTCAAATGATTGCTAAAGTATCTAATTAACTCTAACACTGCTTCGGTGTTACTTTTAACACCCTGCTGGTGGTACCCATATAAACACCGGGGATTTTGCAGTGCATGGTGTGATTATATAAATAAATAGGAAATTGTTCGCGTTAACTTATTTTGTCAATTATAGGGAGCAGTTTGCTAGCTGGGGCCATTCACTTCCAGTCTTTGTGCTAAGCTAAGCTAGCGTGGGCTGCGTTAGACAGAGTTACAGCACGCACGGAGAAGAGAAAGGTATGTATGGACTTCTCTTACTCTGGGGGATACGGTGAATAAGCTAAATTCCCAAAATGTGTGCATGCTCCTTTAACATTAAGCACAATGGTATCATTGGGCTCGTTGAAGTTTGCCATCAGAAAGAGAAGAATGAATGCAACCTAGACAAAACATCTTTACCCCATTGATGATAGTTGACTCCTTGGACGAACCTCAGAATGTTATTGTAGTTGTTATCCAGGGCTTCTCGAAACTTCACTCTTCTGAGTGATGTCCCCATCCTTGTGAAGTGTGGAAAAAATACCTGGAAACAATGAAGAAGGCTTCACTTTTCATGTTGTATATGTTAATGCAGGTTCACACACATGAAAGTTACTAAGCACTACTGAACAATGTATACAGATTAGTTAAAATGTGAAACTATAGGGCAGGACAACTAGGGTGTCAACCTTAAAATGAACTGTGTGTGTAGTTAGAAATCTCCCCACCATGTAGTCAGTTCTGCTCATAAATAAAAACAACATCACAAGATAATGATTAAAACGTATGAATTAACTACAGCTGGAAATCACATTAACGTTCGTGTAAGTTACTTGCAAAAACACAGATGACTCTGAAAAGTTGAAATGTTTTTAAATCAATGCGTTGCGGTCCGGACGCGCCGGAAAAAACGAGCAGATAGCAATGAGTCAGCGGACCACCGGCGGTGCTCTGGCGGCAGTAAGCGTCATCGTAATCGCAAACAGGTCTGACGGCGGACCGCCGCGGCAGCCGCTTTTGCATAAATTAAGCAGTCGGTCCGCCGGCTGCATGCTGGCGGCATCTCGCAACAAATGAGAGTGACGTATTCGGCGGCAAAAGTTTCATCCCCGCCAGCGGAACGCACCTATAGCCGACAGCTTGGGGCTGGCGGCATAAAGAAGCCATGCGGATATTTTTAGCTATCATGCGTCGCTTCGCCTATATTTGAAATAACGAACTTGAGCGCGCAAAAGACGCGATATGAATCACCCCTTAAAATGTCTTAAAACAGTGACATACGCACTTTATTTTTAAGGTAACGCGGCAGATAACCGCTGCTTCGTATCTCTCTCACACACCTCTATGTTAACGTTAAGTTATATTTTGAAATGAATTTACGTCTGCCCTAATCCACGACACCATGACCTGGTTTCACTGAAACCGGGCATATAAATTAAGTTAATTTTTCTATCTGATAATAACGGCCATAATGTTCGTATAAGCCACAGTTTACCTCATAACTTTACTCCCCAGTGGATACCGCAGAAAGATGCTGTGTAGGAAGAAAAAGAGAGAAAGCTGTTAGCTTAGCACTAAGAAAAGCTCAAGTTAACAAATAATGTTTTATTTTTAATAAAGCTCCTAAAAGGTCTCACAGTAACACTACCAACATCTGTTCATTGCTTTATTTTTAAATTCAGCGGTTCAACCCACGCGAAACCTACAAATAACGACATTTGGATAATACTCCATGCACTATGACATATATTTTGAAAATAAATCAATCATTTATTTGACAGAATTTGACATTTTAACACTTACCACAGAATCCGTTGGATGAGACCGCAGAGATGAGAGAACCCAAACAGATAGCGCGCGTCGGAACTTACAGCCGTTCCCTGTGATTTCGCCAATGGCATTGTTTTCACAATAAAAGTCTGAATACTGTACTATATTGTGAAATGTCACAGCTAAAGCCTGTGACATGCTAATAATGTAATTTACTGCGAAATATCACAGTTACATCTTGTGAAATCCCGGAAATTTTTTACAGTGTACTTAAATTTATATTTGTTTGCATTGTACTAATTTCCAATGACACTTTTATTGTAACAGTAACTTTTTTTCTGTTTCTTTAACTAAATTGGTCTGTTTTGTACAGGGCATGGATGAAGTCAGCATCAGTGTGGTCATTTGAAGACACCACTGTTGGGATTTGTGCTCTCAAACAACATGCTTCTTGTGATGAAGAAGAGGATCTTTGTATAGTCCTGGAAGGCATGAAGGTGCTGCAACATTGTGCCATGTTGTTTGAGCTGATGTATGCCTTAAACCCGAGCTATCCTGATCTCCGCTTTATTTTTGAGGAAATCCAAAAGATTTTAATGGAACTGCATTGAGAGTAACTTTAACGAACAGTTTCTTTCAGTGAAAGGATCAGAAAGACTGTGCTGCTCATTTATGTTCTTTTTATTTATCTGTTTTAAGTGTTTTCTCTTATTAAAACATTAACAGTTAGCTGCTCAGAGTTGATTTTGGAAATGGTTGTTGTATTTTGTTTTTGTTGAATCTTTGATTATCAGTTTATACAAATGCTGTAGCTCTGACTTTCTGAAGGAGTGATATTTTCCAGTTTGTAAATCCATTTAAAAAATAATAGTACTTACTCTTTTGCATGTCTCTTTGGAATGCAGTGTTTGTGTTTTAGCACTTCTAAATCTACTGTGATAGTAACTATTTTAAACATTTGGGTCAGTTTTACAGATGGGTCTTTTCCTAGTCCCACACTTTTGCAATGCCTTAATTTGAAAACATATTGCACTGACATATCTTGACATATATCAGTGCCATTGTTTTGTCTCAAGATGTATTCCAGTGTTGTTTTTGTAAGGTAGGTTTGTTTGTAAACTTTATTTTATTAAAAATATCCTAATAACTAGGGCCTAGTCATGGCTTAATCTACAACCTTTCTGGGAAATTGCCCCTTTATGTATGTACTGCATGTGCTGATTGTTGTAATAGTTATTGACTGTTAATGAATTAATGTGTAGTGATTTACTGTAAATGAATTGATGATCTGAAAGCAGTGGTTTGCCTAAATATCACTAAACATTTGTTCAAAACTCTTTGCTTTTTATGCCAATGCAAATGTATTTTGTATTTAAAAAAGAAATAAATAACATTTGGATAATTATGAGTGATTATTCTGGTGCCAGAGACATAATGAAGTTGCTTTAGAGTTACATAATCCCATAATATAAGCATTAAAAAAGCATGTTGGAATTAGAGATGAAAATCTAGTCCCCTTACATAATAAAATTACTTAAACATTGCAAAATAAATGTGTTATAGTAAAGAGAAATAGCACTTTGAGTCAATATATTTATATTAGACTACTTAAAACAATTAAAATGTTTTGGTCTGACACATAAAAATTATATGAGGAAAATTATTTTGGTTTTACACAATCGGATTATGTGGGACCGATGTACACATTAAAATTACGTAAATTGAAAGGATTTTTTTTTTCAGTGTGCTCTACATGCATGCAACGCTTTTTGGCAAAACCTGCACTTCTAAAAAATTCACTTGGACAAGACATGTTAAACAGTTGTGAAATTATTAAAGATGCCACTAGAAACATTGCAAATGATACAAGTCAGAGTGTAAAAATGAAGAAACTGAAGGACACATTGGGGGTGTGTGCTGTGATCCATGTCACTGCTACATTTAGGTCGCATTTAGGTCCAAGTTACGAGGGACATACATTTAAAGAGTAACTAAACCCTAAACCAACTTTTTTTTGTTAATGATCTGTAAGAATGGGGCTTCATTAGTGCTGTTAATTGATTTTAGTAACTTTTTTGACATTTGGATATAAAGTGTTTCAATACTACAATATGTAAAAACGTCTGAGTGCTGCCCTCTTCAGATTGAATGGTAGCTACTGCAGTTGAATTTTCCTATTGGATGTTGGGTCCAAAAAATATGTCATGACGTAAGCAGGTTCAAGCTCACCACGCCTTGTTACGATCTCACCACACACTTGGTTGTAAGAGCTTAGTTCGTCCCCTCTATCTCCATTGGGATCTGCCCACTTTTCTTGCATTTTTCAAATATTGCCAGTGGGTGGAGTCAGGCTAAAGGTAATCCACAATAGTTTCATGCACTGTCGTTCATCGACTTCATCTTTTGTGCACTTAAAGCTACAATATTGAAGTTGTTTGTAATAAAATATCCAAAAAAACACTTCACACTGTGATATATTTAATGCAGTTGTGTACTTTATCCAACAATTTCTTAATGATTTGTAAATTCAGAGAAATTCCTGTTTTAAACAATGTCTCGTCCATTGTCTCCCTTGTCAGTGTTGCCCTTTTATAGTTTTCGGTTGAAGAAAGAAACTATGGCAACATGAATGAACAAATGAGGTGAAGTGGTGGTTGTCTAACACGCAGCTGTTGTGCCTTGCAGCTACTTTATTATGATGGCATAAAACAAAGTGATCAAATGTGCAGGTTAAAAAAACATTAATTGATTACATCATGCATGAACATGATTAGCAAATTCCATACATCTCTGGATGCTGAAAACAACATATTTGCACTCTCCTTCATAACGTCATTAAGCTTCACCTTTGTTGTTGTTATTGTGTAGTAGTGCCCTCTGCAGGTAAAAATCCTATATAGTGTCCCTTTAATGACTTTGCTGAAAAATCAATGTAAGGTTAGCAGATTTTGGCAACAAAGCTGTATTTCTGAATGGCCTTAAATCGGGATTACAGTTTGTGTAATATTAGGTGTGTTCGACTTCATGCGGCGCTGCACAGACCGATCGGTGGCTGACTAGAAGCAGTGCATTCCGGTTAGTATTTTTGTCCGACTTCAGCTGGCGCTGCAGGCACGTAACAGTGTCATATGGTTTTAAAGTACCGCGAGAGCGTTTCGAGAGTAGCCGGCTAGCTCAGCCGGTGCAGCCTCTCCAGAGCGGCTGCACGGAGTTGTGATGACGACACAGCTTTTCGTGATTGGTCGCCTCACTGATGACAACGATCTCGTGCGTTTCAAGTTTAATCCAACCTTTAGTTCCACTAATAAACATTATAAATTCATGTTTTAAAACAGGAAAAAATACGTTAATATGCATAAATATGTTATATTGTGTTGTGTAATAAAATAAAAATGAAAATAACAAACTCTATTGGTATTTTAATAATATAGGCTTGTTTCCCAGTATTTTCGGGTATACAGTATAAGCAGCAATTAAAATATTCGATATAAAATGTTTCTGGTTGCAACTTTTTATTAAAAGGTTTGTTTTATCAAATTCAGCATCTAATTCACTTCATTCGCAATTAAAAACAAGAAAACACGGCGCACACGTCACTACGGCAAGCAGCAGGTGTCCGGCTTGACGGCTCCGTCTTCAGTTCCTCCCTCAACTGCAAGCGGCAAACCTCGAACCTGATCTCGAACACACCTAATCATTTCTTTTGGACTGAACAAAGAAAGACATCAACATTTTGGATGACATGGTGGTGAGTAAATTATCTGGATTTTTATTTTAAGAAAATGGACTATTCCTTTAATTAACAGGCTGCAAAAAATTTGGAATCAGAGTGCCCCATTGATCAGTGTTTTTTTGTAATTGTTTAAGGCAGTTCTATGCATAAGCATTAGTTAATACATTGGTAACAATGAACAACATCTTAACAGCATTTATTATTTTGAATCTGGTTTATTAATTAGTCTGGCTTATAATCCTTTCTCATTTTTTTTTATCAGGCCTAGACATACCGTATTAATTACTGGAACAAAACCCACAGGTGTTAAGAAGGTGGTAAATTTGCTTCAAAAGGTTTTTGTACTATAGACAGAAACGATTTTGAGCACTGTGCAGACTAGCTGCACAGAAATACACTCCACTGTCATTATCTGACAGATCTTTTATGACTAGATGACCGTACTGGGTTGCATCTCCTTTTAAATCAATTTTGTTTTTAAAATCTTCCTCTGGTTGTTTAGATCTAATTAAGAGATATCCCAATAATGTTAATCCATGGCTGGGGGTTTGTTTGTACCAAAGTATCACATTGTAGCTCGATATGCTGTGATTGCATTCAAGCTGGGCATCAGCTCCATTTGTTTTAAATAAATCTGAAGGACTTTGAGTGACTGTGTTACCACAGACAGAGCCTGTAATGAAAGATAAAGAGTACAGTATGTAAAAACAACAAATCATCAACAAAATTGTTTAGGGTGAAAAAATAGCATTAGCCATTTAGTTTGTTAGCCAGAGCACTGTGACAGCAACAATAAGACAATTTCTGATCATCTTGACTTGTGCTGGTCAGAGAAATTCTAAGAAAGATCTCACACCACTAAACATCCTGTGCTTTGTAAGGTGTCTCATGAACTGCCCCCAACTAAATGTGAAGTTAAAATGACACCTGCTTCTTAGTTTGATTTCAGGTTTTAGTGGTTAATGCGTCAGCTAACAGTTAACAGTCAGCTTGGGTCATGTGACCTTCTAAGCCTACAGTATAATGTAATGTGCCACTATGACTTGCTTATATGACGGTCATGCCGCATCACAATTTGCATACTTTTTATTCTAAATAGTCCAGAATATGAGTTAGTATATATCAAATCCTTATCTAGCCTACCTGCTACTAGTCGACTTACACTGCACATTTTTGATGTCTACCTTAACAGACATAAACAACTCAGATTTTGAAGCCTTAACTAATAGGCTGAGTAAGATGAGGGAGATATCCAAATATGCAGTGCTGGGGAATCCTCACTGACACAGGACTGGGCCAAAAACCTTTAATTAGGAAGGGTTTTTACCTAGGAAACTGTAGGTAACAGCATTACTTCATGAGAGATGGCGGCGAACATGTGGAAATAACATGGAATCAGATTGCCCCCTGTTGATCAGTTTTCTGTAACTGTTTAAGGCAGTTCTATATTTGTTAATGCAATGGTAACAATAAACAGGTGTTGAATAGGTGATAAACTTTAAACAAAACTTTTGAAAGAGACGTTTTTGTAATAGACAGAAACGATTTAGTGCACTGTGTAATAAGCTGCACAGAAATACACTGCACTGTCTAACAGTGTGATCGATTTGATAGTCAGAGTGCCTTTTTCCCTTGCATCTCCATCCAGTTTAATAGTTTTATCAAATTCAGGCTCTTTATTCTCAGCGTTATAATTTAGATATCCCATGAGTTTGAATCCCAACATATCTTGACTTTGTTTATACCACAGTAGTCGGTCACAGCTTGGTATTTTGTGTTCACATTTGATTACAGCAGATTCATCTTGTTTCTTTATCAGATCACCAGGGCTCTGGTCAACAGTATTACAAAGACAGACAACTGCAGAGAAAGGAGTATATAGTAATGTTTAGGTTACAATAATCTGTATAAAATCAAAGTAGCCTATATTTAAAGTAAATCAATTTTATTTGTTTACCTGTTAATCCCAGCAGATATGCAGATATGTTAAGGAAAGAGTTCATTGTTGGCTCTGTGTACTATGTCTCTGCTATGAATTACATAGGCACAAGCAGGAGGAAGTGATGTAACCTGAAGCAGTAAACAGGTGGGTCACAAGTCAGTCCTTATATGTCAAGCATGGCAAAGAAAAAAAATTTGTTTTATTTGTATTTAACAAATTTGATAGACTTTTCGCTGCAAAACCCTCTACATGCAAGTTTTTTGGGCACAATTTGAGTCAATTTGACATAACTTATAAAACACGTTGAAATTGTTTAACTTAATAATAATAATACGTTTTATTTATATAGCGCCTTTCCAGAGCTCAAGGACGCTTTACATAAAAAAATAAATAAATAACAAGATGACAATGATAAGGGACACTGAAGTACAGGGTGGCATATAGAGACAGAGACAAGTCCAAAAATATGAAACAGAAATTAAGAGACATAACATAACATTCAGGGAGATATTGGAATAAATACATCGTTATCAAATCAATAGGAATGGCATTCAGAAAACAGGTGGGTTTTGAGTAATGATTTAAATTCAGTTATATTATTTACACTGCAGAGAGAGCGAGGAAGAGAATTCCAATGTTTGGGTGCAAAAGTAGAGAAAGATGTGCCCCCATTGAAGAAAGGCGATACCGAGGGATAACAAGAAGACTAGAGTCAGAGGAACGTAGTGAGCGAGTTGGGGTGTAGGGAACGAGCATATTAAGGGGCAGCCAAACCATGCAAAGATTTAAAAGTAAGCAGTAGGATTTTGAATTTAATACGATAGACTACCGGAAGCCAGTGGAGATCTTTCAAAATTGGAGTGATGTGAGCAGAACGCTTAAGGTGATTGCACACCGGCCGCGCAGCTCAGCGCCGCGCAGCTCCGCGTTGCGTCGAGTCGCGTCTAGGACAACTCGGAGTTATTGTAAACCGGAAGTGCACATTAAATAGCGCGAGCTTCGTCAGATAGCATCTACTTCGAAATGCAAAATATACGTTAGCAGCCAATGTTAATCGTTAATGATTTGGGACAAATATGATGTTATTTAATGTTAAACTATGTGAGTGGCGCTCTGGCGCAACAGGGATTTTAACAACTTCCTGAGTCACAGCTGGGTGGCGCGGACAGGCGCCACCTGGCGGCGCCGGTGTGCGTATACTCATAGAAAACAATGTGTTACATTTTTTTAGAACGGCGCGGCACTGAGCTGCGCGGACGGTGTGCTATCCCCTTTAGTGTGAGTGAGTAGTCTAGCAGCTGAGTTTTGGATATATTGTAACCTGGAGATGGAACTGACAATTAGACCAATGAAAAGGGCATGGCAGTAATCGAAACGTGATGATACAAATGCATGGATGACAGTTTCATTGTCTTTAGTACTGATGAATGGGGGGAGTTGGGCAATGTGACGGAGGTGAAAAAATGCTGATTTTGCAATGGAATTAATATGGGACTGAAAGGAAAGTGTTGAGTCAATGATTACATCTAGGGTTTTAACAGTATTGGATATTGTTGCACCACAACAATACAGATACATGATATATTGAGAACCAGTAATTTCACAGGTGAAATTTGAAGAAATATTGGTGGTTAGTGACGGAGTTCCAATAAAAATTATCTCAGTTTTATCCATGTTAAGTTTAAGAAAATTTGAATTAAGCCAATCTTTTATGTCCTTTACACAAGCGGAAATTTTGTCAATTTGGGGAGGTAGGGTGGGTGTGCAGATAGAGTATAATTGAATATCATCAGCGTAAAAGTGATAGTTGAGACCATGGCGTTGTAAAATCTGACCAAGTGGTATGTATGATATAGATTACGAATAATAGGGGCCCAAGAACGGATCCCTGGGGAACGCCTCGCTTCAGGGGGACAGTAGGTGACTAGGAGTCAATCTTTTATGTCCTTTACACAAGCTGAAATTTTGTCAATTTGGGGAGGTAGGGTGGGTGTGCAGATAGAGTATAATTGAATATCATCAGCGTAAAAGTGATAGTTGAGACCATGGCGTTGTAAAATCTGACCAAGTGGTATGTATGATATAGATTACGAATAATAGGGGCCCAAGAACGGATCCCTGGGGAACGCCTCGCTTCAGGGGGACAGTAGGTGACTAGGAGTCCTTAACTGAGATGAAAAACTGTCTGTCTGTGAGATAGGAAGAAAACCAGGAAAGAGCAGAACCAGAAATACCCAAATTAGAGAGACGAGTAATGAGTAATTCATGAGAGACGGTGTCGAAGGCAGAGCTAAGATCAAGTAGCAGAAGTATGGATAGAGAGCCAGAATCAGCGGACAGCAGTAGATCAGTTATCAGACATTGATGTACAAATCAGATCAAGAGTATGGCCACGAGTATGTGTAGGAAAATTAACATGCTGAGTCAAATTAAAACATTCAAAAACTGACATTAATTGATTAGTGTTAGAACAAACAGTATCAACATGAATATTAAAGTCACCAAGCAGGACAATGGGAAATGACAATGAACACACAAGGGTTAATAGTTCACTGAGTTCAGAAAAGAAGCTCGACAGAGTTTTAGGAGGACGATAGAGCAGGATAATTATAAGAGAGTGAGCCTTCAACACCATATATTCAAATGAATTAATGTCGTAAAAATAGAGTTGCGTTAGTTGGAGATTGCCAGAAGTTAAGCCACCGCCCTATGCACCGCCCACTGCCCAGGCCTCCCTCAATCCATGCCCTCCCTCTACCATGCACACAATCATCCCTCCCTTCACCACTCTCTCTGAAAGTCACCCTCCCTTCACTGCTCTCACTCCAGCCCCAACCACCCCTGTTGCTTCACCAAATGCTAGTACACTGTATCCAGTTATTAAAGGAACTATGCAGCTTAAAGGGGAATTAGAAGTTGAGGGAAATTTGGAACTGTATGATGAGATAAATAGAGGAAAGGAAGAATCAATCAGTGAACAAAGTCAGGCAGCAGGAGGAGCTAGTCAGTATACCAGGACTCAGCTAGAACATCTGGATCGACTAATTGAACAGAGAGCAAAGGAAATAACAGAATTATCTAAAGATGTGAAGTATTTGGGTTTAGCAGGGCTATCGCAGGACAGAGAGCTGGGTAAAAGATTACAAGAGGAAGAAAGGATGATTTTGGAGCAAGAAAGGCAGGATAGAGAGAGAGCAAAAGAAAGGGTGCTTAAACAACAAAAGGTTAGGGCAGTGCATGCTATGGAACAGAGAAAGCGAGAAACTGACGAATGGCTAAATATGAAAATGACACAAGAGTACCCAGCCTCTAAAGGTGGTATAGATATGACAAAAATGTCAGGACCTGATGGATTAAGAACTTACAGAGCTAAGATGTTGGTAGAGGAGAGAAACAGAGATTTGGAGTATAGGGACATATTAGCTTTAGACTTTGACCCAATGGAGGACAGATCCCCATTATTGAAAAGTACCCATAGAGGTGAAATGAATGAGCCAGGTGTAAGTGTATTTCCATTGCGTATTGAAGGAAAAACAGCTGTGTATGTTCCATGGGCTCATAGGGATTTAGAGACTATAATAAATTTGTTGCCAAGTTTAAGAGACGGTGCTGGTCCCTGGATTGCTGCGTTGGAGAAAGAGACGCAAGGTACAAGATTGGCGGTGGGTGACATAAAAGCATTACTGGCAAAAATTACTACGTAGTTTAAGAGAAATGGAGGATGTGTTGTGGTTAGCAGGTATGGGACAGAGTGTGGTTTCGTCTGATTTTGGCGGCCAGGCTATTGACTGTTACAGAGGCAGACTTTGGGGTGCCTTGAGAACTGAGTTTCCTGTCAAGTTTGACAGCACCAAACTGACCCCCGCTGCACTGGGTCAGGAGGACTGTGCACTGTGGATTGCTAAAAACATGCAAATTTGGAGAGGGCAGGGGCTGAGAAAAGATCCTACTGACCCAAGAGACTTTGAAACCAGACTTTTCAGAAAGGAACTGCTGGACGCACTGCCAGTGTCTGTGCAAAACAAACTGAGTGACACCCCAGGGCTAGATGCAATGCCACACAGCCAGTGGGTGGAGACCCTGAAACACCATGCTTCCAAACACCAGAAATACGAAAGAGACTTAGAGCAACAAGCTAAAGAGACAGAACGAAAGCTGGCTCAAGTTAGTCTGGAGGAAAAGAAAAGAAACAAAGACATTAGTAAGGCCCCCAGGGGAACCTATGTAGTGGGATGGGCAGGGTCATATGAGTCAGCGAGCCACTCTCAGGACGAAAAGGTTGCAACACACCCTCCTAACAAGTCTGAACATGTAGCTGATCTGCCAAAACAAGCTGCGGATCAAACCCAAAATCGGAACCCATGGAAGCATCCCCATGGCGCAGCCCCGTCTCAACCAGTAGTTGTGAATGTGATGGCACCTAATGGACAGAGTAGAGGATTTAGTGTTCGAAAATGGTCAAGAGGTAGAGGAAGGGGATATTTTCAGAACAGGGCATCCGCTGATCTGGGTCCATATTTCGGGCAAAACAATGTTTGCTGGGGATGTGGGGAGAATACTCATGCTAGGCGTGACTGTCCAACAAACCCATGGAAGCAATAGGGGTGTTTGGAGGGTCCCATTAACCAACAGGTAGCATTATCCGAAAATGATTGGGAAGAACCTAAATTAACATGCATAATTAATGGAGTAAAAATTGAATGTTTAATTGACACCGGAGCTACATGCAGCTCAATTGATCCAAAATTGGTACCTGGGGTTGTTGCATCACAATCATCTATTAGAACAATGGGATTCTCTGGAAAACCTATGGAAATGTGTCTGTCAGAACCAATTAAGGTTCAGATAGAAGGAAAAACTGTTGTAAATCAATTTCTGATGGCACCTCAGGTTCCGATCACATTAATTGGAAGGGACATTTTGTGTAAATTAGATGCTACCATCAAAACCACACCACAGGGATTAACATTGCAGTGTCTAACCAAAATAACTAAACAGGAGTTAACCCCTTTAATTAGACCAGAAGTATATTGGATTGGGAAATTGGATGAAATGATGGCGGCTGCCAGGAAAAAAACTAAAGATTTCCAGGGACGAAAGCCAAGATTTGAGGGTCACTGTACAATGAAATATTGCCTCAAAGGAGAGGATTTACAGTTTGAACAAAGATTCAAATTAGGAGAAGAAATTGAGTTGAGAAGTGAAGGAGTGCTGGTTTGCGAGGCTGGAGTAGCAGTGAGGATCAGCGGTTGTAAGTTAGATAATTTTGCTGTGGAAGGAAGTCACCCCCATCTGACTGTGTGGGTGTGGGGAAATCATAGGGCTAGGGACCTAGGACCTTATGTGAAAAAGTCATATTCCATTGAATGGGAAGAAGGAGAGGAAGGCTGGATGGAGAACAGGGAGCTAGGCTGGTATCTAATTCCATTAGAAATGACTGAGACAGGAATACAGCAGAAGCAAATAATTTTACAGGACAGCAGCACAAAGGAGCAGGTAATTGAGATGTTACCTCAGGAGTTATGGGCGACAGGTGAGTTTGATGTGGGTGAGATGACCAATGTTGAACCAGTAGTAATTGACATTAAAGCAGGAAGCAGAAGACCATTCAAACGACAGTACAGGTTGTCAGATGAGGCCAGAGAAGGGATCAGGCCAGTAATTGAGGGAATGTTGCATGCAGGAGTCCTGGTTGAAAGTAAGTCAGAGTGTAATACACCGATTCTTCCAGTTAGGAAGCAAAATGGGAAATGGAGATTAGTACATGATTTACGAGCAGTAAATGAGATCACTAAGCCTATTGAGGCTGTAGTACCAAATCCATATGTTATTTTAAACAACATTGACCCAAGCAAAAAATGGTTTAGCACCATTGATCTGACTTCTGCATTTTTTACTGTTCCATTGAGCAACGCGAGCAGGGATCTGTTTGCATTCACATTTGAGGGTAGAAAATACTCTTTTAAACGTCTTCCCATGGGCTTTGTCCATTCGCCTCATTTGTTTAACCAATTGCTAAAAGATAACCTAGTTATCCCCAGAGATGAGAGAGGAGTGTGTTTGCAATATGTAGATGACATCCTAATTGCACATGACACAAAAGAGGGTTGTATAGAGCTAACAAAAGCAGTTCTGGAAGAACTGAACCGGATAGGGATGAAAGTATCAAAAGAAAAGCTAATGGTTGCCGAAACTAGTGTACAATACCTAGGAAGAGTAATCTCAGAAGGGCAAAAAGAAATTTGTGACAAACACCACAGAACCATGCTTGACTATCCAAAGCCGAACACAGTGAAGCAAATGATGGCATTTTTGGGAGCTACAGGGTACTGTAGTGAGTTCATACCAGAATATGCCAGTAAGGCAAAGTCATTGAGAGAAATGATGAAGGCTACTGGTGTAAAAAACCTGTCAGGATTGTTGAATTGGACAGAAACAGAACATAGAGACTTTGTGGAATTGAAAAAGGCGGTAGCTCTTGTAGGAAAATTAGGGATGCCTGATTACAAACAGCCATTTTTGGTAGATGTGGCAGTATTCAAAGATGGCCTAGCCATGGCAGTAATGCATCAAAAGCAGGGAACAGTAGACAGGCCTTTAGCATGGTACTCAACCTATTTAGAAGACATGCCTGATGCCAGTGTGTGTGAGAAGGGGCTAGAGGCATTACACTGGGCATACAAAAAAGCTTCACAGATAGCACTAAGTGCTGAAATAGAGTTAAGATCAACACATGAAGTGGTGGGAATCCTAGAGCAGGAAAGGTTTAATTTGTCTCCAAACAGGAGAATGAGATATTGGATGCTACTGGAAAAAGGAAACTTAAAGGTAAGAACACTGAAAACCAAAAATGAGGCTGAAGCATTATTGTACTGTAGAGAGGGTTTGCCACACAGTTGTATGACAGAAGGCCTTAAAGACATGAAACTGAGAGCAGACTTGGGTTACGAAGGGGATCCAGGTTACAAGCATTTGTTTGTAAATGGTTCATGCTATAAAAATGAGATAGGTCAGAGTTGCATGGGATATAGTGTGATCCTAGGAGATCCAGCGACTGACAAATTTAAAGTATTGAGGCGTGAGAGGGTGTGTCATGGGCACATGTCTGCCCAGCGAGCAGAGTTAATGGCTTTAATTGAAGCATGTGAAATTGGAAATGTTCAGGAAATCAATGTACATACTGACTCCGCCTACGGGCATGGTGTGGTGCATTATTTTGGGGGAATATGGCGTGAAATGGGTTTAAGCGAAGTAACGGCCACCCAATTAAACATCTTACAGAGATCACACAACTATTTGAGGCAATACAAAAACCAGCTAAAGTAAATGTAATTAAGTGTGCAGCGCACACAAAAGGAGATTCATTCATAGACAAAGGAAATGAAAAAGCAGATGAGGAAGCAAAATTAGGCGCGGCAAAACCAGAGCAAGCTGAAACCATGACCATGGTAGTGACAAGGTCAGGTAAAAAGACTGACAGTGAACAGGTGAGCATTTTTGCAGATGTATCTGTAGATGAAATCAGAGACATGCAAAATACAGCGTCACAAATTGAAAAGATGGAGTGGCAAAGTAGAGGTGTTGTCAATGTACAAGGTTTGTGGAGAACAGAGCAACAACAATTAGTAATACCATCTAGAATGGAGAAAATGGTAATGATGAACGCGCATGGTAGTGAACATTGCGCGAGGGGGGAGATGGTAGATACGATTTTGAGACAACAGGGTTTCTGGTTTATCAATATGCAAAACAAGATAAGCCAATTTTTGTCAGAGTGCAACATATGTATGAAAAGAAATGTCAAACCAGCAGTACACCCAATGCGTCTGTTTCCAAGTGTGGAAGGACCATTTGTGCATCTAGTGATGGATTTTGTAGACATGATCCAACCAATTGAAGGGAAACATTATCTTCTAGTTATCACAGATAAGTTTTCTCGTTGGACTGAGGCTTTTCCAGTAAGAAAGCAGAGTGCGGAAGCAGTGGCTGGAGCACTTATGAGGGAAGTGGTCCCAAGATTTGGGCTTCCCAAGGTATTACAGTCAGATAATGGACCAGGATTTCAGGCCAACCTGTTGAGAAAAGCACTTGCTAGGGTAGGAATAACCCAAAAATTTGGATCAGTGTATCATCCACAGTCTCAAGGGGCGGTTGAGAGGTGTAACGGTATACTTAAATCAAAAATAGCCAAAATCTGTGCACAGACTAAACTAAATTGGGTTCAGGCCTTACCAATAGCGCTCATGGCCATAAGATCTAGTACTAACAGGGAAACGCGTTTATCTCCTCATGAAATGGTAACCGGGAGACCAATGTTTAAAGCCAATCAAAAAGAAATTAATTTGGAGCATGTGGAAGATTTAAAAAATGAAATGAATGAATATATTGCTGCACTGATGAGAAACCATAAAGCTATTTTACAGATTGAAAGCAGGCCCAGAGAGACACCTGGTGACGAGGAGACTGCAACACCATTTCCTGTGGGAACGTGGGTGTACATCAAAGTCTACCAGCGTAAGTGGAGTGACCCCAGAAGGGAGGGGCCCTATGAGGTGACTGCTGCTAGTCCAACAGCTGTACAGGTAAAAGGCTCAAAGCTGTGGTACCACAACACTCATTGCATATCTGCACAATCTCAAAGGCCACCTGAAACTGTATCTCATAACTGAACTGATGAATATCATATAAATGAATTCTGAAGCTTTTTCCTTAGATCCAGACGTGTGGATAGTGCCAACAAACCAATACGAAATTGAGGCACTCTGCGGGACATTACCTGTGGGTAAACGTAAGAATTGTGAAAAAGTATTAAAAGAAGACTCGAGTATAATTGCTGTAGGATGTACAATCATACAAAAGTATATGTTTTCTGAGAGAATAAGAGTATTTTTTCATTGTGTAAAAGAATTCTATCCAAGCATCCAAAAAGGGAAAAATAAATATCAACAGGTAATTTTTAAAGAAACACCAAAATCATGGAGCCAAACAGAGATGCAGGAATGGTGGGTAATAGAAACTCATCCCAGGTTATTAATTGCAGAGTAAAAGAAACAGGATGGTCAGTACAGGAGCTATGTGAAATCATGTAAAAAAAATAAGAATGACTGTGGTTGTAATTCTGGGGTTGTGTGTGTAAGGAATGATGGTGTTAATGATTACAGAAGATACAATTGAGAGAGCAAGAAATGGTAAGTTGGTGATTATCAAAGGTGAGAACCCAGGGAAGACATACAGACCTGTTACTTCAGTATATCAAGACAATGATACCTGGTGGAAAAGGGTAGATGAAGGAGATAGAACCAGACGTAGACGATCAGTGGCTAGACATTCAAGTGGAACACCAATCTTAAGGTTTCAGGTAGGGGAAACTAAAACTTACAAAGTGGATTTTTGTCATGTGGCACATTGCACAGGGGATCATAAGAGTTATCAAGGGAGTGACAAATATATTTGTGTTACTGTTGAGGGAATTTCTTACTTGCAGTGGTGTCCAGAATGGAAGTATGTAGGTTGGAACACTAGCCCACAATCATGGGGTTACACTCCTTGGGCGGCACAGAAAAGAATTACAGAAACTGGGAACTTGCTAGAAAGATTGAGCATTATTAAAGGAAGCAGCCCAGAAAATTGTAGGGAAGGGGAATGTAATCCATTAATAATCACGCTAAAAGATGCGGGTGCATCAGATGGAGGACTGTTTGTGTTAGGAGCAGATATGTCTGGAAAAGACCCAAAGGGTCAGTTTCTTATAGATATTTGGCAGAATTCAGAGCCAATGCCAGAAGAAACAGAAAAATCGGAGGAGGCAGATCCATCAACCGATTATGTATTGACCCCAATTGTTATTAATGTTACAACTGTAGAAGAGAAATTAGCAATAGAAACTGGGTTTGGAGATCATAATGAATGGTTTGAATGGGTAATGTATACAGCAAGGCAAGTGGGTGTGTCTGATTGCATTGCATGTGCTACGGCAAGACCAAGTCTGGCCACCACACCATTTCGGTTGAATGAAGAAAATGATAAACAAGGTTTAATGTGTATGATCAAAGCATTTAAGGGTGTAGAGGATGAAGAGTGCATGACTGTTTCTTATTTGTTTCCAAAGATGAAAATGTATATTCCACCAAATATACAGGCTTATAAGGGTAATTATACATGTTTTAAAAGAACCATGGGACACGACAATGTTAAACATTTTACAGATGGGTGGTGCTACAGTGAAATTGATGTTACAAATGACAAGGAGGGATACAAGGCAAGCTGGTTTATAGGCCAGACCACCGGAAGGGCAGACGTATGGTGGATGTGTGGTGACATGAAGTTAAGGCCAAGTTTGAGAGTAAATTGGAAGGGAACCTGTACCCTTGTACAATTAATAATGCCATTTCAAATGTTTTCATTACCTGATTTTGGGAACCTACATGATAAAATAAGTGGTAAGAGTATTAACAGGGAGAAAAGAAACTTGCCTGGTGGGTCTTATGATAATAGAGTGTATATTGATGCCATTGGGGTTCCGAGGGGGGTGCCAGATGAATACAAAGCAAGAAATCAAATCGCTGCGGGTTTTGAGTCCATCATTTTCTGGTGGTCAACGTTGAACAAAAATGTAGATTGGATTAATTACTTATACTATAACCAACAAAGATTTGTAAATTATACCCGTTATGCCGTTAAGGGGATAGCTGAACAATTGGGACCAACTTCACTAATGGCACAACAAAACAGGTTAGCGCTAGATATGTTGTTAGCGGAAAGGGGCGGAGTTTGCCGGATGATATCGGCCGCGTGGTGTTGTACATTCGTTACTAACAATACTGCCCCCGATGGCAGCATTACCAGGGCATTAGAAGGTTTGACCACCTTGTCAAATGAATTGGCTGAGAATGCTGGAATCGATGACCCATTTACAAAAATGATGGAAAAGTGGTTTCGGAAGTGGAGTACACTGATAACTTCTATACTGATGTCAGCTGCTGTAGCTGTTGCTATCATTGCATTGTGTGGTTGTTGTTGCATACCATGTATCAGGGGTTTGATTGAGAAAACTATTGATAAAGGAATGGGTAAGATAATGTACCAACGGGTACAAATTAGAGAGGACGACGAGGGAGATAAATTTGAGGACCATATCCATGTGTGATGGGGAAACAACGAGGCTCTAGTACCCTCCTCCCTCACACGGCCCTCTACGCGTGCAAAGCGCATGGGTTGAAGACCGTCGAAAGCTGGAAGATGCACCCTACACATATACATATAGAATTCATGTTTCTTAGAAAGACTCTGTGTGGACTGCCCACCAGAGCAAAACACACTCATGTGAGAATCATTATGTTACTGGTCATGTTAAACTGGACATAGTGTGTCACTTATATTAATGCATTTATTATTTTTTATTAACATTTATAATTTTTTGCATGTGTTATCATTTATTAACAAGGTATTATTGTTTGCATTTATTATTTTTATTATAAGTTATAATCTTTTATTAGTAATGCAAGTTGCAAACCTGAAGTGTGTGTAAAATAGGGAAAGGGATGGTTTTAAGCATCACTGTCCACGGTGTGATGACAGTGTAACAAGCCTGGTAAGTGACTGATGGTCCAGGAATCTCCTGGGGGTGGAGGTAAAACATCCACCTAGCACGGCTTACCAGAAAGTGAAAATAATTTTTTGGAAAGATGATATGCTTGCTTTTGATCTAAAATTAAATGTTATGTTATTTTTTACATGTTGTTAATCGTTACTCTTTTTTACGGGTGGTTCATTATCATTTAAAGGATGACCCATGTAAAATGAATGTTGAAATTAGAAAAGTGACTGAGGGTCTGGCCCGAACTGTCAGGGGTATTTTATTATTTTATATGTTTTCTTTCTTTAAAGTACCTAGCCCGGCTTCTCTGGTATCAGCAGTCGTATTTGCAGGGTGGTTATCGAAAACGTTTAGTTTCCGAAGGGGGGATATATGGTGGAGAAATTTTGAGTGTTTTATCTTACAGATTAGTATTATGTTTTATATGGTATGCTTTTAATGTGTTTCATGGTTAAGGTCTACATGAATTAAGTTTTAAGTTGTCTCTCTGTTGCTTGAACATGAATGTGTAGGTCCACAGCTGGGCCTGGAGGAGATAAGGGTGTCCATGGTAAGGATAGCAAACAGTTGTATGATGTGTTAGAGAACAAAGACACTGAGCTTTACCACCCATGGGAGGATTTATGTACTTGGAATGTTATAGAGATAAAGCCACAGCATCACCAAGTTGTCATGAGTTATGAGAAGGAGCTAAGGGGCCTAAAGGTTTTGAGTGCTGGGCATTGGGACAGTACAGAGTGAAAGAAAGGCAGGACTACTGGACCACTATATAATATACTGAAAAACTCAGAACGGGGTCATTGTCATTATCATTTTACCAGGTGTACACCCTATGACCAGTATTGTGTTTCAAGCTGTCTGATACAATTCTTTAATAAAATACTTTGAAGAGAATTTTACATCTCAACCGTCTCTGATTCTCCTGAAAAAATCCACAACACCCCTTTACCATGGAGACGAGGTCTGGACAGATATTTATATCCAACAGGTGTAAGGAGATTCAACTGCAGAAAATCATCCGGGGCTTGCCAAGTTTCAGTGAGAAGAAAAATGTCAACCTTTTTGTCAGTGATAATTTTGTTAAGATAAGAGGCTTTGTCCGTTATTGCCCGACAGCTCAGTAGCGCAAAGTGACGATGCAGGGAATTGAAATTGGTGATACGTTGCTCGGCATCAGTGAGATTAATTAAACAGCGATGTAAAGTATTGACGGTGGGTTCTTGTCTGCTCATGGACAAAAATCTACAATTAGTCCAGAAGCATGGCGGGGTATCAGGCTTAGAGCAAAAGGTACTACTGAAGACACGCCGAGAGCAGTGTATGTACCAAGGGTGACAGAGAATCCCTAGACTCCAGCAGCATTCATACATCACTGAATCGAGACGCGGGTGGCGGTTCAAGGCCCTTAACTGAGATGGTAAGTATCTAAAATCCATTATGAAAGTGAGAAAAATGAGGCAGAACAGAGCAGAAAAAAGAAAAAGGAAAAGTTTTCCCCGAGACATGTTAGTGCTGAGCAAAAACAAGCCGATCACAGGCAAAGACCACGTTAGCCAAACCCTGAACGCCACTACACCAGAAACAGCAGACTAAATAGGAGACGACACACCTAGATAGCAAGCTATTAAACGAGCAGCGCAACCGACAGAGAGAGCGGTAACTCACCCGTCCGAAGAGTCATACGTGGTTGAGACATTTAACAGGTAGAGAGCTCGCAGCAGCCCGGCGGCAAGTTTGCAGACAACAATTCAAAAATTATAATAGTCCGGTTCAAAAATCAGTAGTAAGGAGCTGTCTTGATAATCAGATGTATATATCCAAACAGAAAGGAGACAAACAAACAAACAATCCAGGTGCGAAGCGGCAGCACAGACGCACACAGCGTTCTCGACCCGGAAACGGAAATTTAAACAAAGTTTAAAAAACTTCATTTGTTAAGTTAAAGTAACATGAAAATATATGTTGTTTTGACATATTTTTTTTACAGTGTAGGTAAAGTCATTGTTGAGGCATTACTTCATGAGAGATAGTTGCATATAACCAAAAATGTGGAATCAGATTGCCCCCTATTGATCAGTGTTTTTTGTTATAGTTTAGGGCAGTTCTATGCACAACCATTAATTAATACAATGGTAACAATGAACAATGGTTACAGCATTTATTTATTTATTTTTAATCTAGTTTATAAATTAATCTGGTTTATGCTCCTTTCTTTTTATTTTTTTATAAGGCTTGACATACTGTGTTTATTACTGGAACTGAATCAAAACCCACAGGTGTGGAGATGGTGGTAAATATGCTTTTAAACAAGACTTTAGAAAGAGACGTTTTTGTATTAGACAGAAATGATTTAGTGCACTGTGTAATATGCTGCACAGAAATACATTGCACTGTCTAACAGTTTGACTGATTTGATAGTCAGCGTGCCTTTATCCCTTGCATCTCCGTCCAGTTTAATCGTTTTATCAAATTCAGGCTCTTTATTCTCATCCTTATTAAAGAGATATCCCATAAATTTGAATCCCAACATATCTTGGCTTTGTTTATACCACAGCAGTCGGTTATAGTTCTGTATTTTGTGTTCACATTTGATTACAGCAGATTCATCTTGTTTCTTTATTAGGTCACCAGGACTCTGGTCAACAGTGTTACATAGACAGACAACTGCAGAGAAAGGAGTAAAGTAATGTTTAGGTTAAAATAATCTGTATAAAATCAAAGAATATTTAGAGTAAATCCATATTTGTCTATTATTACCTGTTAACCCCAGCAGAGATGCAGATATGCTAAGGAAAGAGTTCATTGTTGGCTCTGTGTACTATTTGTCTCTGCTATGAATTACATATAGGCACAAGCAGGAGGAAGTGATGTAAACGAAACAGTAAACAGGTGGGTCACAGGTCCGTTCTAATATGTCAAGCTTGGCAAAGAGAAAAGGAAAACTAAAACTAAAGAATTCCGTCTAAAATGTTTTCTTGTAAATTAGCATTTTTTTTATCAGGCTCTTATGTTTAGGTGGAGCAATTTCTGTTTAATAGCAATGAAAATTTTATTAGTCAGCTAATGAAATGCCTTAATTTCACAAATGTCACTTTAGTCATTTTATTGGTATTTAACCAATTTGATGGTCTTTTTGATGCAAAACCCTCTACAAGCCTCTTTTTATGGGGGGGGGGTACAACTTGAATCCATTTAACTTACTATTTTAAGTTATGACTTGTGATAAGTTGAAGTGTAGGTAAAGACGTGGCTGAGTAATTACTTCATGAAAGATAAGTTGCATATAATAGGCTGCAAAAATGTGGAATCAGATTGCCCCCTGTTGATCAGTGTTTTTTGTTATAGTTTAGGGCAGTTCTATGCACAACCATTAGTTAATACAATGGTAACAATGAATAATGGTTACAGCATTTATTTATTTTTTTAATCTAGATTATAAATTAATCTGGTTTAAGATCATTTGTTATATTTTTATCCAGGCATTGACATACTGTGTTTATTACTGGAACTGAATCAAAACCCACAGGTGTGGAGAAGGCGGTAAATATGCTTCAAACAAGACTTTAGAAAGAGACGTTTTTGTATTAGACAGAAATGATTTAGAGCACTGTGTAATATGCTGCACAGAAATACATTGCACTGTCTAACAGTTTGACTGATTTGATAGTCAGCGTGCCTTTATCCCTTGCATCTCCGTCCAGTTTGATCGTTTTATCAAATTCAGGCTCTTTATTCTCATCCTTAAAATAGAGATATCCCATAAGTTTGAATCCCACCACATCTTGGCTTTGTTTATACCACAGTATTCGGTCATAGTTCTGTATTTTGTGTTCACATTTGATTACAGCAGATTCATCTTGTTTCTTTATTAGGTCACCAGGACTCTGGTCAACAGTATTACCTAGACAGACCATTGCAGAGAAATAAAGAAGTGCGTAGTAATGTTTAGATTAAAATAATCTGTATAATACAAAAGTATATTCAAAGAAAATCCAAATGTGTCTACCTGTTAACCACAGCAGTGATGCAGATATGCTAAAGAAATAGTTCATTGTTAGCTCTGTGTACTATGTGTCTCTGCTATGAATTAAGAGCACAAGCAGGAGGAAGTGATGTAAACTGAAGCCGTAAATGGGTGGGTCACAAGTGTGTTCTGATATGTCAAGCATGGCAAAATGCTAATAAATAATAAAGTGCAATAAACCACAGTTTACATTGCAAAACAAATGGGCGTTATATGATAAAGTGCAATTTGCCATAGTATATAAAGATCAATATAAATGAAAGAAGTAACAATCTTTATCTTGAGCTGATACAACTGCAAGCTGTATTTTCTTCATTAGATTTTGTATAATTCTTCGGTAGCTAATCTGTTTGATCTTGTAAATAAAATTCAGGTTCTGGGTTGTCATACATTAGGCAGCTGTAAGAGAACATACTGTACATATTAATTATGTTAATGTAACACAAAAAAAATAGTGCTCACATCAAAAACTTTGTACAAACTAAAAGTTTTCTTTAGACAGATTTGTAAGGTAAATATAAAAATATAAATAATTAAAGAAATATCATTCATGTTTGTTTTATAAATGATACTATGAAATTCAGGAGACACTTGCAGAAGCAAATAATGTCATCTTTTGGCACTGACATCAAATGTTGGTTAGTTGCTGTAAGATAAAACTATGAAGATGCAGTTCACCATTACTTTGTATTTACATTTTATTCAGATTTATAAAAGATGAATTCTGAAAATAGATAAGATTTTTGCATTTTCATATTATTTTTTCTGAATGTTTCTAATCTAGAAACTAGTGTTTTATACACAAAACTGATAAAGGACTTTAATTTGTTCAAAATTAAAATGCAAGAGATGTGCATTTTCAATGCTGTTTTGACTTAATAATAATGGACATATAGCTCCCTCTACTGTTTTGTGATGAAGTTCATCAGTTCCTCAAATGCTGGCAGCAAATCAAACTTTGTACCCTTCTTTGTAGGTGATACGTAGTTGATGTGTTGAATCGTGTAATAGCATTAGAGATCACAGACTATTTGTATTGAGGTTTTGACTATCTATACCACTGTGCATACTAGCTGCACAGAAATACACTCCACTGTCATTATCAGACAGATCTTTTATGACTAGATGACCGTACTTGGTTGCATCTCCTTTCAAATCAATTTTGTTTTTAAAATCCTCCTCTGTTTGATTAGAACTAAGAAAGAGAAGTCCCATTAATGTTAATCCATGGTTGGGGGATTGTTTGTACCAGAGTATCACATTGTAGCTTGATATGCTGTGTTTGCACTCAAGCTGGACATTAACTCCTTTTTTCTCAAATAAATCTGAAGGACTTTGAGTGACTGTGTTACCACAGACAGAGCCTGTAATAAAAAATAAAGAGTATGTAAAAACAATAAATCATCACCACAACAAAATTGTATATATAGGCTGAACAATTGCATTAGCCATTTAGTTTGTACTCAAATGAAATAATACCTGTTAGCCAGAGCACTGTGACAGCAACAATAAGACAAACTCTGATCATCTTGACTTGTGCTGGTCAGAGAAAGTCTGCTAAAAAAGATGTCACACCACTAAACATCCTGTGCTTTGTAAGGTGTCTCATGAACTGCCCCCACCTGGATGTGAAGTTAAAATGACACCTGCTTCTAGTTTCATTTCAGGTTTTAGTGGTTAATGCGTCAGCCAACAGTTAACAGTCAGCTTGGGTCATGTGACCTTCTAAGCCTACTGTATAATGTAATGTGCCACTAGCGATATGGACTTGCTTATTTGACAGTCATTCTGCATCCCAATTTGCACTTTCCAAATGGTTATGAGTGTGTATCAAGTCCTCATCTAGCCTACCTGTCGACTACTTCCACTGCATATTTTGGATGTCTACCCTACCAGACATAACCAAATCGGATTTTGCCGCCTCTACTAATAGACTGATAAGATGAGGGAGATATCCAAAGGTGCAGTGCTGGGTAACGCTCACTGACACAGGACTGGGCCAAAAATCACAAGATAGCTTTAAAACTACAAAACTTTTTTGTAATTTCTAATTTTGAAGGTAAAATGATGACATGTGAATCTACTTGGTTACCTTTTTGAAAGCTCAGTATTGAAAGCTCAGTGGCAAATTATTTTTGCTCCTTAGTTATTCAAGTACAGTTTAGACACAATGAAAATGTCAATTTTACATAGAATTTGTTCTGGCTAATTCATGCAATACAATAATTCAAACGTAAAGTCCTAATTGCATTACTTAAAGGCGGAGTCCATGATGTTTGAAAGCCAATGTTGATATTTGAAATCACCTAAACAAACACGCCCCTACCCCAATAGAATCTGGACCTTCTGTTGATAGACCCGCCCCACACATACGCAACCCGGTTACTAGACACGCTCCTTACTGCTGATTGGCTATAAGTGTGTTTTGGTAGTCGGCCCGTCTCCTTTTCCAAAGTGTTTTTCAAACATCGTGGACTCCGCCTTTAATGGAAGACGGCTGCGAACATGTGGAAATAATGTGGAATCAGATTGCCCCCTGTTGATCAGTTTTCTGTAACTGTTTAAGTTCTATGCACATTGTTAATGCATTGTTAACAATAAAAAATATTTTACAACATTTATTATTTTAAATCGGGTTTTATCCAGTTTACAATCCCTTCTCTTTTTTTAATTGGGGTAGACATACTGTATTTTATTACTGGAACTGAATCAACAAACACAGGTGTTATATGCTTTAAACAAGACTTTTGAAAGAAACTGTTGACAGAAGTGATATTGAGCACTGTGTAATAAGCTGCACAGAAATACACAGCACTGTCTAACAGTGTGATAGATTTAAAAGTCAGAGTGCCTTTTTCCCTTGCATCTCCATCCAGTTTGATAGTTTTATTAAATTCAAGCTCTTTATTCTCATCCTTATAAAAGAGATATCCCATAAGTTTGAATCCCAATATATCTTGACTTTGTTTATACCACAGCAGTCGGTTATAGCTTGGTATTTTGTGTTCACATTTGATTACAGCAGATTCATTTTCTTTCTTTATTAGGTCACCAGGGCTCTGGTCAACAGTATTACCTAGACAGACAACTGTAGAGAAAAAATAAGTGCATAATAATGTTTAGATTAAGTAAGTTGTATAATATGTAGTTTTAAAGTAAGTCCAAATTTGTCTTTACCTGTTAACCACAGCAGAGGTGCAGATATGCTATAGAAAGAGTTCATTGTTTGCTCTGTGTACTATATGTCTCTGCTATGAATTACATATAGGCACAAGCAGGAGGAAGTGATGTAAACTGAAGCAGTAAACAGGTGGGTCACAAGTCAGTTCTGATATTGTCAAAATGTGCAATTAGGCATGTATTTTGGATATGACTTAACCCTGATAAGTCCCTTGGGGTCAGTCTTACCCCCAAGCCACTTTTTTTGTTAAAAAACATGGTTCCCTTCATCTCAGTGGAATAAGATTTTGTGACTTTTCTAGAATATCTATCAATATTCATATAAAAACACTGGGCTTGATTCTGTCATTCTAAAGGTGTGTAAAAATTTACCAAAAGACGCCCTTTGGGGGTAAAAATGACCCCAAATGAACATGAATGGAAAATGCAAAAAAACTTTTTATTTTAATTTGTCAAAATAAAATCAATGCATTTAGAATAAATCTGAAAATTTCAACACAGAAAATTAGGCCTGGTACTGGTAAGCGAAAATAGTAAGAAAATAGGACAAAACAGTTGAGTAACCAATACGTGACAATGACACATTAACAGAAATTTGTGATACGATCACGGAAAAACGCAGAAATTTGTGACAGTATCACGAAAAAGAATAAAAAAATTATGTGACTATAGGTACGTAATTTCGTGGTTTTATGAAAACTAAAGTTCATAATTTAGTCTTTAGATGTAAAGGTCTAACCATAAATTTAGTGTTAAATATGAAGCGCACCAAACTGTAAATTAATAATGAGACAAAGAGTAAATGCAAATGAAAATGATAGTAATAAGCAACACATTAATTTTGCAGACTGCAACAGGCTGAACATGTGTTGAGACACATTGCCCCCTGTTGATCAATGTTTTACTCTATTTGTTGATTTTTTAAGACACCTGTTTTTTGTAGACTCTCCCCAGACTTTGAAACACTGTGTGCTCACTCACTGAACAGAAATAGATGGCATCATCATCTGGCTCTAAATCCTTCACAGTTAGAGATCCACTCTCAGGTTCAGATTTATTGGCCTCTAGTTTATCTTGCTTAGAGTTTTCATATTCTGGTTTGCTGTAAGTGGTTGTGAATGCTACGAGCATCATAGTTTCTCCGTGGCGTTGTCGGTACCAATACATCAGTCTGTAAGTTGAACCCTTATTCTGCGTGCAGTTTATCTGAACAGAACTCCCTTTCGGTTTATAAATAACAGTAGGATTTTGCTCAACATCATTTTTACCAGCAGTACCTGCGCAAAAATAGAGTACATGAGTTTAATAGTTTAAAGAATAAAGTGAAGAATAAAAAAGAAAGAGATGTTTGCATTCAGGGTGTAGATACCTTGCCACCAAACCAAAATTATAATTAATAAAATTGTAGTTCTGATCATGTTGGATTCTAGAGTGTAACGTGTTGCACTAATGTGGGTTGATTAAAACTGCTGCTGTTGTACAGGATGTGACATCAAAAGGTTGAAAGTGACTAGCAAATCAACTTACAGTAAATACAGCAGTGTTTCAATAAAAAGACACCTGACTTAAATAATAACATTAAAAATTATATATTTGTGTTGGGTTTTGGGTTAGAATATTTGAATAACAAACTATACAGTGCATAATGTCATGTAGTTGATCACGTATTACAAGATGGGTTTTGATTATCGTTATTGGATAAACTTAAGTTCCAACAAAATGTAAAGGATTAAAGTAAATATTTCATATATTTATAATTAATGTGAGCTGGTAATAAACTTTTTTTTAATGACAGGTATAAATGCATACGTAAAGTGTGGATATCATTTTAATAAATCCTCCATTGCTAGATACAGACAGTTGCAGTATTTAGGTACAAAGAAACATATCTCAAACCATCTGTTATAAATGTTGGCAGGAAATGCAACCACTTTCCATCTAGAGGTGAAACAATTTCATGGTTTGTATGTAAAAGCATTTTATTCAGTATGATACCTTCAAGCTGTCTTCTTGCACATAAATACATGCAAAGGCCCTTCTACCCTCAATTGTTTGAATTAACTTTTGATTATGAACCATAAACCTTGTCATGCAGGCTTTGCAACTTAATTTTAATTAATTCGTCAGTTGCAATGTTTTATGGCGTAATAGCACTTTTGGAAGTACTTCGACTCGCCTGAAAAGTCCGCTCCCCTTCTCACTCTCATAATGGGAGAGGGAGGGTGTTACTGCGCCGAGTCGAAGTACTCCCAAAAGTGCTATTACGCCATAAAATATAGTTACTCTTTTATCTCTAAATGGCAGCATTGAATAAATGGGGCTAAGCTAAATGCTATCGTAGCGTCGCAGCGCGCTCCAGCGCATACGTGCACACACACAGATGATAGAGGGATGATTCAACAGTTCTTAGTTAAGGTAATAACATATTTTAATATTGAAAATGAGTAGACTATTCCTTTAAGCTCTGTCTGGTTTGAGGTAGCTAACTCAACTGCTCCCCTCAAGCCTTCAAATGCAGTCCAAAGTCTAAACTGTGGAAAAACTTGGTCTCCGTCTTCTTAGACAAAACTGTAGAAAGGCCGAAAGACAATAGAAAAAGGACAGATTGTGGGCCCTATTTTAACTATCTAAGGGCATTGTCTAAAGCGCATGGTCTAAATGGGCATGTCCAGTGCCACTTTTACTAATTTAACGACGGGAAAAAAATGGTTTGTACACCGACTGCACAGTCGAAAAGGGTTGTTCATATTCACCTAATGAGTAATAGGTGTGTTTTAGGTGTAACATGCAATAAACCAATGAGAGTCTTATCTCTCATCCCTTTTAAAAGCCAGTTGCGCTGGCACTATGTCTAATCCCTATTTAGATGACAGACTTTGTAAAATGAAAAAATAGGCGGAGGAAGAAGACCACCAGTTTAAGCATAATGTTAAAAAAATGTGTTGTTTTCATTTTTATTGAAATTTAAATTTTTTAGATTAAAACCTTAAAAGCATTTTTCTTTCTGTCATAGAATACAAAGAGCAGGCTTTTAATTGCTGTAATATACAATAAATCCGTAGGGTAGCATTTTAAAAACATTTAAAAATAGATGCATTGGTTTAAAGCAAAGCATTTATTTGCAGGCTACAGGTGAAGCAGCTCTTTACGCCTTCTAATGTCTCATAATCGGTCCTCATTTATGTTCAAGAGACTTAATAATAATATTTTATATTTCAATCCTTTAATCTTTTATATTTAAAAGCGATTTTGTGCTGGTGCGCATTCATGTATGTGATAAGCAAACCCGCGTTGTCGTCCTGTTTATATGCGCATATTACTAATGCGCTCTTTAAATAATAAAAAACATATTGACTTTTGACTTTAGACCAGGTTTTAGTTGGTCAAGGGCATAGTTTGTTTTAGTTGCCTCAAAATAGCAACACGCCAATAATGCGCCTGAACACAACTCGTTTTCAGACCAGAACGCCCATGGGTGCAAAATTGGGCACAAATGCATTTGCTATTTAAACAATGTGGCGCTAAACGTGAAAATTATAATTGCGCTGGGTTGAAACTAGCAAAAGACACTTGCGTCGCGCATTGTGCCGGGTGTATGATAGAGCCCTGTATGTTTCTCTTTAAAGGTTCAGAGACTCTCTTTCATCTTATCAATCTGCAGCTAAGTCTATGAGAGCAGCATTATTTTTCTAATTTACTTGAAACCAACCAAGTGCTGTTCTCTATTATTCAATTGATTGTCATTTTCTCACCGGCTGCCTCTGTTACTCTGTGTGAAACCTTCTTGAGATATTTCAATGATTAAATTACTGATATTAGACACAAAATTACAGATATAAGACCTAGTGTGGGCCCTATTTTATATGTCTCTCATACTCCATCATTATTTTCTGCCTCTTGCTTTTAAACCGGTTGACTTACAGGACGTGAAAGAAGTGATTGAAAAGTTAAACCCTCCAACTGCCCTTACTATATTACACATCCTAAATTCTCAAAATTAATTTTTGCCTCAGTTGGGCCTTGTTTGGTATCTCTTATTAATAAGTGCCTTCTGACAGGCTCCGCCCCTGCGAATCTTAATGTCCCATTGTTCAACCCTCTACTCAAGAAGCCTTCACTGGACCCGTCAATCCTAAAACATTTTGGCCAATCTCTGTTTTACCATTAATATTCACATATTTCATATTTTTCAAATGCTACACCATCTTTTATTTTAGGTCCTACTCTAAAAATGAGTCCATTCACAGCATTTTCTTTAGGTTGTGTGCATGACTAATCCCTTGCTATTTATTATATGTGCAAAACAAAAAAAATTATATTTATATGAAAAATGTATTTTCACACACTTCAGTAAAATGAGAATAACTTTTGAATGCGACATGCTAAAGAGTTCATTCTTTTTTTGGGTGTTTGCTGTCTGCTGCTGGTAACAACCAGAACTGTCTGCAGTCTGCTAGTGCACCAGAGTTATCTACTTTCAAAATAGTGTTTACAACATAAAAAAAGATAATTTGGTGTTTCGTCATATGAAAAACATAAATAACAATATTTGTCACAAACAGCAGCTTTTTATGTAACTTCAAAAGGTTTTCTTTAAAATGATATAAAGAAATTGCACTTATTCCACTGTATGTGGTTATGGGGACACTTTTTTAGGCAGAAATTGTATACAAAAAGTGTATTATTCCTCCCATCATTTGGAGTAAAATAACTTTTGCATAGATTATGATAGAGAAAAAATTCCTTTTTCCTCTGCAAGCTGGCAATTGCTGGAATCAAAAAAAATCTGCAGGTAGCTGAGGCACCCAGGGCCAGAGTTATACACTTTCAAATAAAAACTTTAGAAAAAAAAACATCAAAAGGCGGCTATTTATTTTTGTGTTTATTAGAGGACTGACATCACATACAACCATGTTTAGCACGTTCAACAGTGTTTTATGTAATTTCAAAGGGTTTCCTGTAAAATTATACCAAACTTTTGTATGTAAACCTCTGCATGTGGGTATGGGAAGCTTTTGAAATTGGGTAGGCCAAATCCAGGCGAAAATCTCTAAAATAGCTTCAGGGTGTAAGAAGTTAATTTCTAAGGTTATGGAGAAAATAGTATTGAATCAACTGCAACACTTTGTGACAAATAACTGTATCTATGAGACTTTTCAGTCTTGCTTTAAGTCTGACATTTAACTATTGGTTATCTATCCGGTGATTCTGTGATTCTCATTCTTTTTGATTTATCAGGCGCTTTTGACACTATCGATCACCCCACTCTTATATTTAGACCTAAGTTGTGTGTGGGTCTAAAAGCAACAGTGCTGAATTGGTTTCAGTCATATCTGTCTGATGACAGAATTTTGTAATTTGGGTAATTTTATCTCCCCTACTGCACCCTTATCCTATGGTCTTTCACAAGGCTCTATCTTGGCCCCTTTTATATTTTCTCTTTACATGATACCCTTACGCTCTCTCTAGGTCATCCTCAGACGAGCCTTCCATCGTTGCCTCCAGTCATCCCGATTCTCCATGCATCTGGCCAGTTCGTTGGTGCTCTTGGCTCCTGCATCCCCTCTTGAGTATGTCAACTAGGGATGCTCCGATCGATTTGGCCGCAGATCGGTATCGGCCGATAACGGCATTAAATGACTCGATCGGTCTTCGTTAAATTTGCCGATCTTGTGAACCGATCTTTCTGTTTACTTTTGTCTGTCATGATATGGCTCCTCAATGCGGCTGCACGTAGAGACCATTTTTACGCAGTGAGAGCATTTTTATAACCCGTGGCTGATGAGCGACGTGTAGATTTGCATTTCTCTCTTTGCCTTTAAAGAGATATGTGTATTTTCTATGAGGACGCGGTCCGGTCCTAACATCGCGACCCGTCTTCACATCCCCATCAAACAGCGTATACAACACATATCTATCGCGGAAAATTGCATCCTCATGTCAAAAGTTTATTATTTGCATGCGTTTTAAAGTTTTGAGCGTTTAAACTTTAATTTTCCTCACAGCTGCTCTCGTCTGCATACACCCGCCGCGCGCACACACAGCAGCCTTTCATCAGTGCACGTGAACAGAGCGATCTCTGTCAAGTCTTAAAGCTACAGTAACCTAATTCATCTCTCAACAAAAATCACTCTCTGCTCTTCACTAAAGAACTGTTGTACTTCATACGAATGCGTGTATATTTAATTCATACAGTAAAGACAGTTAACTGTTTTATTTTCATTAGTTTTTACAGACATAAGCCTTTTTAAAGGCATATAAAATTTCTCTTTGCAGAAGAAATATTTGTTGTGCTAATTTATTTGATTCTCTATTAAAACAATAATATACCTAATTACTGCAAGTAATATATCAAAGGCAACATCTGTGGTTTTACTTTATCTAGAAAAAATGTTAAAAGTTACAGTCATCAAAGAGCTCGCATATCAGCTTGAAAAATCGGTATCGGCATTGGTATCGGCCGATCACGAAGACAACAAATCGGTGATCGGTATCGGCCTGCAAAAATCCTGATCGGAGCATCCCTAATGTCAACGTATGTTATCGTGGGACATCCTCTTGACCGATGGCCATGTGTTGGTTCCCATAGCACCAGCTTGCTGGCTGGCAGCTCTCGATGCCTTCGGCAATGTCCTGCAAGTCTCATTCTCCTCACAGCAATCTTGTTGCTCACTCTAGGCTCAGTTCTAAGGAAACACAGTGTTTCTTTCCATTTTTCTGCAAATGACACTCAGATCTATATGCCAATCAAAAGAAATTCTTCTACATCAATAAACGTCATGTTTCAATGTTTAGAGGAGGTAAAGTCTTGGTTGACCCTGAGCTCTACAGTGGCATATCTAAGTCTCAAATTGACCATTTACAATTAGTCCATAACACTGCGGCCAGACTCATTCAGAACTGTTCCAAACAGAAACATACTACTCTGATTTTTGGCCGCCAGTACACCTAAGAATAGATTTTAAAATTCTTCGTTTACAAATCATTAAAAAAAACGTAGCTCTGTTTATCTTTGTGAGCCTTCACACCCATCTACTCCATCCAGAAGTTTAAGATCCTGTGATCAGGCGCTGCTAGTTGCTACAGGATAATAGTACTAGTCCCTCACTCTAGCGCAGGATACTTTCACAGTAGCTGGCCCACTGGACCTCTGGAACTCTCTGCCATAGACATTTGAAATGCCCCTGTTTTTAAGTCTCTTTTAAAAACTTATTTAATTTCCCTAGCGGTTTTCAATATTTTTCTTGCGTTTTTATTTTTCTCTGTGTTTTATTTTGTATTCCTCTCATGTGAAGGACTTTGGTCAGCCTTAGGGCTATTGTAAAAGTGCTGTATAATAAACTGACCTTGACCTTAAAACTGACCTAGGAATATTAATTTAAATGTAACAGTTTTGATCTCCAAAATATTGACGGTACAAAACTGCCACCTGTTGTTTAAGTTTAAAAGTGCAGAATGTTTTTTGTACAACACTCCCTAGCCTTCACCACACTGTGTTCACTCACCAAACAGAAATAGATGGCACTGTCTTCTGAATCTAGATTTTTCACTGTGAGAGATCCACTTTCTGGATTACTTTTCTGAACTTCATATTTGTTAGCAAACTCATGTTCAAACTCTGCTTTTGCATAAGGGGACGTGAATACAATGAGTCTCATTGTTTCTCCAGGTCGCTGTCGATACCAGTACATCTGGTAAAAGGAGGTACCCTTATACTGTTTGCAGTTCATAGAAGCAGAAGTGCCCGTTTGGTTCCAAATAATTTTAGGCTCTTGAACAACATCACTTGCACCTGCAGTGCCTGTGCAATAATAATAAAATAATAATAAAATTAGAATTTAAGAAAATATTGTTTTAATTGCTATGGTGATAAATGTAAATAGGTACCTTGGATCCATTGCAGTAACAGAATCAGTGACATAATTGTTGTAACCATGTTGAATTTTGGAGGAGCACAGACCTTAGAGTGTACCAACCTTAGAATAGGTTTGAAGTCTACCTGCTGGTATACAGGATGTGACATCAGAAGTCCTACTGTAAAAGTATCAAGTAAAGGATATGAACATGAAATAATAACATCTTTCCGTGAGAATAAAATTAGACATTTATTTTACAATCCATATTACTGGTATATATGGATACAAAATGCAAAGCTTCTTGACTATATTGATTCAGAAATTAAAATTTCCCCATTAATAATAAATGTTAAAATGTACCCTTAAAAGTTTTTTTTTTTTTTTTGCAAGAAGTTAATGCTGCTTACTGGCACAGAACTAAAGTTAACCCACAAATACAGTTAGAGGTTTAGGCTGAATCTTTTGCTGATAAGCAATTAGCTTTGCTGTGCCATTTTTGTATTAGATACAGGAGAGTCAGAGCATTGTGTAATATGCTGCACAGAAATATGCTGCACTATCAGATGGATTAAGCTTTTGGATTGTTAAAGTGCCGTTCTTTCTTCCATTTCCCTTTAAAAGGATCTTGCTTGTAAATTCAGTTTCGATGTTTGCTTGCTCACCATTGAGGTCTCCCATCAGTTTAAAGTCCATGCTGTTATGGGGCAATTTATACCACAGCATTTGGAAATAACTTGGTATATTATGCGTGCATATGAATGTAACTGATTCATCTTGGTCCTTTATTGAATGAGAAGGACTTTGCTGAACAGTTTTACCAAAAGTGGTACCTGTGGAGAGAGAGAGAGAGAGAAATGATGGAGAAGATAAGAGACAATTATAAACTGGCAAGTATTTATAACTTTAGCAAAAAATCTACAACAATCTGGTACAAACTTACCTGCTGGGAGACACATTAAAGTAACTACGTATTTTAGAAGAATATACTTCTTCATGTTGTTTTCCTGTGCTAAGTAAGTAAAAGTTGATTAAACATCGATGGAAAAAAAAGAAGGTAATAAAGGAAGTGATGTCATCAAGAGAATGTCTGACATCAAATATTCATATGCACATACATTCATACATAAATACCTATACAATATGTCTGTTTTGTGTCGGTTCTAATTAAAATTAGTTTGTGTTATTTAATTTAACAACAACATTTATAAATGAATTGTGAATATATTATGGATAAACAAAATAACAGGAGATTTAGATTTGATGAGAGCTGAATTCTGGGTATTTTTTTTTTAGTAGATTCAAATACAGAAACGTTTTAATTTAATAATTTAATAAATTGAGATTTGATAAACACATTATTGTCTTCATGGTTTATAGATAAAAAAAAATGTTTTATGAATAAAATACACTAGTCACAACATTAGACGGTCAAAAAGGTTAATCAAAGTTGTCCTAAGACAATAATGGGTTTCAAATTTGATACAAAATTAGACAACTTTTATGAAAGGTTTTGATCCACTTAAAATGTTGACTAATGTATATGTGATAGGTATGCACTAGTTTGCCACCTATTGGCTAATAATGTCAATGTCATCTGTTTTCATAATGCATTGTACAGTTACAGAATTGAGAGGTTATAATTGTCAAAAGCACTTTTATGAGCTTAGTATCTCCTCATTTATTTATATTTTTTGTTTTTATGCAGTTTATGAATAAATATCCATCTTAAATTTACGCCATTGTTGATGTAGGAGGCAAATCTTAAAAGCTTTTAATTCGCATTTTCCATAAATATTTTATTTGTTCCTCTATGGGGCGCTAAAGGCCCAAGAAAACAAAATACGCTGCGTCCCAAACCGCATACTTCCATACTATATAGTAGGCGAAAAGCACTACTTCTCGTACTCTTTGCCTACTATATAGTATGGAAGTAGGAGGTTTGGGACGCAGCATTCGTTATGCAGCATTTAAATTGCTAATGATTTTTTTATTGAAACATTTGGAAGTCCTGTATGTACACTTGTTTACTCGTTTACATATAATTTTCTAACAGTAAATTTCTATTTAACAAATTAATTTCTTTTTTTATTTTGTTAAAATGTGTAAACTATTAAACGCATGATGATCAATGTTTTGCTTAGTGTGCTTTAAGTCCTCATTTGTACCATGATCTGACAGTGGCCGATTGTGTTGTTTCTTTTACGCATAGATTGTTTTACGTTCTTTATTATATCTGTCTACAAACCAGACCGTGCGCACTTTTAAACTGTCGCAAAACCGCCCTAGTTGTGCCGTTGCTGTAGTTGTGCTTTACGGCATTTGAATCATGGCGGTGTCGCAGAGCAGTGTACTACTGAGCACGGTAAAACATTTGGCTTTTTAACACTTCAGAAACGAATAAGATCGAATGTCATGCTTTCTGGGTCAGATTATGATTTCAGCAGTGGATGAATTGTGCTGCTTCTGCGTGTTGCACTTGCAGAGTTTTTGTTATTTCAGAATTTAAAGCGAACATTTTGCTCAGACGTGTATTCATGTTTAATGTTTGCCATTAGGCTTGTAAACACCAGTAGACCTGACCAGCGAGTTAACTTTACATACTTATAACTATTCTTAAATCTACTTAATTGCTTGATTTATAGTGTTTAGTATCTTATATTAACTAACAACATTGTGTGGGTTTATTTGTTAGTCAATTGTATATTTATTTGTATTTTGAGTAAAGTATTGCAGATAGCCCAGTCTGGTTTCTGTTTCAAAATGTTGTTTTTATTGGTATTGCTTTTATTAATATGCTTTTTATTAATAATAGCAACAATATTAATAGCAACAATATTTATGTTTTGGATTGTGAAGGGACCTTTTGTGAGAAAGAAGTTTGGGGAGCAATTTCTTATATATATTTTTTTTATTGTTGCAATTAATAGTAAATTCTGTTCTCTACACTTCAACTCTAAATCAAAGCAAGGTTGCCTGTGGTATTTGGAGTTTTAATCTAATACATTTATTTTGTTACCTTTGTGTATACCTTGCAACACTGTATGTCACTTTGGATGAGTATATCTGGCAAATGCATAAATGTAATGTACTGTGCTAAATGTCTTTTTAAAGTAATATTTGAGAGAGATAGTAACATCCTTATTTTTCTGAATCCACATAACTTCTTTCCTGTTTATGCATCTGGCAAATGTTTTTATTCAAAGCAAATTTAATAGTGCATTACAAGGTTTATAAGGCTGGATTATCCTGACCAAAATTCATATTGGTAATTTAGGGATGAATGACGGTATACAATAAATGAATAGTTTGGTTCTAAAACGCGATATAAACTATATAAAAAAATTAGTTGCCACCAAAATCATTATTTTATCAGGTCAGTATTAAAAAGTAAATTCTTAATTTTATGCAAAATCCGATATCCGCCATCTTTTCTCCAAAACACGATAAACGGCAGTCCTCCTTCTCTGCAGAATGCAATAAATCCGCTCAACAAATCACAGTGCACCATTCCACACAATGTAAACAACAATGGCGGCGCGTTGAATACACACAGAATCCTAGTTTTCCTCATCTACTTTGTATTTCATAATCAACAAACCAACAAAAACAAAAGAATACTTTTGATGGCATTGATAAACCTGTGGTGGTTTTCTGTGACAGAGAAGAAATGTAAGCCACTCGGGCGACGGAGAAATGCTGTATGTTGCTTGTTTTTACACGACAGCATAAAGCTTCCATCATGCTAACACATTGACCCCATGAGATCTTATGAAAAACTTTCCCTTTATTTACTCGAAGTCAATGAAAATCGAGCAGGACCAAAACATTTTACAGCTGATTGCTGTCAAAAAAAAAGTTAAGCAACAACATCCCAAGAATGATAGCAGCAATGACAGTGTACTATAGACCATTTCAAAGGATGTAAACAACACTGGTCCAGAAGCACTTCCTGTTTCCGTTTTTTAACACTAGATAAACGTTGGGATGGGATAAAATAAACCAACAGAACATATAAACCTGAATTAACTGAAGTTAAACAAAAATCTTAAATATAATTATATATGTGAAATAAAAAAATAACTGTCACAAACTGTAACAGGAAGTGTTTCTGGACCAGTGTTGTTTGTCATATATAGACCAGTTCAAATGATGTAAAGTAAGTGTTTTGATTAATGCCATTAATGTTTATTTTTTTAAATCAGTAATGAATATAACATGGCAAAGATGAATGCACATTTATATATTAATTAATATATTTATAGCATTTATTGCATTTTGCAGAAAAAAAAAACTTTTTTATAATAAATCTTTGAAAGTCAAAATATGGATTTAAACTTTTACTGTTATTATATCCTAAAGATGCTATGTGAAAGTTTGTAACAGAAAATAGAGGATTCCATCTTGTCACTTTCTTGGTATAGAAAACGCGTTTTTACCAAAATTAGTCAAAATGGATTTAATGCGTTTTGGAACTAAACACTTCAAATATCTTGGTGATTTTTACAAAGTGGAATAAATGTTTACAGCATGTCAAAGTCTCGTGTGCAATGTCACAATCATCTTTAAAACAGTGTTTGAAAAATATATAATTCAAAGACATGGTTTTTCATGTTTAAACATTTAGCACTAAACTGTATAATTTTTTTGTGCAGCTAATGCAATGCTCTTTAGAAATTGAGCAACAAGAACACCGTGTTTTAGCCAGAAAATGTAGGTTCAACATGTTGATTTGCTTTCACGAAAGGGGTTAACTGTGTTTTAAGCTGGCACTGTAGATGTTGTCTTTGAAAATAATTCTCAAATTGTATGTGTTACAACTGACCCTTGATCTTTCTCTCCAGATCAGAGGTTTTATTAGGAAGGGTGTTGCAAACTGTGGTATACATACATGGACAATAAATGATGGTAGAATCTAGTCACACATTAAGGCACTAAAATATTTAAATGTTTTGATTATTTGCATAGGGCAGGGCTTTGTTTGGTCACTTTCCAAATTTCATGTTAAGATGCACAGACTGAAAATAACTAGTCATTCAAGAGACAGTTGGTTTACTTGCAACCGATCACAGGAAAGATATTCAGTTTTTATATTGCACAACAAGTAACAAAGAAAAAAGACCATATATGTTGTTTTTGATAAGCTCATTTAGAAATGTCTAATTAGTTCAGAATATGTTCAGAAGTAACCTTTTTGTAGCTGTTGCTGAGTAAAACATTTTGTTTTGTATTTACTTCAAGTGCCTACAGGAGTGAGTAGGATGTAGTGATGCTCACTAAAGAATGTACCTTTCATGCCCTTTCTCTTTTGCCACCAGAAATGGTGGGAGGCATCAAACAGAGGGGCTGCAATACTCAGCTATTTGGGTGAGAAGGTCCCCCTTCTTTACTGCCTGGAGACAGAGCAACAAGATGAGGAGCAAAAGGTGGAAGAACACCTCCTTTATCCTCTGGAGTGCTTTCTTTTTGGGGAGGACCCCCATGCTGGCCTGGAAAAGCTACAGCAGTGCGACAGCGGCTCATCTTCTCAGCAGTGTGGGCGTGTCTTTAAAGAGGGCGAGACGGTCTACTCCTGCAGGTTAGAATAGAAAGGGAATGGGTAAAAATGGTTCGAGTTGGTTTTCTAGTTTGTTTGTTTTAGTATTTTTAGGTGTGCTATGTTTCGCTGTTTGCACAGTAGAAATGCACCTCAAAGGCAAGTTCGGCCCTAGTGTTTCCTAGTTAACCATTCAACTTCAAGCCTTGCATTTTTAGGAAAACATGCCAAAAATGTGAGAGTGTGCGACTGAATTTTAAATCCAGTTGCACATGTGCGACCAGTAAATTTGCCCCCCCCACCCTCCCTTATTAGGAATTTGTACCTACCTGAGAAAATAACTGGCTAATAGATAGCACACTAGTGAAACTAAAGAACTAAAGCCTAAAATTTTATGCACTTATCCATTCTTTTCAGTGTTTGTGAATATAACTGTTGGCTAGGATGAGCTAAATATACATTTTGAACTAACAGATACTCTATAGTCACCCGTAAAGACTTTTTCTTCCACTGTTTCCACTGTTTACTATTTGTACTGCCATGACAGCGATGGATGGTGCTGTCAGTTCACCTTGTTGCATCTTCAAAAGTGCAGAATAAAATGTGACACTGAATTTGAAACAGCTTATTGTAATTTTTGCATCCATTATTAAAGCAATTATTAGTAATACAGTGGAAATTAGTAGATTTGGTTAGCATGTTGATTTACGGTGTGCACCCCTAAATTTTCTGGTTGTGCCCCTAAAATGTTCAATTGGGGGCCACTGTGCTCCTTGTGAAAAAAGTTAGTCTGGAGCCCTGAGGCCATTAGGGTTGTGTCTGTTTCTGTATCAGAGTCAGGAGAGCCTACAAGGGCTTTTAACGGCGTGGGGTTAGGGTTAGGGTTACCCTAACCCGTTTACCGGCGTGGCTATTGTGATTTTGACGCCTGCTGTGTTTGCAGCGCATACAGTGCAGCTTACCAACAGTACAAACATCTCAAGTTCACATTATTTTGTTTTACATACATTTATTGGCAAAAACAATGCACTGTCACTTTAATTGACCTTGAGCAGCGAACCAAAATAAAGCCGATGCTGAAACGATCGCTGTTTTAGCGCAACTTCTGCTTGTTTTGGTAGAGTTTCTTCAATAAATTAGTGATTTTGTTTAATTGAAATGTATACTTTTATATATAATTCATACAACAGTTCTTTCTGGTTCTCGAAAATAAGTGCGTTTACCTGCACAGTCGTACACCGATTATGCTTAATAAACTAATAACACAGGGTCATGTAAACACGTAAAAAGTTTTCTTTTATCGGGAAAAGCCCATAAACAGTGTAAGCAAAAAACTCATTAGCCCAATTTCGTGTGGCATGTACACACCTTAACCATCTTTCTCATGGTTTTGTCCATGTGCGCATGTCTCTGCGTGTGAAAGACAAACATCACACGTGGAAGTAGGCGCAAAGTAACGCATAAAAGTCTCCACTCGAATAAAGCAGTTGGCAGAGTAACTGCGAAAATAGAAGCTCATGTTATATTTACAGGTTCTGCAGACAAGAGAAGAGATACAAGTATAGCTTAAAGTATTAGTCAATTTTCTTAAAAAAATTAAGATAATTTACTCACCGCCATGTCATCCAAAATGTTGATGTCTTTCTTTGTTCAGTTGAGACGAAATTATGTTTTTTGAGGAAATCATTCCAGGATTTTTCTAATTTTAATGGACTTTAATGGACCCCAACACTTAACACTTAACTCAACACTTAACATTTTTTTTTCAAAGAAGTTTCAAAGGACTCTAAACCAGGGCTATTCAAATCTTACCCTGGAGGGCCGGAGCACTGCATAGTTTAGGTCCAACCCTAATCAAACTTACCCACCTGTGATTTTCTAGTGATCATGAAAACCTTGATTAGCTTGCTCAGGTGTGTTTGATCAGGGTTGGAGCTAAACTCTGCAGTGCTCCGGCCCTCCAGGGTAAGATTTGAATAGCCCTGCTCTAAACCAGGCATGAAAATCCCTCACCTTTCGGCGAAATTCGCCGTTTTGAATCCAAAAAAGGTGACCCACGTGAATCATGTAGATTCGATGATAAAACATTTTTTGGGGGGGGGGGGGGTATGCGCGCGTTGTTTGAAGACGCGCCCTTCGCCATCATCCAAACATGTATCCCAGACATTAGGTTTGTTTGAGTTCGTGCTGCTCTGCAAAAACCGACAGGCAGGCAGGTGACATCAAAGTACCACGAGAGGGAATCGAGAAGTCATAAGGAAGTCTGCTTTCGAACGGCACTAACGCTACTGTGATGTCAACCGCATTTCTGTGTTCTTCGTCATACAAGCTTGTTGAAGATGCGTAGAGCGACTGCCTTCTACATAGTCTAACACTGCAAAGTGACCTAAAAGATTTTTGTTGGAATGGATTGGAACGAATTATGGACGTACTCCTCGCTTGTAAGACACATTGGTCTACTAGTCTACGGCTGTAAGTACTTAAATGTAAATATGGTGAAACTGCAAAATATTGCATGAAATGCTGTAATAAGAACATACTGTTACTAATACAGTTCATAAGAAAGTTTACCGTTTACAGTAACATTTAAGCGATTTTAGACTATTTGAGCGACAAAGATGCTAAAGTGAACTGTTTTCAGTGCGCATCCGCGCACAAACTCAAAAATCACGCAAACGCATATTTTTTTGGGCTTGACAGGAGATATACACACAAACTATATTGTAATACCACAGTCTCTGCAAGTATTCTCATAAAAACAGTCGATTATTATAAGTGAGCAGTTGATCATGTGTCAGTGTATAGATCGCTTCTCCGTTGTTAAAGGGACAGTTCGTCTCATAAGAAATGCTTATGTTTGAGTCACAATGTTAATCAAACTACAAAAGACAAAAGGAAATCACTTTTATAGCTTTAAAAAGATTAATTATATTTAATTTATAGTATGAAAACAGTGTTATGTTAATTTGATACTGTTTTTCTACCTAATCAATAATGTTAGATCTTACTTTATTTGTAACTTTGTTCTTTTCTATTTTATGTGCTTGTAATGCCTTGATTTGTTCTTATTTTAGTTTCCCACATCACTTTTTTGCTTATCTGAAAATTATTCAACCCATGACTCAAAAACCATAATGTACATTATTACGTAATTGATTTAACCAGTGCTATATTGTAAAATTAAGTCATTTTAAATTAGATGTAGGCCTTCAGGTCCACCCTATTGGAAAACCAACTTAAAATTGTATGGCCTTGTGACTGATGGTCTGATTATGGCAAAATAAAATTATTGCAAATGTAAAATAGTAAGTGAATTCTACTTGTTACAGCTTTCCACATTTATCAACCCATTTAATTAAATATGGTTTCTGTTACTAGTCAAATGTTTACATTTTAAATCTAAATTGTCCGTCAGAATTAAATAATTGAAATAATGGTCATGTATGTTATGGTGGGAATTTTGTTTCTGCACACGTGGAGGGATGTTGAGTTCCTTCCTTCTTTTTTGTCCTTGGCTATCACATGCCTGAAGAATAAATAAGTTAAGTTACAGCATGTTCCCTAATGAGCCCATAATATTTATTCTGGGGGGGTCCTTCCACCTCGCGGCCCCATCAGAGGCCACATCGCCCCTCGAGCGTCCTTCTCACCTTTTTCACCCCTGACCCGTTTTCATGCCTGCTAAACGATCCCAGACGAGGCATAAGGGTCTTATCTAGCAAAACGATTGTCATTTTTGACAAGAAAAACAAATGCACTTTTAAACCACAACCCTCTTCTTCCTCCGGCTGTGTGACGAGCCAGCATGACCTCACGTAATTGCGTAGTGACGTAGAAAGGTCACGTGTTACATATATGAAACGCACATTTGCGGACCATTTTAAACAATAAACTGACACAAAGACATTAATTTGTATCATTCGACATACAACAACGTCGGAACGGTCCTCTTTCTCTACTCTTGTAAACCCTGGGGCGTAGTTTCGCATGCATCATCCATGACCTCTTGACTTGATGACGTATTGCGTGAGGTTGCGCTGGCGCATCACAGGACCGGAGATAGACGAGAAGTTGTGGTTTAAAAGTGCATATTTTTTATTTTGAAAAAAATAATAATATTTTTTAAAAATGACAATCGTTTTGCTAGACAATCGACCCTTAAAATGACAATCGACCCTTATGCCTCGTTTGAAATTGTTTAGAGTCCTTTGAAACTTAGTTGAAAAAAAAAACGTTAAGTGTTGAGTTAAGTGTTACGTATTGGTGTCCATTAAAGTCCATTAAAATTAGAAAATTCCTGGAATGTTTTCCTCAAAAAACATAATTTCTTCTCGACTGAACAAAAAAAGACATGAACATTTTGGATGACATGGTGGTGAGTAAATTATCTGGATTTTTTTTAAGAAAATGGACTATTCCTTTAAGACGGATATGCTGTTGGCTTTTTGAACGACTATTATGTACTATAGGTGGTGACGTCACTGCCTGCCAGAAACCTGACAATTCTCCAAGTCCCATGTAAATGCATTTGTCTGCATAGCCGGTTTATTGATTTGCATGTAAACGCATGAAAACAGATTTCAATAATAAGCATATTTTTGATAGTTATCCGCTTATTCTGTGCATGTAAATGCACTCAATGATGAGAGGCTTTTTCAGCCATGCTATATTCCCTCAGTATATAAACAGAAACCGTTTATATCATTCCGCCATTGGTCCTTTTAGAATCAGTAATAGAGGCTTGTTTAACCATATGAGCCATTATGGTCACATATTTGTGACTGTTAAAAGCTGCCACCAGAGCAGACGATTTGCAGGACAAATGCTCTTTTTAAACACACTGTGTGTTTATTCATGTTACAGACACTTAAAATAAGAGCATGTCTATCAATCAATAGTTATCGACAACATCGCTCTCCTCTTTTGTTGTGGCAACAACAGAGTTAATGACAGCATGCCAGTTTTACCCTGTTAAATGGGAGATTGCACACGAATAGTGCATTTATAGACGTGACTTCGGGGGTCATTGTTTATTAACTTTACAGTAAGTTATTTATATCACAAACTAGTTTGGAACTTACTGTTAAGACACTGATTGACTACTTGTCTGCTACTGCCTGAACAAGAGACCTGCTTACTGAAGAGAAAGGCTTGGCTGGTTTCACTGTCACCACAGTGACCTGGGTCGCCAGTAGCAAACAATGGAATGCGCTCTGCTGGACAAACTAGTTTTAATTACACAATTTACAATTATTTTTTCTATTATCAGCCAAATCTAAGTGTAACCAAAGTCCTTTTAACTCATTCACCGCCAGCCTTTTTGAGAAAAGTTGCCCACCTGCATTTTTGTTATTTTAACAAAATTTTCACAAAATTCCTTGCAGGAAAAATTATTTTCTATAAATATATAAACATACAAATTATATCAAATTAAAGAACACACCCTCTGCTTTCAAACAAACAATAAACAAACAAACAAAATGGGGAAAAAACGTTTCATTATATATTTACTTTTTCTACTTAATTTAACCACTGAAATATGGATATTTCTCTTAAAAAATACAACATTTTGAGCAAAAAGCTTAAAGAATTGCGTTTTGTAAAGGAATTTATGTTAGAGATCAGACTCAGAATGACTATCAAACATAAAGGCAGTTAAAATAAATCATTAAATATTTTTAACTTCCGTTTTTGATAAATTCGGTTTGGCGCCATCTGGTGGATAAAAGCGGTAGTACACTTTCACTTTGAAATTCGTCCAGAAAGGCATATTTATTAGTTAAATATGAACTCATAAATGACGAGATAACTCGTCAATGGCGGTGAATGAGTTAATGAAGTTGCATCACTCCACCACCATATTTGAAACGCCTCCAGGGCTGTGTCCGAAATAGACCCCTATACCCTTTAATAGTGCACTTTTTGAGGGAGCATCCATTTTTAGTGGTGTCTGAAATTATAGTGGACTTAATTGAGTGCACTCATTCAACCCCACAATGCACCGCAATAATGAGTGTACACTCAAAGCTAGCCGCCACTCGTCCAATAAGAGGCGGGACTAAAGCGGCCATTCTGACCTTTGCGATCTCCCCCATTCATATCAATGCCAGTGGTGCATATTGTTAATATTTTATATCTTTGGTGTAACACAGATTTGTGTTATAACAATCATGAAGGAAATCATTTGTTGTCACATTACAGGAAATGTTAGTTATATTGTAAGATGTTTCACACTAATTTCAAGAAAACTTTATACATTATATATATTTTTAAATAATATTCGTATAAGAAATAAGTTTGAAAACCTTTACACTTAGATGCAGGTTTAAACAAAAAACTTTTGAGAGTAATACCTGGTATTTTAGTCATTAAATCAAAACGTTAGTTAAAAATAGTTTTAAATGTCAGTATGGTGGTCAGTATGGATATAGAACCCTGTTGAATGCAGCAACAAAACTATTACTTCGTCGATTGTCAGAAAATTATTTAACCGGTTTATCAAGCACTCATGTTGTTTGTTTATAAATTAGATTATGCAGAGTCTGAAGTTCCTTGTTCCTTGGTCTATGAGGATGTTGATGTTTTTTTATTTTTGTTGTATTTATTATCAGAGACTGTGCAATAGATCCCACATGTGTACTCTGCATGGAATGCTTTCAGAAAAGTGTGCACAAAAGTCATCGCTACAAGGTACATCCCCAAGTGTTTGTTTTTAATGTGTATACGCCAAGTTATACAAAATATAGAAAATAAACTAACTTTGCTAATTTAATTAAAAATAAATATGTTCTTTTAAACACTGTTCCCTTTAAATGTAATGGTTTACTCTTTGATGTTTTTTTAGAAAAAGTTTCAGGAAAGTAATTTGTTTTATTAGCCTATTTGCTAAGGTTATTGTTGCTGTATTAGCTTTGACATTGTAAATTTGCCACCATAGATGCATGCCTCAGCAGGAGGAGGATTCTGTGACTGCGGAGACTTGGAGGCTTGGAAGACCGGACCGTACTGCTCCCAACATGATCCTGGCACCTCAGTCCCGATGGAAACGGTACGGTTCATTGTCCAGTAACAATTTGATGTTAAGACTGTTCTAGATTTTCCATGAACGCTAATGTCCATAAACTTCCTACTCTGATGTCAGAAGAGAGGCCGTGTGGGACACAACTCCCTCCCGGCCCCTCTCAGGCATGGGAAAATGAGTGTGTGTGGGAAAGTGACACATCTTTGACACAACACAAACCTAATAGATAGATATAGCAGAGATTTAGAGGAGTTGAAGGAAAACTAAGGCTTTTGCTGAGCATCTAAAATGTTTTTTTTTAAAGACTTGTGAACTTAACGCAACAACTTAGCATTTTGTCAGTGAGTTTTGCACAGGCTAGTAACATTTTCATTATCAATTTATTATACTGTACAATCATATGAAGGCTAGAACATAATCATGATTTACATATAATCCATGTAGATTTCTAACTCTCTGCCGACAATAACTCCCTGAATGTTTCCTTGAAAAGCAGATGGCCTGCTTCAGCGTGCAGATAACTTAATAGACAAACTGTGATAAGATCAGGCTCCAGATTCATACGTGCCCATGGCCAATCACCACGTCCTTAGCTTTGTTAAAGACCAGCAGGTGCCTCTTTGTTTTCCACCTTGAGCCTTTTATTTCTGTGAGATCTAAACCTGCACGTAATGAACATGACATCTTATTGTTTAACCGAAACTGCAACCATAATAATGATAAAAGCGGTATCTACCATTAGTTTTCATCATGATCTTTGATAAACCTTATAATCTGAGCTCTTTCTGTATCGAAACACTGGTTTTGGTAAGTGGTTAAACAGAATGCAGTCGATCCACATTACATACACATTACAAGTGACTTTGTCACTGTGTTTCGCTCGTCTCTTTCATTGACAGGGTTCCAACGGGGTTTGGAAAAGTATGGAATTTGATTTGAATAATTTCCAGGTCTGGAAAAGTATGGAAAAAATAAATCAGAGTACGTTTCCAGAATTAAATAAAATGAGATTATTTCCTATGTTGACACGAATTTACAATTAAACTGGAATTTCATTACCATAAGGAAGTGAACTACGACTGTAATGTCCAATGGAAAGGCGGTTTAGAATATAAAAATATTCCCCTTTCGTAACTTTCAATAGCCGGGGACTATTTTCAGGCACTGCGTAATATCATTGCGCCTCCTGTTGCCGTGTTACTGCAGCAAAGTCCTTGATTTTTACGCCAGAATGAGAATATAGTTCCTTGCCATATCGGCCTAGAAAATTGCAACTTTAAATTTTCCGTCGATGTAACTACAGAAGAGTCAAGTTTTAAGTAGGAAAAATGTCAAAACGCTTTGGTTATTTTTTTGCGCTGTGCTAATGGTCTTATCAGATTCAATGGATTTTGCTAAGCTATGCTAAAAGTGGTATCGCCAGACCCCGAGATCAGCTGAATGGATTCCAAAATCATAAAAATCAAATGTTTAACTCTAGGGGAGCTGGAAAAGCATATTTAAAAAAAGTGGAGTGTCTCTTAAAGCTGCTTATATATGTGTTAATTATATATGTACACCGGACTTCAGCATTTTTATCAGTAAGGTGATCTCTAAGTGGGCTATTGACACAAAATATCCACCAGGGGCCTATACCATGAAGGTAGCTAAACAAACTTGGGGTTACAGGATTGGTTTTGACTTGACAAAACCAAACCTATGCAATCAGGCTTTATTGGTCCCATGAAGCGGCTTATCAACTTTCTCTGTCAACTCAGGCTTTGATCTATAGGATATGATTACTCCACCCGCGCGTGCACATAAAAGAGTGACGTCGGCACTGAACAACCAATCGGAATAGAAAAGGGAGAGAGCACGTATACGAGCAGTGTGTTTTTTTAGCGGAGGAGCATGAGCTAATTATACAAAAGTATGAAGATTATAAAAATGTATTTCAAGAGCGAAATAATACTGCCTCTGCTCTTTTTAATATATATAATATGTAGCCTACATGAACACACATTTCATTCTATATAGGTACCCAAAGTGAAATATACTTTAAGTTAATGTACACTGTTAAATTATTAATAATCTTACAGGGAATTTAAAAAAACCCTCTTTTAAAGCTGTTAATTTAGCCCTACAGTGCGAGGACCACCTTGCGCATGTAGGGACCACCGACCGCATACAAGTATGTACCATTTGCAAAAAAGTGCAACGCAATACACATCACTTGCGGTACAGTAAGGGCATGGATTCAACGTGATAGATTTCTTATGTGAGGCTAGAAGTTTGCAAAGATAAGAGATTCCTTCCGTGGAAAATCTATAGGCCATTTCATACAAAGAACTGGGCAAGGGAAAACTAAAAACTCTCTCTACGAAGTGCTCTAACAATTTGCGCGGAAACCCATGAGACTTTTTTTCTGCTTTGGATGTTTAAGATTAAGATCGACCCTCACCCTCTTTTTTTTCCTTAGTTTTTCCCCTCTTTTTTTCTTTAATGCAGTATCAACACGGAAAATAGTGATTGATAAATATGCCTTAATGTTTGTATTTGAATATGTTCAATAAAAAAATACAAATAAATAAAATTTGCGCAGAGACGCTGTGTAGTTACGTCAGCTATATATTTCTTTGCTTGCAGCTGATTGGTCAAACTGCAGTCTCCGATCTCGAATCCAGAACATAACCTGCCCTGGGGCAGGTTAGCCGTGCAGCGTAAGATACCATGGCGACGAACACCGATTAAAGCCGCGCTACTTTCATGGTACCTAAAACCCAGGGTTGGCGCAAACTAATCTTAAACTTACCTGGCTATCCACTTAAACAGGCTTCATGGTATAGGCCCCAGATGTAGCCATCAAGCCAAACATTGAATTCATACAAAGAAATCAGAACATTTAAGTATACAAGTTGAGTCTAATAAATAAAGTGAAATGACACAAGGATTAAGTATTGAACACACTTTATTTAATACTTTGTAGAAAAGCCTTTGTTGGTAATTACAGCTTCTAGACGCCTCTTGTATGGAGAGACCAGTCGTCTGCATTGCTCAGGAGTGATTCTGGCCCATTCTTCCATACAAATGGTCTTTAAATCTTGAAGGTTCCTTGGGCCTCTTTTTATGAACTTTGATCTTCAGTTCTCTCCATAGATTTTCGATCGATTTTCAAGCAACTTGATTTTCTTTCTTTGAAACCACTTCATTGTTTCCTTGGCCTTGTGTTTGGAATCATTGTCTTGCTGAAATGTCCACTCTCTTTTCATTTTCAGCTGTCTGGTAGATGGCAGCAGATTTTTATCAAGAATGTCCTGGTACATTTCTCCATTTATCCTGCTTTAAAAATATAAAGTCTGCCAGTACCCCTTGCTGAAAAACAGCCCCAAACCATGATGCTTCTACGCCCAAACTTAACTGTTGGTATGGTGTTCTTGGGGTGGTGAGTACCTGCTAGGTATGTAACGATTCAATTGAGTGTCCCATTAAAATTGCCTGTCTGAACAAAATCATTCAAAATATTCTTTATTATCATGAAAATACCTGAAACAATCGGAAGAACAGCGATATAAATAGTCCTGTAGACATTTCCTGAAATAGGGTTGTAATGCTACATCTTCTGTGGCACAAAGGCAGTTTCTGCACGAGAGCGCCCCCTGGCTTTGGGATGTTGCGGGATTTTACCATAATTAACTCAAATTCATTAATTGAGAGAATGCGCATTTGCACGGTTAATCATTACACCCCTAGTACCTGCTGATGCAAGGTCTTCCTGAAGTTCTGCTCAAGTGGTTCTTGGCTCTTGGAGAACTCTCCTGATTGTTCTTTGGACTCCTTGGACAGGGATCTTACATGGAGCACCTGATTCTTGCCGGTTTATGGTAAAGTGATGCTCTTTCCATTTCCGGATAATGGCCCCCACAGTGCTCACAGGAACATTCAGCATTCTGGAAATGTGCCTATAATCATTCTCATCAAAATGCTTTTCAACGATAAGATTACGAAGATCTTGAGAGAGTTATTTGCTTTTACCCATTATAAAGTCTTTCCTGTGTGCCTCCTGGGTAATGAAAAGCCTTTTTAGGACATCAATTAGGACTAAAGCAGCTGATATCAATTAGTACTGATAGGGGGCAGGGCTTCTCTCTCAATACTGACAGATTTCAGGTGATCTCCTGGCTTTCTATGCCATTTTACAGCTTGTTCTCTTCATGTGTTCAATACTTATTCCCTGAGTCATTTCACTTTATTTTTTATGACTCAACTTGTATACTTAAATGTTCTGATTTCTTTGTATGAATTCAATATTTGGCTTGATGGCTACATCTGGTGGAAATTTTGTGTCACAGCCCACTTAGAAATCCCCTTACTGATAAAAATACTGATGTGTCAAATACTTATTTTCCCCACAAGAGAAGAAAGAGAAAATCACTTCTTTAGAAGTTTTTTTTACAGTATATCAATTAGGTTATATTTAATATGTTAATATATGCCATTGTTTTCTGGCCTGTTGCCAGGGCTTTGCTAGTCATAAATTAAAAGGATAAGTTGCTGCTAATTTACTCGCCAGAAAATTTGCTGCTAATTTTCTCACCTGCAGGACATCCAAGAATTAGTTTCAAATAAAAATGATTTTAAGCTAAAGCTAAGTCCTTGGTTATTAAAAAAAAATTCACAAGTGTCTTCATTTGAGCATAAAATATGTTTGTTGGTATTTGGTGTTCATTCTACTATTTCAGATGTCATTTCAAGTTATCAGTCTATAAGTCTTTAAGTATGTGGTCATGTGTGTTACAGGATGAGTGTACGTTAGATTCAGGCCTTCAGGAACGTGCTCAGACGCTGTTCCGGACACTGCTGCATTACACTGCAGATCTTCTGGTTTGGAAGGAGAATGATGAACTATCAGAGGAGCTGAAGCCAAAGTAAATAAAGCCACATACATTATTTAAGCAACAAGCTGTAATTTCCGCAACAGGGCTTTCCAATTTTCACTAAAAGAACTTCAAGGTTAAACACTTGAAGATTTTACATAGAATATTTTGAAGTTAATCTCAAAAGCCTATAATTTATAACAGGATGTGCCTGTACAGATTTGGACTTATAAATAAATATTAATCGAAGTATTGTGTGATAATCAGCCTTGCTCTTTATCTCTTGTCACTCATTTATTTTGCTTTGGTATTTGGTATTAAAGACATACTGTGTTGTTTTATGTCTTGTTTAGAGTCAAAGAAGACACCTACTTTTGTGTGCTCTACAATGATGAGCATCACTCATATGACCATGTCATTTACACACTTCAGCGAGCTATTGGCTGTGACCAAAATGAGGCTCAAATATACACAACTCTCATTGACAAAGAGGTGTAGTATTTAAAGCATGTAATTACATGATAGTGGACATTGGGTTAGTTTTATTTGATAGTGGGTTAGTTTTGCAAATTACCGGTAAGTGCATATTAAAGTTAAAATCACTTTAACTTTGTTGTGTAAATTGACTTTTCAGTAAAGCTTTTGCTATGATTTCAGGGACGGAAAGCAGTGAAAAGAGGCATTCTGAGATCCTGTCAGCAAGCAAAAGACAGTATCAGGGTAGACCTAATACCCTTCACAGTGTACACATTTCCCATTATAAGGGATTATGTAGATGTACTGAGTAATACAGAGTGTCCATTTACCCAATTTTATTTTCCCTTTGCAGCGTAACTCAGAGCACATTACCCAGCAACCGTTGCGGGTGGAGATCCTTCACACTGCTGTGATGGCTCACCAGACCTTTGCCCTCAGACTCGGCACATGGTTCCAAAAAATCTTTGGATACTCAGGTAGAACCTTGACAAATGTTCACACCAAGTCTAATGCAGTAAAATGATTTGATCCAGAGTCCATTTGCTGATCACCTTATGCATTTTGCACATAAACTTTCTCAGTCTTGCAAGCTCAAATGTGATTGGCTGACTTTTTGCATTTTCCTGGTATAAAGAAACTGAGTTTTTAGTTTCCCATTATTGTTACTTTATGTCAGATATCTCCTCATCTAAATTAACCTCTTACTTGACTACTTGTAACAGTGTTTATTTCTGTAAATTGTGTTTGATAATTTTGTTGTTGTGGTTCTGCAGTTGGCTTTAGGCAGGTGTTTTGCCAGGTGGCTTTAGAGCCAGGCGTTGACAACGATAAGCTCTGCCTGATCAGTCGAGTCATGCTACATGATGCCAAACTTTATAAAGGTCAGTAATGAGGTCCCTCAGTCATTGGGTTACAGTGTTTATATAGGTTAGGGACATCTCTAGTAGAAGTCAAGTCAAATCTGAATACTATATCCTGGTTTTTGTCTCACCTGTTTTTTGTAATTCTTCCCAGGTGCCCGCAAGGTCGTCCATGAGTTAATTTTCAGTAGCTTACTAATGGACACAGAATACAAGAGGCAGTTTGCCATGAAATTCACAGAGGTATTATTTTATTTATAAGAGAGTATAAATGCTTGTTGTCATTATTTAAAGTGTTAAAGCTAAGATAAAATTTCTTGTGTATATCATCCTTCAGCACTATAAACAGCTTCAGGAGGACTTTATCAGTGATGACCACCAAAGGAATATTTCAGTCACAGCTTTGTCTGTACAGATCTTCACAGTTCCCACTTTGGTATGAAATTACAGCCGTCATATCCGTATCCATTACTTAGGAGACTTTTCTCGTCTTAAAGGGGACATTTCACAAGACGTTTTTAAGATGTAAAATACATCTTTGGTGTCTCCAGAGTAAGTTTGTAAAGTTCTAGCTCAAAATACCATATAGATAATTTATTATAGCATGTTAAAATGGCCACTTTGTAGGTGTAAGCAAAAATGTGCAGTTTTCGGGTGTGTCCTTTTAAATGCAAATGAGCTGATCTCTGCACTAAATGGCAGTGTCGTGATTTTTTCACATGCTTGCAGAAAATGGTTGACTAAAATTAAGTTACTGGGTTGTTCTTTTTCACATTTTCTAGGTTGATAGAAGCACTGAGGTCCCAATTATAGCACTTGAACATGGAAAAGTCAGATCTTCATGATATGTCCCCTTTAAACTAGGATTTAGTACAGTTACTGAATCCTACAGGATGCTGTACTTATACTGGTAGACAGGATGCTGTACTCATATTTTATAACCTAAACATCTTATAGTATAGGTAACAGTATAAGTGTAGGTATAGTAGAAGTATGCTCGTTGAAACACATGTACAATGTTCTTCTTTCAAGTAGCATTTTAAAAAACAAATGCTGTTTTTTCTCAGTCATTTTTCATTGGGCAAAAACATACTTACTAGTTGGACATATTTATGGTCATGTGATGTATGTGATGTATTCTCATTTATAGGCCAGGCAGTTGATCGAGGAGGGCAGCGTCATAAAGGTGATTATAGACACAGTAATGGAGATGATGAGGGAACACCTCGACAGCAACAATCGCTTCCACTTTCAGGGCTATAACTCCGACAAGTTCTTCCGGATTCAAGTTATCTTCCATGACCTTAGGTGAACCCAAAAGATCTAAATAATTTACTTAAAACGTAAAATGTTGTCGTCTTATACTAATGACATGGCATTCCAAACCCATATGACTTATGTGGAACACAGAAGCTGAAATGCAGAAGAATGTACTTTCATAAAATGAAAGTGAAAATGAATGGAACTTGTGTTGTCAAGATCTTTAAAACGATAAAGGTTTTATAAATGTTTGATTACAGTACTCTGGTGATAGTATTATAATTTTGTGTGATTAGAGTACCTAAGCCATAAAGAGCCTCACTTGCTTTGTCGGATATTTAATCAGATTACTGTGTTTGACAAATTATTTGTATTGTACTTGTTTCCTTGAAATGATTGAAAATATTGTTTATCTCTCTGAAAGTCGTTTTAATGCTAATTTATTCTGATGATATCAGGTACATTCTCATCAGTAAACCCTCAGCGTGGACTGAGGAACTGAGAGTGAAGTTTCTTGAAGGCTTCCGTGTCTTTCTTAGTTTCCTTCGTTGTATGCAGGTCATATTTTCCAACACACTACTTTTAATATAATAAAAAATCAGTGATATGTTCTGTGTTTTCACTTCCACTAACCAGTACTTGGGTTTGGGTCTTTCTTGTATCAGGGGATGGAAGAGGTGAAGAGGCAGTTTGGTCAGCACGTGGAGGTGGAGCCAGAGTGGGAGGCGGGGTTTACTCTTCAGATGCAGCTACGTCACATTCTCTCCATGTTTCAGGACTGGTGCTCTTCTGATGTGAGTCACAGCTACTTAGAGATCTTGATTTTCCCCTTCTAAGTGTTTCAAGTATCTAAACATTGTGGTGAACCAAGTGCACCCATTCATGGCAACTGTGTTCCCTGCCTGTGATGGACATTACCACCAGGATAATGTGCCATGCCAGAATCAAGGTGTGGTTCAAAGAACATGATGGTGATTTTTTTAATATCCCCTTCGCATCCAAATTCATCTGACATTAACCAAATTGAACATAAATGGTTCGGTCTGGAAAAGTGGGTTTAGGCAGGTCATAATGTAATGGCTCATTGGTGCATTATACAGCATGTAATTGTAAAAATGGTTCAGGGCATGCATCAAAAGTATAACATAGTTCACTGTAGAGCCCATTACTCTTTCTTTGTTAATTAGCTTTAAAATTTTGTTTAACCTTGATATGTGACAATGTGTGGGTCTGTTTTATTTATATACACAGGAGAAGGTCTTGCTGTTGGCCTTTCAGGAGTGTTATCAGGTTTTAATGTCTTGCACCAACCAGCCCTTCCGCAGAGAGCCAACTGACAGCTACATGTGCAAGCAAATCCTCCATGCACGGCCTTACAAAGTCTCCCAGGAGCCTGTCTCCATTCACCTGCCCGTCTCTAGACTGCTGGCTGGTTAGCAGAGTGTTTTTTATGATTCTTGAAGCACAAAAATACGGCACAGTCTTTATTCCCTTGTATTTATGTAGTTGAAAGTGAATGATGACTGGTTCAGACAGGCTACAAAGTGCTATAAATGTGCTCCACATGATGCCATCTATTCCTGTATAACAGGGTTCCCCAAATCCTACCCCGGAGGGCCGGAGCACTACAGAGTCCAGGTCCAACCCTAAACAAACACACCCACCTGTGATTTTCTAGTGATCATGAAGACCTTGATTAGCTTGCTCAGGTGTGTTTGATCAGGGTTGGAGCCAAACCCTGCAGTGCTCTGGCCCTCCAGGCTAAGATTTGGGGAACCCTGCTGTATAAGCTATATATTCCCTATGTAAGTCTCTTTATGAGTTACAATGTTTTGGATGGAGGAACAGAATAAAAATGTAAGTCATTATTTTCTGATAATCTTCTCCAGTGGGCTGTTAAATGCTGTATTAGTGAGTTAAACCCAAGAAAGGTTTTAAACAGAATTAATATAAAATTTATGGCAAAAATATCCCTTTAAAGGAAAAAATTTTATTACATTAAAAAGAGAACTATATTGTATGGTGGAAGAGCACTTAGTTTGCAGCACTTCAGTCTCGGGCGCAGTAACATCATCACCCCTGACAACTCCCCTTTTCGTTAAAAATTCTGTCAATATACTGCGCCCGAGGTCAAAGGTCTGCAAACTACGTGCTCTTCCGCCATACAATTAGGGATGGGACGGTTAGCAAATTTCATATCATGATTATAGTGACCAAAGTTATCACGGTTATCAGTATTATCATGGTTTTCTTAAATTGAGATGGAAATGTTCAAAAAGAACTGATACACTGAAAACATTTTAACAAGTGTTATTTTTGAAAATCAGCAAACAACAAATACAATTAGCAGCTATATGCACTTTTTTAAGCATAAACATTAAATCAGGGGTGTCCAGCCTTTTTTGTGTTGCAATCTACATTTAAAATGATAAAGCCGACAAGAACTACCTGCTAAAAAACATTTTTTAACAAAACACTGTTACATTTTTTAATAACACTTTAAATGTGTGTTAGGAGGACTATTTCTACGTTGAATTTAGGGCTGTCACCATAACTCCATTCTTTTTGAGGAGTTAAAAAAAATTATTGAGTACATGCCGAGTACTCCTTATAGCGGAATAGCGGAGATGCGGTTTTGATTAAAAAACTAGAAAATGACAACATTATCAGCTGCATCTCTCTCTCTCTCTCGTTCGGTCGGTCTGTCGCGCGCACATACAAGATTGTGCATCCACATTTCAGAAGATAGACGACTCAGCTGCAGCAGGCAGGCATAAGATTGATAAAAACACACTTGAGAAGAAATGCGCAGCAACTCAAAAAGACTTGTTTCTAAGACCATAATGCCAATTTGGCACTTTGTTTTCCTTCTGCCACGCCTTCTCGTGCAAAAACCAATGTTGCACGCGTGCGTGCGTCAAGCTGATTCTGACTGGAAAGGATTTACCGCAAGTTTTCAAAATCACGGTAAACAAACACGGTTGTAATGATAATTACATTTTAAACGATAATACTAACCGCCAGGACATTTTATCATGGTTAATCGTGAAACCGGTAATTGTCCCATCCCTACATACAATATAGTTCTCATTTTTTATCTGCTTAAAAATTTGTCACATTTTATTTTGTGCCACCATACTTCCTCTTATAACTACTTATGTAATAGTCTTTAAATAGGGAAAACATGGAAGTGTTTGGTGGTTTTCCAATTCATCCCTGTTTGGATCCTAAGGAATGAATGGGGCTATGCTAAATGCTAACACATTCATGATGCTGTATAGTGTAGAAAGATAATGTGCACGCATTAAAAAATATATATTCATGTATTAATTTGTCAAAGTTGAGGTTAGAACCTAGTAAAATATTGAAAACGGTAGTGTTTTCCTTTAATAATAATTGCATTTAATAATCTGTATTATTTAGCTTTTTTTAAGTTATTAAGGGTGTGTGTTTAAACTCGGTCTATATTTGCTTTTAGGTTTATATGTGCTTTTGTGTAAAACCGGAGCAGTTCAGTACCTCCCTGACTTTGTGGATCCTGTAAGTGCTGTTTTAATTCAAAGAATAAACATGTAATGTGTTGAGTTTTGGTGCTTAGCTTTACAACTGTGTTTGTGTTGCAGGCTCAGCTGAACTTCATTGAGATGACAGAACAGTCACTGCGCTGTGTGGTGCTAGCAGCTCAGGTGTGTGCTGACATGTGGCGTAGAAACGGCCTGTCACTCGTCAGCCAGGTGAGATTTAATCCCTTATGCCCTGTTTACACTAGTTTATTTTTGTTTTAAAAATGTTTTAAAATGAAAACAATCCTGGTCTATTGACGATTCATAAAAGATCCACATACGACTGAACAGGCATGAAACATGAACATGCACTGAGCATCTGTGTTCAAGTGCAAAAGGGCTTATTGATCAAATAATAGCTTGCATTTTGCGGATTGTGTTTTGCTCTAACCTTTTTAGCCATTTCTGTTAAATTTTGTAACTAAGCCCCTAGCGTGAGTTTATACTGCGTGTAACAGAAGCGGACAGAGCGCGCTGGTGCAGGCACCTGAAAACGGGAGAGTTAAAGGTGCAGTGAATCTGGCGTTTTTAATGTTTTATACTGTTGTGTAAGGTCTACTTATGAAGTTTGCGTGGTTTTTACATTCAAAACATCAAAAGCAATAAGCAAAAGGTAGGGATGCACCGATATGGAAATTTTGGCCGATGCCGATAACCGATAACTCTTTGTATTTGGGGGCAATAACCGATATCTATAGGCCGATAAATATTCATATTATTTTCACAATGAGAAACTCGCAGACCGCGGACACATTGTCTTTGCGCTAGACTAGCCTACTCTTCTTAAGCCCGCAACACGTGTCATCATCGTGCTATGTCACAGAAAGCACCAATCAAAACTCCACATGGCCAGCAATGAGCAAGTGAAGTGGTTCAACAAACCAAAATAATCCATCATTTATCGGCTTTCATTTGTCGGCATAATTTTCAGGATGATTACATCATTACTTTTACAATAGCCAATGAGAGATGTGCTTGCTCTGGTATGATAATCTTTATAATATCCTGTAGTGTGTGATGCGCCATGATTTACAAATCTTGTAGTGTAAGCATGTTTCTGATTTTAAAAAAGCTGTCAAGATTCTCCTGTGTGTTTGCTGCAACCAGATTCATGATAGGCCATCATTTTATAAATCCTGTAGTGTGAGCTTCCACAGATTTGGAATTGTTTTTTTTTCATACAATTTTCCTAAAAAATTCTTAAATGATGTCACTTGCAATCAAACTTAAAATGTTTGCTATCTGTATTGTATTTTAAGTTTAAAGTGGGTGGAAAATAACTTGGTAATGGAATTAAATGCATACCGGTAAATGTTACTTTTGTTACGTTACTAATCAGTTTTTTCTTTACTATGTTAGGTGTATTATTATCAGGATGTTAAGTGCAGGACTGAAATGTTTGATAAGGATATTATCATGCTGCAGGTATGGACAGAAAATCATTAAAAGTTATAAATATTTGCAAACTTTAAAGTGTTTTACCAGATCTGAGATTAATGACATTTTCTGACCATTTCCAGATTGCTGCTTCCAAAATGGACCCGGACCACTTTCTTATGTTCATTCTTTTGAGATTTGAACTTTTTGATATTTTTAACGGTAACTGCCCTAGTAAAGATCAGGTGAGTAAACCTATATTTGTGAATCAATTCCATTGTTGATAGGCAAAGATATTACAGTTATTTTTAGAATGATGCTGTGACATCAGTGCATGTTTTAGATAATCTTTTGTTGCAGTTCAATGGCTTCGTTAAATGGCGTTTTTTTTAAATGTTTACCTTGTTTTTTTTTTGTTTTTTTTGTAGATAAACAATATTACAATTAACATGTTTAAGTATTTACTTACTTATTCCTTATTCCTTGTTTTTTGTATGTTTATATTTTTTATTTTATTATAAGTGTTTAAAGTTACTGAAATTGTTGTGAAATAGTTGCTTCTTCACCACACAGGAGGTGCTGAAGCAGTGGAATAGTTTAACAGAGGAGATGCTTTACCTGATAATCATCATTGTAGGCAAGTTCTCACCTTTACCTGATAATCATCATTGTAGGCAAGTTCTCACCTTGACCAAAACAATACATACATACAAACATATTAGTTTTACCCCACATGATTTCTCTTGATGGACAGGATTCACTATTCATCAGTTAATAAATCTCAAGTAATACAGCAACTATACTGCCTTTTGATTGGTGAACTGATTTGTCATTAGTTATTTTATACTTTACTACGTCCAATGTGCAGGTGAGCGGTACATACCTGGAATCAGTGACGTGACTAAAGAAGATGTGACTATGAGGGAGGTTATTCATCTGCTGTGTGTTGAACCCATGGCTCATAGCAGCCTTGCCAAAAGTCTGCCTGAAGATGAAAGTTATTTTATAAGCCACTTTTACTGTACTTTGTAAGTACAAACCTGTGACTTTAATTGTGATCAATAAACAATTTTGAGGTGAAACGTCTTTTGTTGCATCACAGGAAAGTAATGAAACAGGAGTTGAATCCGTCATAACTAAGGTTGCCACCTTCAAGTGAGTAAATTCAAATAAAGGAAGAGTTTGGTTCCAAAACCAAACAGCGGATCTTATGAAAAAATGTCCATTATTTTACGTGAAGCCAACGAAAATCGAGCAGAACCAAAACATTTTACAGCTGATCGCTGTGATAAAGTTCAGCGACGACGTCCCAAGTATAACCGCAGCAATGACAGTGTTCTTAATATGACAGAGTAAGTGTTTTGTTTAATGCTATTAATGTTTAATCAGTGTATACCACTAGTCAACTAAATGATTATAACATGGCAAAGATGAATGCACATTTATATATTGATTCAATAGTTTATAGATTTAAAAAAAATAACTTGTCATGTATTTATTGCATTTTGTGGAAAAAATTATCAGATTTTATAATAAATCTTTGAAAATCAAATTATGGATTTAATTTATGTTTTTATAATCTAAATATGCTATGTGAAAGTTTGTAACAGAAAATAGTGGTTTTCATCTTGTCACTTTCTTGGTATAGAAAACAAGTTTTTACCGAAATTAGTCCAAATGGATTTATTGCGTTTTGGAACCAAACTCTTCATATATTTATCAGGATTAAACTATCCCAAAATATAAAGTCCTCCCAAGTTCTTCCAAACATATAAACAGACTTTCGGTTTGTCTAGGAAACCTGGAGTATCAGGTCATGGCTTGTATGAGCTGAAGAAGGAATGGTTGAAAGAGTTTAACCCCTTCTTCTATCATTATTCCAAACCTCAGCATAGTAAGGTACATGATGTTTATTTCATTTCCATCTTTGGAAAAATCTGGTTCAACCAGTTTCACATTTACCTTGCAAGACCATGAAACAGCAGGAAATGTTTTTTGTTGTTGTTTATAATAGGCAGAAGAGGCTCAGAAGAAGAGAAGAACCCAAGAGGGCAGTGATAAAGGTATACTGTGCTTTTCCGTGTACTTAAGTGTACTTCCGTGTATTGCTAATGTAGTCTGTTAGCTTAGAAAACTGGTGGGTTTCGCTAGGATGTGACGAGATGTAAAGCTGGGTATAATCCGCACAGCAGTGAAAACTTATGTTATGTTTCCTGATAATGTCTCCTAGAGGTAACATATATAACAAGAATAGGATAGGACCTAAAACTGAACCCTGCGGTACGCCGTATTTAAAGGTCACATATGGTCAAAACTGAAATTTTGTGGCTTTTTTCATGATAACTGAGGTCTAGGGTCTATGTAAGTACCATATAAGTTTCAAAACAGTCATTTAAGAGTTAAATTCACACAGCCTGCTTGAAGTAGCTGTGAGTTAAAACGGTTCGTTTGTACTTCCGTGAATTTGCTACGTCAACTGCCCCACCCCCTTGTTGCTACACAAACTCCGAAGTTATATCACACCACGTGAGAAAATGCTGTTCAATTGATGGATGTCAGGAAACTAAATCATTGCAAAGGCTTCTGAAAACATTAATATACGAGAACAATGGCTAATATTTATTTAATTAGAAATTCTTCAACAATTAGTTCAACTTTAGCCGTCTGATCTAAACATTTCACAAGTGACTGCTTCGGTGTGGCGGTTCAATGCTGTTTTGTCCAGGAATCTACTCATCAAAGATGTTGCAGTCCTTACTTTGTTGGATCCGACCTTAAATCCACAACCCGTAAGTAAACGCATATTAAGCAGGGCTGCACGATAACTTGCACTTGATTGTCACGCGAATCTCGTCGTTCGTAGTAAAACGGCATCACCTGCTCTCAGATCCGGCTGCCGCTTCTGAAAGCAGCTGATGGTGATTTACTACTAATCAATGAACCGGCTCTACTGAAGAGATGCACGAGACAATCGCATGCGAATGATCAGCAGTCCTAACTTTTAAATTACATTATGGAGCCAGAGAAAACTGAAATGATATGTTGTAAACAGTTATGCAACGCTAACGTGTTTGCTAATTAGATGCTAAAGTGTTGTTTTGTAAAGTTAAAGTCTTTGGTAGCCACCGGTTTTGATAGAATATCTGTTGGAAATCAGACGTTGTTTGTATTCTTAAGTTACAGACACAAGCCCTTTTGGTGTCTGTTTGTTTATTGAGTTAAACATGGTAAGGTTAAAATCTCTTAGTCTCTGTGTCTATTGGTTTACTAACCTATATTTAGTGTCCAGAAACTAACACTTAGTGTAATTCCATGGGTAACTTTATTTCAACTGCGTATTTCACTCATAAAATAACAGGCCTATCAGAAGAGAGGCTCATGAATATTACTTATTACATGCCAAAACGACCTGAAGGAGGAGCTGTAAAAAATATATAGAGATTGTTTTTAAACAGCAAATATATATTCGTAAGGACATCATAACCTAAAATAAAACTCTAGAAAGCCTAAAAATATGTGACCTTTAACCAGGGAGTGATATGACTCTTCCTCATTTACATAAACAAAGTGGTAGCGATTGGTTAGATACGATTTAAACCAGGCTAACGCCTGACCACTGATACCAACATAGTTTTCTAGTCTTTTGAGTAAGATTGTGTGATCTATTGTGTCAAATGCTGCACTAAGGTCTAGTAATATAAGGATTGAGATTTCACCGCTTTCGGATGTTAAAAGCAGGTCATTTGTAACTCTAAGCAGTTCTGTCTCTGTGCTATGGTGGGGCCTGAATCCTGATTGGAACTTTACATACGTACTATTATTCACTAAGAATGTGCATAGCTGGCTTGTCACTACTTTTTCTAATACCTTAGAAAGAAAAGGGAGATTTGAGATTGGTCTAAAGTTATTAAGATCTCAATGGTCAAGGTGTGATTTTTTTTAATGAGCGGTCTAATAACTGCTAGTTTGAAAGCTGTTGGAATGTATCTTAATTCTAGCGATGAGTTAAAGATATTTAGTACTGGGTCTGACACTACAGGGAATACCTCTTTAAGTAGTTTTGTGGGAACGGGGTCTAATATACAGGACGATGATTTGGATGATGTTACAAATGGCTGAACCCAGAGAGTTTATCAAAGATCCTGCACAAAAATTGTGACATTCTTTGTACATTTTGTACTATATAAACCAGTGGTCTTCGCACAGAGTCTAAGAATTTTAATATTTATTTATTATATATTTTAGTTGGATTATTTTATGTATATTTACATTTTAAGCATGATAAAACATATTAACAAGTAAAAAAACAACAAGTAAAACAAAAACGTTTTGATGTCAAAAAGTAGACCTCCAGTTTTATGCGTTATGGTAGCTCTTGCTCACAAAAAGTATGTATAATCAGAACAGCAAATACACTCTTTCCAGTTTCCACACACATCCACGTGCACACACAGCTGTGACAGGTGTTTCAGGCAAAGAAGCTGACCAAAAGCTTGTCTTTGAAAGTACCTGTTGTATTTGTCGGGATGTACGTTCACCGAAATGTGTGCATGCACGAAACCAGCTATAGAGTTGTCGTCCAGATTCGAGGTAGCAGTGCCACATTGTCTTTCTTCTCCTGTGTTTTGTCATCTTCTGATTGGTTAACTTTATGTGCATCACCAGATCATCTCGTTCACCGGCACCAACACTACGAATTTATAATGACAGCTCCCAAACTTTTTTCACATGCTTAAAAATTATCGGGAGGTCGTGAGGTGCTCGCAACATGCTCGGCTCGTAATTCCTCTCACACCGTACGAGCTGCAACCATAGGAGCATCAACGAGTTGCTCCCAAGAGCATGCGAGCTCGTACGACAGCAAAAATCGCACCGTGTACGTCATCCAAAATAAATTAGCAGAAATAAATCTGTATCCTGGACAGGGTTTAGATAAATCCTGAACTAGTCCTTCCTTATTTCTTTCAAGTAGTTTTTACAAAAAACATACCTTAGAAAAAAACTTTACGGATGTGCATTTTGAGAAAACAATGGCATTGATCTATTTTACGATACGTCTTTCTTCTCCAAAAAGTAGCTTTAAATGTACAAAATCTTTAAGATATTTATATAACAAAAGTAGCAAGATACTTGCATCTACTCTGATCAATGGTGTTCTTCTGTTTCAGCCCTACGTCCCCCAGTGCCCCCTCCCTTTTGCCCAGCCTTTGCAAATATAGTGCGTCTGCTTCGCTGCGATGTCTTCATCCACATTCTCAGAAGAGTTATGCAGAAAGCAGTGGAGGACCGCTCCAACCGATGGACCGAACCCATGATCCAGAGGGTATGTGCCATAATACCTTTCTCTATATGTCACTTTATTCTTGTTTTAGTAATGTTCATTTGAAATTTAAAGGGATATTCCCCTAAAATTAAATTTGGGTCATCATTAACCCCCCCTCCCCCCTCATTTTGTTCAAAATTCATAAGCCTTTCTTGTTTTAGTGGAACAAAGTTTTGAATGATGTTAAGTTTGTATCTTGTGTATGTTTCTGCAGGCTCTGCACCTTGTTGCTCAGGCACTTCTAGAGGAAAAGGCGCAATTGCAATCTGGCAGTGCCAAAGATGTGACCTTTGATTTTAGTCTGAAAGCACAAAGTAATTATGCATATCTCATCTTTCTTACGTCAACTCTCTTTAAAGCTTTGTAACCAAGACGCTCTGTACCAGATCTGAAATCAGCAATAAATGCGTACACCAAAAATAAATATTTTTAATAAGATTAGAGGATGTCTGCTTTTTATCAGTTGCAGCTTTTGGAACTGGTAAAAAATTTTTAATCGTATGTGAGCCAAATTAGGATTACAGGAAAGATAGTGGCATAAGGGTTTGTTGGCACTCCTAAAATATCAAATACCAGTGTGATACCAATATTTTTAATGAATAAGCTTTGATGCTTAAAAGTATTTTCAGACAGTTATTATGAACATATGAAGATGGTTGATAAATGAAAACATAGGTTTTTAAGATAACTCCCCTTTTATCAAACAAGAGCTATGCTTTTAGCTCCAAATGCTGTGTTTGACAGCAAGCTGTATACAGTTACTTTCAGTTTTTCATTGCTGTATTTTAAATTGCTGATGAATGCAAATGTACTGAAATTTCAGAAATCGGTTCTGAACATGGCAAGTCTTTGTTTCACTTCCTAACCAAAATGAAGTCTTTACCGTCACTCGAAGCTCAAAAAGACATGATCACATGGAATTTACAGGTATGAATGTGGAAAAGTAATTGATTTAGATTTTTTTATGTATTTGATTAATATTTAAGTCATGAATGTTTCTACAAAAAGATGTTTGAGGTGGTGAAGAGCATTCGGGAGAAATCCGGGCCTGTAGCTTCATCTCCTGTAGATCAGAGCAAGCCAGAGGAGTTACTTGGATTTCACACTGTGAGTTAGGTTTAAAATGCAACTCATCGTTGAATTATTTCATTCATTTAAAGTGTTTAAAGTTTTTTTTATTATTATTATTAATTGCTCTGCTCAGAGTGTTCAGGAAAAAGAGAAAGCAGAGCGGAAAAGGAAAGCAGAGGCTGCTAAAGCGCACAGGCAAAAGATCATGGCGCAAATGTCTGCAATGCAGAAGAACTTCATAGAGTCAAACAAAATGCTTTATGACAATGTACCTGAGAGCTCAAGTCAGAGTGAAACAACTGCATCTCTAGAAAGGTAAATAGATTTGTTTGCTCGTAGTTTTGCTTTCACTTTATGTTCTTAGTCCTTTACTTTTAACCCTTTAACACTTTGACCTTTTACTTCTTTACTCTTTGATTTTTTTCTCTGTTGCTGTATTTAATTTTTTTCTCTTTTTTTCTGTCTTTCTTTCTTTTATAATCACTCTCTTTTGCTGTAGTTCTTCTTCTCTTTTGTATGCTTTGTCTTTCACTCTTTAACTTTCTTACTAGTTATTTCTCTTTTGCTCTTTTGTTTTTTACACTTTTTTCACTTTTTTTGCTCTTCCTTGCATCTTTGTTCTTTTAGTTGTACTTTTCCGTTTTGTTTAGTCTTTTTAAATGACTAGTCTTAAAGGTACAGTTTGTTAGATTTTGCAGTAAAATATCCAAAAACCACTCTGTCAGTGTTATATGTTTTGTTCAGCTGATTACTTACAATATCTCTAATGTTTTGAACTACTTTTAAATCATGAGAAAATTGCCATGTTAAACAGTGACATGGGGCAGTGCAGTTGCCTGTCAACTTTGTTTTACACTTTGTTACCGCCTTTACTGACCTAGAAACCACATGACAACAGTGTCCTGGCCAAATGCGGAATTGGTAATAATAATGTGATTATTGCTGTAAATAACCGATTAAAAACTTAAGCCTTCAATATACAATACCAGATCAAAAACCAACCAATGAACTTTATAGTTTACTTTTTTTTTCTGTGTTCTTTATAGGGGTGGGCGATAGATAAACCGGTAAAACGGTGTATGAGGCTGTTTACACTTGGCATTAACATGTGTTTTCGTCGATCGGATCACAAGTGGACGCCGTTAATGCCAGGTGTAAACAGTGTTCAAAACGTTTTGAGCTCGTCCACTTTCGACCACTTTCAACCACATCCAGAGGTGGTCGAAACCACTTTCGATCGGATCGCTTTGGAGTTGCGGAACGCACATGTGGTTGAATGCGTTCGAACAGCCACACGCGACCGCCTTCTCTCCGCCCATTTATCTAATCTGAGGTATTAAACACAAGTTTTACCTCTTTTTTCACTCCTGGCGTGAACATTCGGTGACCAGCGCTATTTTTAGCCATTCTTTTATTAAACTAAAGCGGCTGATATCCGTATTTTCGTTTTGAAAGCATGTGAAAGTTGCGCAATCCTATTTCATCAATTGCGCTGAAAATTCAAAGAAAGCTCTTACATACTCATGTACAAAACACTGTGCAGCATGTTTACTTGCTAAACAAGCAGTGCACTCTGACATAATATTAGTTTGCGTCCATATAAACTCATAATTACTCCCGCTCGGGTTTGAATGACAGCAGAGAGACTCGCCCACGTCTCACAGACCACCCCCTCATAGTATTCAGCACAGAAGCGGTCGAAAGTGGACAAAAGAGACAGATTTAAATACCAGGTGTAAACGTAATGTTTCTCTCTCGTCCACTTGTGATCCGTTCGACAAAAACACATCTTAATACCAAGTGTAAACAGCCCCTATGATAAACTGGTGTAGATTTTGGACTGTCGTTTCTTTTGAGGTATTGCTGTATATTGCTGTGCGCGTGGTCATGAAAATGTAACATTTGCACACGTATTTAAGCACTGCAGTTTAAAACAAGTGACATTAAAACAACATTGCTATATGGTCACGCTGTTTCTGTGTGAGAGGAGCTCATTGAGCTCGTAAGCATTTTTTCTGCTTTATTGGCCTTAAATGCACATATGTGTCACATTTTTTATCAGTATTTATGTTCCCTGGGTTCGAACCCATGAACTTTTGCGCTGCAAACGCAATGCACTACCTATGGCTATACAGGAACATTTAGGGTGAAACTCCTTAAGAAGCTGCTTGATAAAATGCCCGAAGTAATATTTTGCATATTCATTTTCTTACAGTTTTGATGAGTTTACTATTATTCTATAATGTGGAAAAAATATAAAGTATGAGTAAAGGGGGTCACGCACTGGACGAGAAGCGCCGCGTCATGCCATGAATCTAAAAACAGAACATTTTATTTTCTATGAATACGATACAATACCAGGGTTCCCGCGGGGTCTTAAAAAGTCTTAAAAAGTCTGAAATTTAAAAAGTTACATTTAAGGCCATAAAAAGTCTTAAAAATGGCCAGATTTTCACCCTAGGTCTTAAATTTAATTAACCCAAGTCTTAAATTTCTTACCTCCATTTATTCCCGAAAAGGTTGTCCGAAAAAAATAAAATGGTAAATTAAAATGCTGTAGAACTAATCAGTGACGGAGGAAGAATGTATTTGATGGGTGGGCCTCTAAAAAGAAAAGTTCTGCACTTTGCGTGTCACTGAATGTCTCTTCAATCCAGTTTTTAATCATTATTTTTTAAAGAGGATACAAATGTAGGCTATTATAATCCACGCAATTCATGCCATAAGCTATATTTCAGGTGTTGTGATCCGACTGTATACTGTAGGTTTGGCGAGAAACAAACCTTAAATGCAGTTTTTTATAAGCAAAAATCTTTTCTGTGTTAATTTAACCAACTAGCCCGTGGCTTACCAGAGCATTTGCAAGGTTCTGAAACAGAGGACCCAGAAGCGAAAAAATCAACACTGCTTTATTGAAAATCAACTTAAACAGTCAGGCCGTCAAGTCCCGCGCCATCAACAACGAGTCAACTTTAGTGTTACACAGTTTTCATATGCAGCCTACAAATGCGACCTCTGGAGGCTACAGCCTTCGGATTTAGAAACGGCCTTGTTTGCAACACACAACAAACCACGAACAGCCTTTTAATAGTAAATTTCCTTTTCATTTCATTATTGTGTAATTAGAGAGGGGAATAAATGCGATGGCGTAATAGCGCATATTTATGCATATAACGTATGGGTGGAGAAAGTGTAAAACATGTTAACAAGGCACATATCAGCAGCTGACCATACTGATCTCTGATTAGTGGATTTTATTTGTCAAAAAAAAAAAACAATAAACAAAGGTATAATAAAAATATAATGTTTTGAGAATTTCTGAGATCATTGTGCCGCTTTGGTCTTAAATTTCACTCATAATGGTCTTAAAAAGGTCTTAAAAAGTCTTAAATTTGACTTGGTGAAACCTGCAGGAACCCTGAATACCTCAGAGTTGTCCTAGACACCATGCAGCGTTTCTCGTCCGGTGTGCGACCCCATTCAGTGATCCTAAACGTTTGACCGGTAGTGTTGTATTAAGTTTGTCACCTAAAGCCTCACCATTCGTTATTTAAGTCACCCCTCAAATGTGGTAATGATGGCAGCTCATGAAGGTTTTTCATATTTTGCAGCGTTGGAATGGATATGGATGACAACAGGGTAGCTGTAGGACCTCAGCAGGGTGTTTGCTCTACAGACTGGGAGGCTATGACCTGCATTCTGTGTCAGGAGGAACAGGAGGTTAAAGCTCAGGCACCCGCCATGGTACTCACAGCATGTGTGCAGAGATCTACTGTTCTTACCCAGTGCCGGGGCAAAACACTCTCTGCCAAAGGTAAGTGACATTGCACAGTTCACTTTTAAAGGTTTTACTGTTAGCGGGTTATTAGCATCATAAGATACTGCAAGTCTACTCTGTGCTTAAAGGGACCGTGAATTGGTCGATTTTATTGCTTTATGACGTTGATTGATGTCTACTTATGCATTTCGCGTTGTTTTTACATTCAAAAACATCAAAAGCAATAAGTAATACGCTATTTTGTAACATGGATTAGTGGCTGTCTTGAGAAATGGTTCGTTTGAAGGGGCGGGCCGCATTGAAGACCTGAACGTAAACACCCACTGCTATGATTGGACAGCTTCATTCCCCGTCATTACATGTAGGGAAATGTTTTAAAAACATTAATGTGATAAAAATAGCAGCCGAACACAAATATGTTTGAGACACAAAAGATTCTGGGTGCTAAACATGATACACATAAATGACAATACGTATATTAAAGTAGAAACAAAACTCGACGTGACTAAATTACCGTATAAAACACAGTAAGCGTGCATCCAAATCTAAACTGCGCCTAATAAATCCTTATCAATAACTTTGTATATTTCTATTTTGCTTGTGAGGTTGCTTTTACATTCACGTAATGTTAAATACCACAGTTATATGATAAAAAATAAGCTTTGTTGAGTGTTTGACCTTTCAAACGCAACTTGCCTAAATTACCGTATACAACACAGTAAACGGGCATCAGAATCTAAACTGCGGTTGATAAATCCTTCCTTATAACTAACTTTGTATATTTCTACCTTTAAATTATAGTCGTATTGTTAAGTGTTGTACCTTTATTAATCGTTTAATGTTTTTAGTAAATTAAAACAGTCAACAAACGTATTTAGACACGGATGTTACAACAGGACATATCAAGCAATCTCTTTTAACAAAGCAATAGTGAAACGCAGTAACTTAAATAAAGTAAAATGTCTTACTGTGAATTATACTGCTGTGTCATTGTTGTCAGATCCAATATAAGTGGTGCTTCTGAGTCTCTCTGCAAATCCAGCATCGACTTCTTTACAAATGAATCCATGTCCACAACGATAACAAACGCTCCCCACACGAGCTGGAACTTCTTCAAAAGCAAACTTTATCCAAGCATATTGCTAATGTTAAGTTCCAAGCCTCCGACTTGAAGTATTTAGCTTCTGTGTTGTTCCCATGGTTGTTCCCACGCGGTTCTTCCAAACCGAAAATGCGTTTCCATGGTATCATAACAGATCACCGCGTCAAAATAAAAGTCTCTCAGAAAAAATGTATTTAAAAAGTAATTTTGGTTAAATTTGTCAATCTTTAAAGACATGTTTACTTACTGAAACACACGTGTCACGCGAAGCTGTGGGCGGGGCTACAAAAGTAGACTTGTCCTTTTGGTTATGGGGAGGTGTTTCAATTCTACTTTGACGTCATAGATTTCCGAATTTTTCACTGGAGTGTTTAGCTGGCTTGGTGCCAAAGACGGTTATATTTCAGTAGCACGGACGTTTTCAGTTCTGAAACTTGCAGGATGTTCATTTAAGTATGATGACCTCTTATATATAACAAATTATCAAGTTAAAATTGAGTTTTTGATTCACCGCTCCTTTAAAACTGAATATTTCCTTTTGGATCAACAGAACAGTACTACCCTCTATTTATGTCCCCTGATCTGGCTGTGGGCACACATACTGGCAGTTGTGGACATGTGATGCACGCCACCTGCTGGCAAAAGTAAGTCAGTGTTTAATTTGTGACAGCTGATACATCATTAATAATGCACACAGAAATGCAACTCATGACATTGATAAGAAATACAACAGATTTTCAACGCAGGAAACAAATAAATATTTTGTTTTAGTTCCTTTCATTTGCATTAAGTCATTTACATTTTAGAGCGTCAAATGAGACAGCATCAGTATTGTCGTTTAACATGAGAATTACAAAGTTCACTACGAAAATGTTAATCACATTTGAAAGTTTCTTTTGCACCATAGTTATTGTTATCCCTTTGTTCTCAGGTACTTTGAGGCTGTGCAAAACACCACTCGAAATCGGCTGCACACGGAGCTGCTTATAGACCTTGAGAATGGAGAATACATGTGTCCTCTCTGCAAGTCTCTCTGTAACACTGTTATTCCTTTGATCCCTGTGGAGCCCAGCAAACTCAACTAGTATGACTTTAACATTATTATCTTCTCTCTACTCTACTTTGTCCAGTATGGTGTGTCTAATGTTATACCTCTGGCCCCATTTTTCTCACACTCTTTCAGTGAAAGTGCTGAATTAGTTGGTCAACATCTGACTCTTGCTCGCTGGATTCATGTAGTACTTTCCCGGATCAGAGGCCTGAAAGCTACACGAGAAGCAGGTGAGAGTCCCGACTCCTGAGTGATTCCTACTTGCTTAATCTGCCTTTTCAGTCAACATGCAAACTGATTTACAAAATGACTTGCTTTGACAGAATGCTTTGTTATTTTGCAGGCAGTAACAGAGAGCAGGGAGCAGAGCAAGCCACCGTGTTTTTTGAAGAGGGTCAAGCTGATTTTAGATCCATTCTCAGTTTTGGAGTTCAAGAACCGTGAGTCTTTGAACAGATTGGTTTGTTTATGAAATGCCAGTGTCATTTTAAGTTGTCCTTAATATTTGTAATAAGATAATATTGAGTAAAACTAAAATTTTATCCATTTGAATTTAATTGGGAACTGTGTTGACCTTGGAAGGGGCTAAGGCATTTTATTGCCTGTTCACCCACAACCGTAGACGTATGTAAAAATTAGTGCTGGGCAAAGATTAATCGTGATTAATCGCATACAAAATAAAAGTAAATTTTTTGTATAATATAAGGGGTCTCCAACCTTTTTGTGAGCAAGGGCTACCACAATGGATAAAATGGAGGGCTTTTTGATATAGTCTACTTAAAACTTTTGTTTTACTTGTTGATTTTAACTTATTTTACTTGTTGATATGTTTTAGTATTGTTTAAAATGTAACTTACGTAAACCAAGCCAAGCTAATATTCACCTTATTTTTCACGACAACAAGGGCGGCGCCATTTCGTTCATTTTGTCAACGTTCTTCCGGCCGCATACATGATGAGCAGCTGAGGCAGTGGCTGAAGGCAACGTGTTAAACTTAAAAAGCTCACTCAAGCGCCTTTATGTTTGTTTCTTATCAATTTTAACGAACGGGAAGCCGACTGAGGAACACCCTTATCCCAAGTAAAGGTTCGACTACGATGTTCCGGTAAATTTAAACCACGCTGGGTGTTGAAAAGGTGGCCAGTTTCAGGTAAGCTATCTTAGCTAACTATGTGCTCGTTCGCCTAAAGTTAGATTTGTGAACTCCGTTCTACAAATACACTTAAGATAAGTAACGTTAGTTTATCAAATGCAACTATTTTGAATGATTTTAATTGTCCACATATATTTTTATATTTACGATAGTACAACGAGATATTATAGTACATACATTACATTATTACAGTAGCCCACGTGATTCCTACAAGTTACCGAGATTTCAGATGCTAGAATGTCAGTTCATTTCTCATTCAGATATTGATAATGACCTATTAAACAACGTATTATTTAACACAGAAGTTAGAGGTTGTGTGTATAATGTTACTGTCTCTTTTTAATGCATCTCTCTTACACACACACTGTTGTTTAAGTATGGGTACAATTTATATATTAATTATCATGATGCAAGTTTATTTTAAATACTAACATAAAAAATGTTTATGGTTATATTATTTTCACAGATGCATTGATGTGTAGTGATGCAGTGAACAACTGTGAGGATGATACAATAAACAACATGTTCCTAAACTGTGATGCAGAAACACTGGGAGGATCCATCCGTCTCTGACCACAACTACACCTTAAAATCACAACTCAACCTGAAGCAACCTACATTTGATATGGGAAAACAATGGTGCGGTTTCCCGGACAGGACTTATTCTGGTACCAGGCTAAAATGCATATTTGAGCTACAATAATTTAAAAACACCTTGTACTCGCATACCTCAACGAGTGCCATTGTTTTGTCACAAGATGCGCACCAGTATTGTTTTTTGTAGGGTTTGTTTGTAAAAACTAAAATGTCCTAATATAATTAAGGCCTAGTCCTGTAAACCCTGTCCGAGAAACTGCTCCAATGTGTTGAGCTGGCACAAATGTACAGAAACAACCATCCTTGTCAGCTTTACACAGGGTTGATATTGCATCCATTACACAGTCGCCAAACACTTTACCAGTACATACACCAACAGCTTCCAGATATACACTTGGGATCAGCTCCTGATGACTCCGATAAAGCTGCATCTTAATTTATTGCAGGGTGGTCTTGCTGAAAAGTTAGCTGTTTCTTAGTCCATAGTTATTTTTATAAACCTTTACAATGTGACCTGATTTTACATGTTGTAAAGTTACATTAAACCTTCATATGTGATCAGATGTCATGCAGTGATATTAAACATTTACAATGTGAGCTGTTGTGCATTGATATTAAACCTTTACAATGTGATCAGATGTTACCTGCCATGCAGTTATATTAAACCTTTACAATGTGATATGATGCCATGCATTTATATTAAACCTTCACAATGTGATCAGATGTTACCTGCCATGCAGTTATATTAAACCTTTACAATGTGATCAGATGTTGTGCAGTTATATTAAATTTTTACTATGTGATCAGATGTTACCTGTCATACAGTTATATAAACCTTTAGCCTACAATGTGATCAGATATGATCTGTAAGGAATTTCTTAAACCATATGTGAGCTTTAGATTCCACTTAAAAGGATTTAAGTCTCCTGATTTGAAGGAATAAGTGTTGGCAAGTTTGCAAATGAATTCTATCATGGTACATACCACATAAAAACGAAATAGTTATTGGACTGGCTTAAGGTCCACATTTGCTTTAAAAAAAGACGAAATCACTGTGTAAATATTGGTAGACATACTTTTAATAATTTTCAATGCTGCTCCATCAACTCCTGACAGGACGAGGGAATTAAATATGCCAGGTTACTTGCCGCGGCCGCTTCATATCGTCTAACCACGAGACTATTGATGGGACAATATAACACTATCCGAGCGTCGTATGAAGTTTCAACCGTGCTCCTAATTTAAAACATTTACAGCAGTAGCGATATTTGTCATTTCGCCTAAGTTATAGTGAACTACAAACAATCTTCTAACCACCAAACTAACTACCAAATGCACTGTGCCATATTAGCAGCGGAAGTCTGTTGACAAAATGCGGAAGAGCGAAGAATTAAAAAGGGGCGTGGCGGAATAAGGTGAATAAAAAATACGTAATAAACAAATATTAGAATTGAGACTATTAATAGAAAGTGCTTCGGCGGGCACATCAAAGACTTTGTGCGTGCTACCTGGTGCCTACGGGCACCCCATTGGAGACCGCTGATATAGAATATATAAACATATAAATAAATATATACTCATGTAAATGTTTCTTAAATACATACATGAATGTGTGTGTATTTATAAATACATGATTAAAAAATAAAAACATGATAATTACACACAGCACACACATGTATATTATACTAAAAATAACTTTTATTTTGTATGCGATTAATCTTTGCCCAGCACTAATAATAATATGGACGTAGTGTACGTGAGGTCAACCAAAGGTTTGTAAATAGCTTTTTTTGAAGTCAACAGTTTGGGGGCCTCCGTCGGCATTTTGGCAACACGTCACCTTGCATCACTTGCGGATAACAGAAAATGGGTAAAGAGGCGGGACATGGATGAAGCTGAAGTGAACGCTTGTTAAAACCACCCCTGCCTAGCTTGACTGTAGTGATAGCAGTAGCAGTTTGCCCATCACTCAAGTGGCCACACCCCTAATTATGCATAACTTTAAGGCTTAATATTATTTAAACCGACGAGTTATAAAAAAATTCGCCCACCTCACAGTTATCATGAAGGAACAAAGCTACAGTGGCAAGAAAAAGTATGTGAAACTTTTGGAATTTCATTGTTTTCTGAATAAATTTGTCATAAAATGTGATCTGATCGTCATCTTAGTCAAGGGTATTGACAAATATAATGTGTCATGTCTTTATTGAACACACTTATTCAACATTTAATATGGCAGTGGAAAAAGTAAGTGAATCAGACCTACACATAGTTGAGGAGGAATTTTAGCCCATTCTTCCTGGGAGAACTGCTTAGCTCTGTCATATTCTTTGAACGTCTCATCATGTGTATGGCCCTCTTCAAGTCAATCCATAGCATCTCTTTTGGGTTGAGGTCTGGGCTCTGACTTGGCCACTCCAAAAGGTGGATTTTATTTTTCTGAAACCATTCTGTTGTGGACTTGCTCTGGTGTTTGGGGTCGTTGTCCTGTTGCATCACCCACCTTCTACACAGTTTCAGCTGGTGTACAGACATTCTCACATTATCATGAAGAAGTGTCTGATATACTTGGGAATTCATCTTTCCCACAATGATTGCAAGCTGGCCAGGCCCTAATGCAGCAAAGCAGGCCCAAATCATAATGTTTCCTCCAAGAATGATAAATGAGGGCCATTATGTTTGTCAATGCCCTTGACGTAGATGAAGATCAGAACACATTTTATGACAAATTCATAAAAATAAAAAATAAAATCTTGCCGCTGTATATAGACCAAAAGTCATTTTTTGTTCAAGGCTATAAACATATTTGTTTTTGTTGTAAAGTTGGCCATTTTAACATGGAGGTCTATGGGAATTGACTCCCTTTTGAAGCCAGCCTCTAGCGACTAGTCGATAAATTGCAGTTTCCGTATTGGCTTCATCAGAGAGATTGGAAGGTTGCCCACAACTAGGCATAGGCCGGTTATCGGTTTCAAGGTATACCAAGGTTTTAAAGAGTCAAGGTTTCAAAACCACTGAAATGTTATATTTAATATAATTTTTTGAAAGAATATTATAATTTAAGGCCTTATTTTTACCTGGCATGCATGTTGTATATGGCTTAAAAATAAAATTTATTGTGTCCAGTTGAAAAGTTGTTGTTTGTATATAAGCAAGCATATAAAAATAACACATATTAGTTTTGCAATGGCAATACTGCAACACTGTGAAACCGTGTTATTTTTGATTAAGGTTATCATACCGCCAAAATCTCATACCTGCCCATGTCTACCCACAATACCCTAACATGTTTCACAAACAGCATGGTCAAGCACTACTCACATGTCCTTTAAGATTTAGTATTAAAGAAATGATACAGGAGTAATTCTGATGTTATGTTGTCTTGAGTAAAAAATAATATGTTGTTAAAAATGTTATCCCCAATTTAAACTCTCTTCTTGTCTGATTAGGCCGAAGTTCTCCAGCAGCATCACAGAGATGTTGGGGGTCTGCGCAGTGACAGTGCACAGGGTGGGTCTGCAGACTGCCCCCAATGATCTGTGTCCATACGTACCTGTTATGTCCTGGAACACCTGCGCCTACACTATCCAAGCTATCGGTAATGCTGTTTTTCCTCTCAGCTTATCTCCACTGATGATTTCTTAGATACAGTGACTTTCAATTCCCTTTGTGCCTCATCACTTGTTCAAATATATCTCCCTCCCTCTGTAGAGAGCATGCTGCAGGATGAGGGGAAAGCTCTGTTTGGTTCCCTTCAGAACAGACAGGTGTGTATGTAGGCGTTGCTGATACAGATCAGTGTGCAGCTGCCAATGTTTTATTCTGGCTTGATTCGTAACATTATATTCTTTTTTATAGCTTGCTGGACTCAAAGCTGTGGTGCAGTTCTCATCAGCTCAGAGCCTAAAAAACCGTCAGACTGTAGTACAGCAACATTTCGCTGATATGCTTGCAGGTTTGTTGTATGTGCAATATTTTGTGAGATGTTTATATTTTTGATGCAGTAATACAGTAGTCTTCTCTCTCTCTTTGTTTTTAGTCTTGTTGCCTGTCTCTAATGTAGAGGACACACCATCAATATTAGAATTGGATTTCTTTCATCTACTGGTGAGACATTTTTATTACTGAAAATAAAGATATGTATTACTACAAGCATGTTTGTCTTTTTTTTGTCATCTATGCCAGGCAATTAAAGGGACAATATGTAATTTTCGCTACTAGAAGATGGTGCTAAACCAAAGCAAAGACTGCAGTTTGATGATGCTTTTAAAGAGCGTGGAAGTATTAGTCTGAATGTTTAATGTTGATAGAAATCAATCTGACAGGACTCGCAAATCAAGTTCATGGATGACATTAAAATAACGTTTTTTTTAATCGTTACTTTATAATGAAAGTGTCGTATTGTGGATTAATAGAAGCCACAGCAAAGTGCCTTGCTAGAAACTTCTGCATACTTCTGCATTTGTTATTGTTGATGCATTCATTAGCCTGATATCAAAGTATCAGTACAAATGTAAGCCTGGATCACAAAACAAAGTCGTAAGTCGCACATATTAGTAGCAGTAATCAACAAAACATTGTATGTGTCAAAATTATATATTTTTTTCTTTTATGCCAAAAATCATTGGGATATTATGTAAAGATCATATTCCAAGCTGATGTTTTGTAAATATATCTAAACTTTATTTCTGTAAGTGGTTGCAGCAAAATCTGAACAAAAACGACCAGAAACACGCCTACATACTTGATCTCACTTTACTCGCTGTAAAAAAAAAGTTTGATATGTATGGAAACTTTAAAGTGTCCTCTTTCTAGTCATATTCTCCAAACAAAAGCTGCGTTTAAATGGACAATTGTAATCGTTTTAAATGTTCAATCATCATAAACATCTCAATTGGAATAAAAAGAGCCAAACCGATTAAAAATCAAATCCGTTTGAGAGGGGTGGTTTATACCTTTTGTAATCCACTCAAAAGGACATGTAAACACTTCATCGGATTGATAACTGAAACTGGAATGCTCTGAACATGTGCAATTTTTGTCTCTGTATCGTTTTAATGGCAGTTGGCAAACCCACTTTAAGGTGCATTTCTGACACCTACTGGACTGGATTGTATGTGCAATGATGTAGATCAGTGGTTCTCAAACTTTTTCAGCGTGCGGCCCCCCTTGTGTACAGTGCATTTCTTCGCGGCCCCCCAAAGAAAAATTATGACAAATTTGATCTAAAATGTAAAATTTTAATGAACCAAAACATATAAAATTAAAAGTAGTGCTGTTGGTTAGTAGCCTTATATATTTTTTTGGTTTAATTACACAGAATTCATGATAAATTCATGTATTTTATAAAATGTCATAAAACTGGGGCCCCCCTGGCACCATCTCGCGGCCCCCCTGGGGGCCCCGGCCCCCAGTTTGAGAACCACTGATGTAGAATTGCGTAATGACGTATGACACAAAGGTCGCAAGGTTGTGTTGTTAAAGGTCACGTTCTTCCTGATCCCATTTTTCAAACTTAAGTTAGTGTGTAATGTTGCTGTTAGAGCATAAATAATACCTGCAAAATGATAAAGCTCGAAGTTCATTGCCAGGCAATATATTTCCTTTAACATAATTCCCCTTTCAAAGCCTACAGTGAACGGACGGTTTAGATTACAGCCCTCGACTTCCCAGTTGAATGACGTCAATAAAATAGTTTTTGACTAAACTCCGCCCACAGGAATATGTCAGTCGCCAGCTTCGGCACAAACAGCTCTGCTAAGCTAAGATGCTAACAAATCTCAACCATAGACTGTAAAAAAAAGATAGACGACGCGACGTCGCCTCCCACCATTGTAATGAATTGAAGCCAAAAATGTCCGACCACGGTCGCCGCCATGTTACGTAAAAACGTCAGTTTGGAGCCAAGGCATGCGCAGAAGGAATCTTCCGTGAAGCCAGAGGCGGAGCCGCGGTATCAAACTTCCGCCCAAACGCTCGCGCGGCCAATTCAACCACTCCATTCATAACGACACGCCCCGTTTCTATAGCATCAAATTACAAGCTAAAATGAAACTTATCACAAAAATGAACAGTTGAACATATATCAGCGTGATAACAACTACTTGAAAGGACCAAAACCATCTTTCGAAAACTTTTATTGGAAGTGTAAATATTTTTTTATTTAGAGCAGAGTCCCATTCATTTGAATGGAGAGGGCGGGGTTATGACTTGTACTGCAGCCAGCCACCAGGGGGCGATCAAAGAGCCAGAGGCTTCACTTTTCAAGGCTTATGAGGCACACCCGATCTCAACACACTAAACAAACTGCACTATCAGAACTCATTACGTATTTCTGAAGGAGGGACTTCATAGAACAAGGAAGACATTAGCCCGTTTTTAGGACTGTGAATAAAAGCGATATACAGATAAATAAATTGTGTGGAAAAACACAGCTTTTTTACATGTGAAACATGAACACGTTATATTGCACACTGTAAACACAATCAAAGCTTCAAAAACACAGAAAGAACGGGAACTTTAAGGGAAGTCAAGTGAAGTGACTGTCTTGTCATTCTTAAATGTTCCCAAACTCTTTCCAATCCTCTGTAAAGTGATACAAGACAGCTTTGTCCGGTCAGTCCATGATTTATACTCTGATTCACAAATGCGTGTTTGGACTCACTCTCTGCGGCACGGCATAAAGTCAAACGCGCTTTTTGGGCACACGTGAATGGGTGTTTTTGTTGCTGCTTGATAAGCATCCCGTCACAAAGCTCCATATGCTCGTGGTTTATTAATTATGACCTGAAATAGACACACAGCAATTTTAGGAGGATGACTTGTATGCATATCTTGAAACGGCGCAATTTGTGCACTGTGCACATGTCAAATGATCAAATCAGATTTAAAGCTTGTACTGTATTAATAACCACATCAATCCGATCACATTAAGTGTTCATGTAAACGCTATGATAGGATTTATCAATCAGAATAACTTCATTCCGATTGGGGCAAAAGGTGTCCATGTAAACGTAGCTAATGTCATTACAGCAAAAATCCAGTAGAGAACGGCAAAACAATTCAGTTTATTAGCAATATGCGCTCCTAATGAACTAATTTTGAGAAGTTTAAAGTCGATTCTCTCAATATTTAGATTCAGATTCCAGACTTTCTAATAGTTTTACCTCTGTTATATAGTGACCTATCCTAACATTATGTATACATCTGACCCGTGCTGGTTTTGTGGTACAGGGTCACAAATACATGTTGTTTGTATTTTTTTAATTAAAAGTAACAAGAGCAAAATCTAGAGGCCAGAATATTACGTAATATTACTCTATTATTTGGACCAGTAAGCAACCCCCCAGAACATCATTGCAATGACCTAACAACAGTTCTTAAAGAAAAACACCACCAACATATTTTACTATGTTCTTACCTCAACTTAGACGAATTAATACATAGCTATCTTTTTTTAGTCGTGCACTTAATCTTTGTACAGCGCGTCATGAATGTGTTGCCATTTAGCCTAGCCCCGTTCATTCTTTAGGATCCGAACAGGGATGAATTTAGAAGCCACCAAACACTTCCATGTTTTCCCTATTTAAAGACTGTTACATGAGTAGTTACACGAGTAAGTATGGTGGCACAAAATAAAACGTGGCGATTTTTCGACCTTGGCTCACAGTAACATCATCACTACTCCCCCTCTCGCTCAAACTTCCGGCTAGCCTGGATGCCAGCCGATCTTAGCCCCGCCCACAAGATTTTGAGAACAGGAAGATCGGTCCAGGGTTTCTGCGTTGAGGAGCTACTATGCTAGACCCAAAGCTGGTCGAACCAATCAAATTGTCAGGGCGGGCTTTATACGATGATGGACAGATAATCAACACTAACGTAATGAACCACGTCACCAAAGAGCGCATGTGTTGAATCGGTTTACAACGAAATGGCTGCCGCTGTAGAATTCAGATGTGTGGATTCTGACAGTCTGTTCTAAAAGATATCGACAGAGCATTGATTTTAAAAGAGGAACAGAGAGACGCAAGCAAGGCATTTGTTGATGTTTTTGCCGTCCTTCCTACGGGATTCGGCAAAAGTTGGTCACAACTGAAATTGGTATCACGGCGATGCAATTCAGCATGCATGACGAGATGGATATAATTAGCGGTCGTTGCCAGCTTTTTTTTCGGAAGCCCGGAATCGTGGTTGCTGAATAAGTGGAGGGACATGCTAGGCTCCAATATTTTCAAGCCAACGTAATGGGTATCATAATGGATGAAGTTCACCTAACGTACAAATGGTAAGAGACATTCTTACTGTATGACTTAGTAAATACTTAATGTTGTGATATAAACAAAATGTTGTAAACATAGTAGGTGTTGATGTACATTCTCTAAGACTTAGTATAATCACAATCTTGGTGCCATTGTAGCAAAATAACTAGCAGTTCAGTCAGGCTGCAAAAGACGTAACGTACGTCACACACTCCGTTGCTCTGATTGGTCGTAGGTCTATCCAATTGAGTGCAGAGGCATTTTTCGGTTGAGACACGCCTCATAATTATAGCTCAATGGAGCGGTATCAGACTCAAATTCTGACTAGAATTGAGTATGACAATGTCAGGCTAACTTCCGGCAATATTACTGCACCCTTGGTCGAAGTGCTGCAAACTAAGTGCTCTTCCACCATATAATATAGTTCTCATTTTTTTATCCGCTTAGAAAATCGCCACATTTTATTTTGTGCCACCATACTTACTAGTGTAATTTCTCATGTAACAGTCTTTAAATAGGGAAAACATGGAAGTGTTTGGTGGCTTCTAAATTCATCCCTGTTTGGATCCTAAGGAATGAATGGGGCTAGGCTAAATGCTAACACATTCACGACGCGTGTACAAAGATTAAGTGTACGCATTGAAAAAAAGAGGTATGTATTAATTTGTCTTAAGTTGAGGTAAGAACATAGTAAAATGATGAAAAACAGTGATGTTTTCCTTTAAAACCATGTATCAGCTTCATAGCAAAAAGCTTTTAAAGCCAACCATAATACTTTAAACAATAAAAAAAAACTTTTGTTAGAGTTAAGATTCAGAGCGATAATCAACACATACACAAAGCATTTGTCGATGCTTTAGTGTTTTATAAGTCGGGTAAGAGCGCCACCTAGTGGATAATAGCGGAAATATGGATTGCAATAAAAACTCTTCATTGGCATTTTAATTTTTTTGTGACTGTATGTTCTGGTGGTTCTTCACTGGTGGGGCTTGTTCTGTCAATCCCAGTGTTGTATCAAGAAGAGGCAGTTGACCTGCAGCCGTCAGCGATCAGTACAGCATACAATCACCTCCACCTGTTGCACCTGGTCACTATGGGACACATGCTACAGGTTCTGCTGACCTCACACGGTATACCCACATGCAAACACACTCACTGCTTGGATATTTTTAAACTTGTGGCTGTGGTTTTTGCATGTCTACTAGGGGAAATGAGCTTCTGTGGTGACATTAATGATTGTGTATGTGTGTGTTGTCAGATTGTGCTGTGAGTAGAGGAGCTGATGAGGGAGATGAGGCTCGGGCCGCAGCAGAGATTTACTCTATTGTGTCTCAACACACTGATGGGTAAGATCCAATGGCGGCTGGTGATAATGTGCTTATACACATTAATATGTAGTAGTATTCATGTATTTGAATATTTATCAAGTTCTTAAAACAATTAACCATGAGTGCATGGGGAGCTGGGTAATGTAACAAAACACAATATTAGTAATATAATACAAAATAGTTTTCCTGTTATTTTTTATTGTTTGTTCTTTTGCAATTGTTTTTCTTTGGGCAGTCGTGGCCTAATGGTTAGAGAGTCTGCTGAGGTGCCTTTGAGCCAAGACACCTGACCTGTTTTTATCTCCCTCTGTCATTTCCTCTCTTTCTCAGGTTGAGTTCTGGTGTATCTGGCTCTACAGTTGCAGAGAGAGTAAAGAGAGGCATCCTTCCTTTCCTGCGCTGTGCTGCGCTGTTCTTCAGTTGCCTTACAGGAGTGCCCCCTCCAGAGGAACTATTCAGTATTGCAGGTCACTAAGTATATACATTATTTCATATTAATTGTGACATGGTATACACTACAGTTCGAAATATGCCACCATAAATATTTATTACAGTTACTTAAACTCTCATGCCCAAGGCTATTTTGTTAACGCTTAAAGGGAAGAATCTAAAAATTTATTTATTTATCTTTTTTGCAGAATCTCCTGAGAGTCAGTTGCTAGTGATCTGTAGTTACCTTGCCTTGCCCTGCAACCTGTTTCAACTGTTTCAGGATCACATGGATGTTATGACACCCTTAATAAAGAGGTACAAAACTTAGCAGACACCCCTGCTTATAGGATCTTATTGTTATCAGGAATAATTAAGTAAGTAAGTAAGGTAACACTTTTCTACAGTGTCTTTGTTACAATACATGTACTTACTATAGTAAAACCAGCAAAGTATGCATAATTACATGCAACTAACCCTACTTTAATGTTTCCATTTAATGTTATTTAGCACTTAAAGGGACACTTCACCTTTATTGGAGGTATTCTCATTGTCCAGCCCCACTAGAGTTAAACATTTGATTTTTTTTGCTGTTTTGTAATCCATTCAGCTGATCTCGGCATCTGGTGGTGCCACTTTTGGCATGGCTTGGCGCAATGCATTGTCTAATCAGATTCCATTAGCATCACGTTAAAAAATAACCAGAGTTTCAATATTTTTCCTATTTAAAACTTGACTCTTCTGTAGTTATATTGTGTACTAAGACCGACGGAAAATTAAACGTTGCGAATTTCTGGGCAGATATGGCTAGGAACTATGCTCTCATTCTGGTGTAGTGGTCAGGGACTTTGCTGCCGTGGCATGGCTGTGGGAGGCGCAATGATGCTGCGCAGTGCCCGAAAATAGTCCCCTGCTATTGAAAGTTACCAAGGGGACTATTTTCAGTTGCTGTGTAATATCATTGTGCCTCCTGCAGCCATGTTGCGGCGGCAGGGTCCTTGATTGTTGCGCCAGAACAAGAGTATACATGGTTCCTAGCTATACCGGCCAGGAAAATTGCAGGTTTTGGTTTTCCGTCCGTCTTGGTGTACGATGTAACTACGGAAGAGTCAAGTTTTAAATAGGAAAAATATCGAAACTTTTTGGTTATTTTTAGCGCAATGCTAATGGTCTAATCAGATTCAGTGGATTGCGCTAAGCTATGCTAAAAGTGGTACCGCCAGACCCGGAGATCAGCTGAATGGTTTTCAAAACTGTAGAAATCTGATGTTTGGCTCTGGGGGAGCTGGAGAATGAGCATATTTTGGAGAAAGGTGGAGTGTCCCTTTTAAGTGTATAATTTCATTATGACAAGGACAACAAATTATAACTGAAAAAAAAAAACAATATAAAGAGTCCTAGAATATTGCTTTATTATTGCATTTTTTTAAATAAATGTAATATTAATAAAATCAATATGACCATATATGACCTGAATTATTTAAGAAATTCCTTTGCCTTTAGGTTTATAACTAACATGAACCATTGTAAAATCAGTGTAGGCAACTCCTTGTCCATAATGCTTTTAACAATGGACTTATATCCGTTATATCCACGTAATTTACAAGTAAATGCACAGATTAAATCAGGAGTTTAGAAATATCTTAAGCATTTCTAAATATCAAGCGATGTTTTATGTCTGTGACTCAGGTGGTGTGAAAATCCAGCCATATCCAGAGCACTTAAAGGTGAAATGCACATTATCAGGTCAGATGACATTCACTTTCTCCTCTGTTTATTTGTCAAAATCATTCCTCATTATTAAAGGCAAATTACATGACTTTCTGAATTTCTGTTTAGGTATCCTTGCAAAATAAACAGGTTAATAGATCTTCCAGAGGACTATAGCGTGCTGCTGAACCAAGCAAGTCAATTTAAGTAAGAGTCTGCAGTTAGTTACCTAAATCATGTAGTCTTATAATGTAAATGTCTTATTTAAATAGATTAAAATGAAGTTGTAATAAAAGGATTTTCTGCTCATCATCTCTCTAGATGTCCAAACTCATCAGATGATGAGCGCAAACACCCAACTTTGTGTCTGCTCTGCGGGGTCATGCTGTGTGCACAGAGTCCCTGCTGTCAGGTGCAGCTGAACGGAGAAGATGTGGGAGCTTGCACGGCCCACGCTGACACCTGCGGGGCTGGTGTGGGAATATTTCTCAGGTGCGTCTCATTTTCCATCCACATCTTTTTTACTAACAAACTACTTGGCATAAGATGATAAGGTGATTTTACACCAGTTATAGACAGGTTTGTGATTATGCAGAGTACTGTGCAAAAGTCTTAGGCCACCATCACCAGCTTTGTTGTTTTAGCAAAGTTTTATTGTTCATCCATATTTATTTTTCACCCTTTTTTTAAGATTAAAACAGAAAATACAGGAAATATTTCTACAAAATAAATAAAAATTTCAAAAATAAATGTCTTCTTCAGGCATCAGCCAGTATTTAGTGTGACTTCTCTTGGCACGAAACACATCTTGAGCTGTTTTCAGGAGACTGAATTAAATTAGGATTTAATTTTATTTACGTTTAAAGAGTAACTAAACCCTAAGCCAATTTTTTTTAGTTCATGATCTGTAAGAATGGGGCTTTATTAGTGCTATTCATTAATTTTAGTAAGTTTTTTGACATTTGGATATAAAGTGTTTCAATACTACAATATATGGTGTAAAAAAGTCTGAGTGCTGCCCTCTTCAGGTTGAATGGTGGCTACTGCAGTTTAATTTTCCTATTGGATGTTGGGTCCAAAAAATACCTTGTGACGTAAGCACCTTGTTATGATCTCACCACACACTTAGTACGAGCTTAGTTCGTCCCCTCTATATTTAGTTACGCTTTAAGAGATCCTGTAGCTGCCTGCTATTGCTCAAGTGGAAGGTGTGTTTACCCTAAATACATGACACTTCAGCTTATACTTTTATATTGTTTTTAATACTACATGCACATTTCCTGTATTTTCTGGTTGTATTCTAATAAAGAGACTGAGAAATAATTATATACAGTATGACTATACAATTGCAAAAACAACAAATCTAATAGTAGCATGGTGGTTTAAGACTTTTGCACAGTACTTCCAAACAAGGCAATGTAGAATCTATGAATGTATGCTGTTGTTCTTTGATCCAGACACTTAATTGTACCTGGAATAAGTTTACTGTTTTGATCTAGTGTGTCTATCAAATGATTGCCAATGAAGATTTTGTTTCTGTTTGTTTGAGCAGGGTTAGAGAGTGTGAGATTGTATTGATGGCCAGTAAGACCCGAGGGTCCCGATATCCAGCTCCTTACCTTGATGACTATGGAGAAACAGATCCAGAGCTTGTGTAATGTATATTTTTATAGATGCAAAATAACCAGGGAAGCACTAACATATACATTTTTGCAACTGATAGGCCTGCATTTTCTATTGAAATTATCAAAACATTGTTTAATAATGTGTAATACTTTACGATGTTTAATTTTTTTACATTGTGGGGTCACTCCACTTTTTTTGAAGGTATGCTCATTTTCCAGCTCCCCTGTAGTTGAGCATTTGATTCTTAACATTTTGGAATCCATTCGGTGGATCCCTGGGTCTGGCGCTGCCACTTTTAGCATAGCTTAGCATTGAGTCTGATTAGACCATTAGCATTGCGCTCAAAAATTACCAGAGTTTCGATGTTTTTCCTATTTGAAGCTTGACTCTTCTGTGGTTACATCATATACTAAGACCGGTGGAAAATTAAACGTTGCGATTATCATTTCAATGACATTACGCAGCAGCCAAAAATAGTCCCCTTAGTATCTTTTAATAGCAGGGGACTATTTTCGGCCACTACGTAATATCATTGCGCCTCCTGTAGCCATGGTACAGCAGCAAAGTCCTTGATTATTACGCCAGAATGAGGGTATAGTTCCTAGCCATATCTGCCTAGAAAATCGCAACTTTTAATTTTCCGTCGGTCTAGTACCAGGGTTCCCACGGGTTCTTGAAATCTTTGTAAGTTTGTGAATCTGGTGGAAAAAATTCAAAGCCCTGGGAAGTTTTTGAAAATATACATACATAGATATAGGTAATTGAAAGTGCTTAAATCTATTTTATGCAAGTTTTGTGGGGGGAAAAAATCCAAATTATTCACTGTGTAGTGTAGGATAATAAGATAAAAATTCTAGCCTTTTAAGCACATGTGCTAAACTGTTCGCTTTAAATGCTTATATCTTCTGTATGCAAATGTTGATTCATACCAAAAAGCTTTTTTGCATAGTTGTGTTTGACACATGAAAACGTCTCGGGTTATGCATGTAACACTTGTTCCCTGAGAAGGGAACGAGACGCTGCGTCTCCCTTGCCATATCCCTGCGTCCCTGAAACGCCATTTTTGGCAATATTTCAGATAGCGATATACTTCACCCTACCTTGCTCGTTAAGCCTCATCATTGGTTGAATTTGAAATACACATTCAGACGCACTTGGAGGGTCCCCAAAGTGTCCCCACAGTGACGCAGCGCGATTCCCTCGAAAGGGAACTGTAACAATGAAACGTGTCCCCACATTTAGTCCTTGAATTTGAGGGTATTGGACCTGGAAAGTCCTTGAAAGGTCCTTGAATTTGAAGTTAACTAAGGTGTGGGAACCCTGTAGCACACGATGTAACTACAGAAGAGTCAAGTTTTAAATAAGAAAAATATCTAAACTCTTTGGTTCATTTTGAGCGTAATGGTCTAATCTGACTCAATAGATTGTGCTAAGCTATGCTGGGGGTGGTAGCGCCAGAGCCGGAGATCTGCTGAATGGATTCCAAAACGATGGGAATCGGATGTTTAACTCTAGGGGAGCTGGAAAATGAGCATATTTTTAAAAAGTGCAGTGTCCCTTTAACAAACGGAACAATATTGTAATGTGTTTCCCAGTGTTGTACAGTTCAAATAAAAAATGTATCACTTAAGCATACATAAATTTGTCCTTACCATCATTTTAATGTTGAAAATTGACTCTCAGTCTCTTAGACTTATTAACATTTTCTTTACGCGCATTATGTGCTCTTGCAGGCGTGGGAACCCTCTGCACCTGAGTCCAGAGCGTTACCGCAAGTTGCTCAATATGTGGCAGCAACACTGCATCCTGGAAGAAATTGCCCGTAGTCTGGAGGTTCTCAACGTCATGTTCGCCTTTGAGTGGCAGATGCTCTGAGGAGCAGCACAACGCAAACCGCAGGGCATGCGACATTCTGCTAGGTTACGCTTGAAATCTGCCTCACTGCAAAGACTAATAAAACTTCCCAGCTTCCCAACATCTTTACGAACTGATTTCCTTCAGACATTGTTTTATGGGCAGCCACACTGAATAGGCCCATAAAAATGATTCACAAAGTCAGCGTGTTTCTCGGCTCTTAATTTATTTCGCTTTGGTTGCAGGCTGCATCGTTTCTTACTGATTTGTGCCTCATTGTGTGGTTTTTGTATCATTATCAGAATGTAAAGAGGCTTTTGTCTCTATTACATGCTTTTCTGTTGTTTTATACCTTTGCAAAATGTTTTCCAACCCTTCTTTGCTGCAGTTTTTTTGTTAATCTGCGAGAAAATTATATCAATATGTAAGGTTATTATAGAAAATGTGGTAAAGTATATTGTTTTAGGATGTGAAGCTGTTACTTGTGAATTATACAAAATTTTGTCTAAGTCACGTTTCTCCTCAAAATCATAAAGCCCATTTTAAGGGCCATTACAATTTTTTGCATGTGCCTCATTGTGATATTCTTTTGGGGGTAAATCTGTAATCTTTCTTCACCTGTGCTATGGATGTCACATGAACATGTATATAAAACAATAATGTATAATTAGAAGCTTATTTTATTATATAAATATAACCGTTATGTAATAGAAACACTGTAAGTCAATGTTCACATGCAACAATGCCTGTTGGATAAATCCAAGCGTATTTCACTTTTTCCACTCATTATTATGTATTAAATACTAGCCTTTTCATTTAGTGACAGTTTATTGGCAGGTTATAAAGAACACAATACACAACTTACATCATGTTTCAAAAATATGGAAGAAGTTTTAGTTTGCACTTGGCTTCAAGCTGTTTGTTTACAATAAACTACTGAGTGAAAACTCATCCATGATGGATTGCTTGTCTTTGCTTTGTATCTTGTAGACTAGATGTGTTATGTGTACTTTCTCAAGTTTTTTATTGTAAATACTGTAGTTTCCAAATGAAAAATAATGGTTATCTTTGGTTCACATTAATATAAGAAATACAGTTTTCCTGTTGAGACAGAGCATTGTGATTGAAAATCTCAAAACTTACATTATAATAATAATCATGAGTTACACACATTCTGAGTGTTTTTGCAATAAGCCTAGTTGGTGCCTATTGTACACCAATGTTACACAACAAGCCAAAGAATTTAAGTATCTTTCACATCCAAAAACAAAAAATGCTGGGTTTACATGCAGACATTTAAAGCGAAGTAATTAAAGCGCTCAGATGCTAAAGCCACTAAATGCCACATCCGTCAAAAATGAAATAATGATATTAACCAAATGTTCTCGGCATGTATTATACATTCATCAAATACTTTTGCTTCAAATTCACTTAATCCTGACTTCAGGCTATTAAGAAATACCAGTTTGTTGGCAGAATCCATTGAAAGTCTGGTAAAAAAAAACTCATTTATTTTCTCTCAGAGGGTTTTGAATCTGAGCTCATAATTGTACCCCATATAGCAATCCTAGACATTACAATTTTGGGATTATCAACTTTTATTCGTTAATCAAACATTACATGTTGAATTTACTATCATAACATATTTAAAATCAATTTAGTCATAATTGAACTTTATAGTGTAAAAATAGAGTTAGAGGCCATCGGTATTGTTATAGTAGCCTGATGTAATCATTTTTGTGAATAACTGTATAAGCCTATTCAGGCACGAGATTGAGGCATAGTTTTTGCATAGGTGTTGAATATATACACTCACCTAAAGGATAATTAGGAACACCTGTTCAATTTCTCATTAATGCAATTATCTAATCAACCAATCCCATGGCAGTTGCTTCAATGCATTTTGGGGTGTGGTCCTGGTCAAGACAATCTCCTGAACTCCAAACTGAATGTCAGAATGGGAAAGAAAGGTGATTTAAGCAATTCTGAGCGTGGCATGGTTGTGGTGCCAGACAGTGCCGGTCTGAGTATTTCATAATCTGCTCAATTACTGGGATTTTCACGCACAACCATTTCTAGGGTTTACAAAGAATGATGTGAAAAGGGAAAATATCCAGTATGCGGCAGTCCTGTGGGCGAAAATGCCTTGATGCTAGAGGTCAGAGGAGAATGGGCAGACTGATTCAAGCTGATAGAAGAGCAACTTTGACTACAATAACCACTCGTTACAACTGAGGTATACAGCAGAAGACCCCACCGGGTACCACTCATCTCCACTACAAATAGGAAAAAAAGGCTACAATTTGCACAAGCTCACTAAAATTGGACAGTTGAAGACTGGAAAAATGTGCCTGGTCTGATGAGTCTCAATTTCTGTTAAGACATTCAGATGGAAGAGTCGGAATTTGGTGTAAACATAATGAGAACATGGATCCATCATGCCTTATTACCACTGTGCAGGCTGGTGGTGGTGTAATGGTGTGGGGGATGTTTTCTTGGCATACATTAGGCCCCTTAGTGCCAATTGGGCATCATTCAAATGCCACGGCCTACCTGAGCATTGTTTCTGACCATGTTCATCCCTTTATGACCACCATGTACCCATCCTCTGATGGCTACTTCCAGCAGGATAATGCACCAAGTCACAAAGCTCAAATAATTTCAAATTGGTTTCTTGAACATGACAATGAGTTCACTGTACTAAAATGGCCCCCACAGTCACCAGATCTCAACCCAATAGAGCATCTTTGGGATGTGGTGGAACCGGAGCTTCGTGCCCTGGATGTGCATCCCACAAATCTCCATCAACTGCAAGATGCTATCCTATCAATATGGGCCAACATTTCTAAAAAATGCTTTCAGCACCTTGTTGAATCAATGCCACGTAGAATTAAGGCGGTTCTGAAGGCAAAGGCGGTCAAACACAGTATTAGTATGGTGTTCCTAATAATCCTTTAGGTGAGTGTATATAGAATATATATGATTTCACGAAAATTTTTCTTCACAGTGCATTATGGACAGGAATTTAAAAGGCAGGAATGCAGTTGAAAGTTACTATTTGATTATTCAAAAATAACTTTATTTGGTAACATTAAAAATTTTTGATATTAATGGACTAACTCAAAATAAGCTGTTCTAAATGTAATAAACATCCCTAAATTCAACTGCCCTTAAAAAATGTAAATTTCTAACACTGCAATCCAACCTACTTACCATATGGACTAAACACATGTATTGATCCTTATTCACACTATTTACAGTACATGGTACAATTGCTAAACACTTTTATATAAATTAGACTGTTGCATCTTTATTAAGAGGCAGTTTAAGATGTCAAGGCCCCATGTTGCTTTACACTGACATAAACCTCTTCTTTGCATGTCAAAACAATGTAATTCATGATTTTCATTTCACATTGAAACGGAATTCAGCAAAAATGTGCCATTTGGGTGTGTCCCTTTAAATGCAAATAAACTGATCTCTGCACTAAATGGCAGTGCTGTGGTTGGATAGTGCAGATTAAGGGGCAGTATTATCCTCTGACATCACAGGAAGAGTCAAATTTCAATGATCTTTTTTTTCACATCCTTGCAGAGAATAGTTTACCAAAACTTAAAAAGTTACTGGATTGATCTTTTCACATTTTCTAGGTTGATAGAAGCACCGGGGACCCATTTCTAGCACTTAAACATGGAAAAAATCAGATTTTCATGTTTGTTTGTTTGCTTATGTATGTAACATTTAAAACGGTCATCAGAATGAACAATATGGCCAAAGGCTAACTGGCTATTGGAATAGGCTTTGGAGGCACATTGTCTGGACCATAGTGTGCTGTGGATGGTCTGTCAATGTTTGGATCTCCATTGCTGGCTGTGTTGATTTGGTTAAACTTGCCCAGGTTTTTGATAATGCTGAAATTAGAGCGAGCCGTCTCCACCAAGCTGCTCTCAAGGAGCCACCCGTCAGAGTCACTTTCGGGGTCACCTTGACGCACCACGTTCTCCAGGGCCGTCTGGAGGTACCGGACCCCCGTAAGGACAGAGAGCTGTCAGAGAAGGTACTGATATTAGAGGCTGGGTTAGTTTACACCAAAAATGAACATTCTGTCATAATTTACTAACCAAACCGTTCATGGGCCCCATTCACTTCCATAGTATTCTTTTTTCTTACTATAGAAAAATGTTTGGTTACAAACATTCCTCAAAATATCTTCCTTCTTGTTCATCAGAGCAAATAAATGTATACAGGTTTGTAACAACGTGAGCGTGGCAGAATGATGGCAGAATTTACATTTTTGGATGAACGATTCCTTTAAAAGGCTTTGCAAATATTTATAATTTCACTATGGATTAAAACATCAAAGATGCTTTCAAATTAAACGCAAGTTTTAACTTTGCTGATCAGCAAAACAATAAAGACAACTCACCTCAAACAGCCAGATAATAAGAACAGTAAGGCCAATTGAATGCATGATGTTTGTGTAGTACTCTAACAGAGCTTGTCGACAGCCTCTCATCCACAGGTTGAGCTCCTCTGTCTGGTACTCGTAATTAAAGTGGGCCGAGTTATTGGTGATTTGATCCTGAATGCATGGACGAGGAGAGTTGACATTGCAGCAGCTGAAAGGAACTGCGTCCATTAGATATTTGCCCTCCACATTACTGCGAAGGCGGCTAATAAGAAAAGAAAATACATTTTAGAATATTCCGATTTTAGGAAGAAATGTCCGTAAGGGTTTTCAATTGTTTTCACAGTGGTACAAGATTATTTGATTTTGGGGGTCATATCACAAACCAATATTTTTTTAAGGTCCAATTTAAATGCTATTAGTATCAGAATCTAAATCAAATATAATTCCTTATTTTGACTTGGCATGTCTAACTTACTCCACCACTTCCCGTTGAGACATGTCTAGGTACCGGTTGCTGACCCACTGGATCTGAAACCAGTCTCTGTGGCCCTCATTCCCACAGCATTGGAACTGGATCTGCAGGAGATCGACAGTGCGTTTTAAGAAGCAGCGTCCGGGTGTGTCCGTGTCCTTATAGTACCGCATAGCATCACGTAGCCCCAGCATGAGTGACTCTTCCAGCTGTCCGTGCAAGCTGTAGCACATCAGGGCGCCCACGAGGACACTCAGAGTGAAGAAAAACGTACAAATTATGTATGGAAGCATGACAAGCTTCCAACGCAAGAACTTGCTAGTGTCCACACAGTCATAGCAGATCTTTCCTCCTAAAAAGTTGATTCCACAAGCTATCAATCCCACTGCAATTAGCATGTTTGGCACAGACTGAAGCTGACGTTCGGTCATTAGGTCCTGCCGTTTGTTAATCTCCACTTTCAGAAAGATTCCCAAACTAAAGAGGATGATCCCTGTTACCACAGAAACCCAGTTCAGCACCCACAGAACCTGAGCCAGTTTGTCCCTCTTGGTTTTAGTGAACCTCACTGGTAACACAGCCATATTAGATCCGTGGTAATTCCCTTAGTTTTATAGAAGCATATACTGTTGGTATTTAGACAAGTGCATAATAGGACTTATTCTTCTTAACCATCAGCTTTATGCCCTAACTTAGTGTTATTTAGTAGCTATGTCCAAACTGTAAGAATGTAGCAAATTCATTTTAAGGATTTTAATTGTGAGATGAACAGATTGTGATAAAAAGGCAAAATAAATTGGTCAGCTGAGCTTAACAAGGCCATTTAATTCACAGGTTTGTCAAAGTGGTTGAAGAGGCCATTGGTGGTGATTTCAAAAAATAGTGAAATATTTTCCACTCCAAATATTTTTGCAAATGTACACCTGAGGAAAAAAGCAACACAGTAGGTACACTGAGCAAAACCAGAACATTACATAGAGATGCAAAACTGTATAACATAAATCTGACTTGGTGAAATTATCATTGATACTATGGTAACTGTATTAATTGCAATATATTACGCTATACCAGATTCAGCAATCTTCCGATTTCGGATCAGCACATCATTACTATTTACATACATTTCCATAAAAGTATTGTAAATACTCTCCAAATGTAAAATCCAAATATTTGCAGCCATATAAGTGATAATTCTAAAAATATTCATGGTCACGATATTATAGGCTCAAAATAGCAGGCAAAACAAAGTTCACCTAGACAAACATACGCAGGCTTGTCCTCATTCAGACTTGGTGAGTAAGGATGATCCTTGAATAGGGATTGTATTAAAGAGGTATTACTCACCAGTTCATGTCTACGGCATTCATGTCTATGATATTTCACTTCATTAAAGTTGATTAGTCCCTGTATTTCCATCAGATGTCCTCAGTTTTTGTCCAACAATATGAATGCATTGTTTGTTCATAAAAGTGGACATTTGTGTAAGGGTCTGCCACAGGCTAAGCTGTGACCTCTCTCATAATTCCTTTTAATCAGTAATCAGCCCAGTTGGATTTGCCTTCTGCCATCAGCACAAATCTCACTGTGTGTGTGTGTGTGTGTGTGTGTGTGTGTGTGTGTGTGTGTGTGTGTGTGTGTGTGTGTGTGTGTGTGTGTGTGTGTGGAGAGAGAGAGAGAGAATAGAGATAGTGATAGTAAACGAGAAAGAACTATAGGACACAAGATCCTGTCTCCTATGCTGATATGTATCTTGCATGTCCCATGATTAAATACTTAAAAACCAATGCAAGAGCCAATGAGATACATTATTGACGTTCTGCCATATTTCAACTTAAAGCACAGATTATTGTTTGCAAATTAAACATTGTAATTTAAAACAGTCTATTTCTGACCTCTATATTGTATTTCAAATAAAATACCAGTATTGCATCTTTTGTAAGCTGTTCTTGTAGATGAAAAAAAAACACAATAAAGCCCCTAATGGTCACAAAAGGTCAGGTATGTAGTAGTAGGTTTTTATACTGTATTAATATGTTTGAGATATAACAAACAACGCAAATTGCTTATAAAAGTCCTACCTATCTTTTATTGAATAGGCTATGGTTTGAACTAGGCTACCTGCTGCATAATTTATTTTTTTCTAACCACAGGCATTACAACGCTTTCTGAAACATTTGTATGAATTAATGCTTTTAGAAAACTATTTAAAGTTTGTGTTGTACAGTTTTGACACTATTTTGCCTTTAAATGGCATCGGGGCTTGTGATATATTCTGCTAGGCGCCTCTTCTGCAGAGTCAAACTGCGCAGCTGCAGAGCCACAGCTCAAGGCTGGCTTGCGCCACAATCGCGATCAAAATGGCAATGGATAATTTCATATTTGCCCAATGCATCCTTTATTTTTTAGCCTTCGTATTTGGCTTCATAGCGGTAGTACCTCTCTCGGAAAACACTGATGATTTTCGGGGGAAATGTTTGCTGTTTACGCGAGGTATGTGGCAGAACGAGAACATCACGGTGTCGAAGCAGCGCTTTATCATTGAGGAATGGGGACCACAGTCATCCTGCAGTTTTATCACTGCTGTCGGCATCGCGTCACTAATCCTGTCCGCTGTCCAAGCCTGGAGACTGCTGTTCTTTATCTGTAAAGGCCACGACGAGTGAGGGGGTCATTTATTTCATATTATTGCATGTAGATCTCACTTGTACAGTATTAGACATTACTTCCAGTGATGCGGTTTGGATGCTGAGAGTGTGCATGGTTGCTGTTATGTCATACAGTACCACATATTACAGTAGCATATTCGTTTAATGTTTAGTTACATAATAAACTACAATGTAATTGTGATTTGGAAGCCTCATATTTTGCACAATATGAAGGTCTAAATAAGTTGATAGTGGCCATAACCAAGTAACGTGGCCAATATTTTACACTAGAAGTTATACAATTTGAAAATAGATTTTGAGCAGTTTGTAATAATAAAGAAATTGATAAATAATTATATTACCCAGTATTTCTATAATGTTGACATCCATTTTAGAAACCATTATTCTTTGAATAGTTCATCAAGTTCAATATTTCAGTCAGTAGTTCAACCTAAATCATGTACCCAAACCTTTATTTTAGACAAAAACAATATTCCCAAAATATCACAGCAGCCTCTTTCCAATTAAATTCTATGGTAATTTACACTTCCAAGTGTCAAAATGGACAAAGCAGCTACACAAAAATATCAACACACTAACCCATCCTTTTGCTGTATATTATATGTAATAGGATAACTTTAATGTTGTTATTTGCTAAAAAATTCCCCCCTGCCATAACTCTCAAAATGTTTCTTACATGCACTCAAAAACGTTTTCTTTAAGATATGTCATGACATGTTCAGTCGAACTATTCTTTTAAATGTATTGAGTGTTGCAGATTTTTAAGCATTCTGTCTTCTTCATGTCTTTATAACCCTACGTATGTAGCTCAATCTTCAATTCCTTCCTGAACCTGCTTATCAGCACCCTCATAGTGTTTGCAGTGTTCCTTTCCAGCACAATAGTCAGTGTGGGCTTCAATCTATGGTGTGATGCCATCACAGAAGGAGGCAGTATGCCCAGCAGCTGTGAGCATGATTGTCCGGTTTCTTCTCAGGACTTATTTTATACGTTTAATTACTGTAATTGGGTAGGCCTTTTTGGGTATGTTTCTATCAATAAAGTGTATTGAGTGTTTTGTTAAAGCTCACGTAACACACGCTGTTTCTGCATTTCTGATGTTAATCTGGAGTACCTACAGAGTAGTATGACATCCTTTATATCTCTGAAGAGTCTTTAGTTTAATCAGATTTATAAAAGAAAGATTAGCTTTACCGAATCTTTCCGATAACGTACGAAAAAATGAAGAAGGAGGAGTTACTACCGCGGCTGGAGCGAGTACGAGTCATGCAACACTATACAACACTTATAACTTATGATTCACTACATGTTCGTGTCATTTATATAATATACACGCGCCTAGCTATTTCCAACATAAGACAGAAGTCTTACTTACCACGTGTAACTCGTCATGACCTGGTTCTGAAAATTCACAGCATCAAACACACACGCAAAACTCCGCTGCTAATCCGGATAATAAACTATATCCATTGTTTCCATAAGGCTGGATGTCTTCTCCTTACCTCCAAAAACACACTTCTTGTGCCATTGTTGACTTTTGAAATTAAACAAAGCTGAGTGGCGTGATAAGCTGTTAGCAAGCTCTAGCGTCTCCCGCTGACTGACGGCTGGGCGGGTTTTCCGGGGGAAGTTTTTTTTTTTAAAATATTTTTATTATGTTCCCTGAGGTATACTTATAATATTACTAAAGTTTTTTTTTAAATCATACAAATGTAGAAAATGTATTACCATTATCCACCCTGTTTTCATCCACTGATTGAACCAGTCAGTGTGATTTGTGTCCTTCCTTCCCCATTAAAGTTCCAATGTAATCAAAACCAACAAATCTTATTTTTAATATAATATCTGTGTAAGTCTATTTTTTATTCATGCACCCTCATAAACTTCAATTAAAATCTGAAAATGTACTTCCGCCCACTTGTGGTGAACATTCTCTTCTTGGACTGGAGCATTCGTTAGCTCCGCCCCCATCCAATTGTCAGGCTGCTGCCAGTTCCATTTCTAAATGAAATGCTCTCAGCTTGTGGACAAGCACGACTACAACATTTTTACTCTTTTAACTCTTTCACCGCCAGCGTTTTATAAAAAAAAGTTACCAGTCAGGGCCAGCATTTTTCATGATTTTCACAAAAGTTTAATGACTTCCACAAAATGTTCCTCTTTAAATATATAAACAAACAATATATCAAATAAAAAACATACCCTCTGCTTTCAAAAAAAAAAAAAAAAAAACAGTTTCATCCGCCCTTCATTATTTCTATTTTTATCACCTCTCAAATATTGGTAGGGTTCTTTTAAAACACCCAATTTTGAGCAAAAAGCTGTGATAATTTCATTTTTGTTAGAGATCAGATGCAGAGCATTAAAACATACACAAAGTTCTTTCTCTTTCATGTGATGCACTACTTCCGGGTTGTATAATTTCCGCCACCTGGTGGATAATAGCGGTATTGCAGAAAGCCAGAAATTCTCGTCATTGGCAGGGAAGCGCTTTCTCTTAATTGATGAGTTAACTCGATATATATTAGCATAATATTTTTTCACAGCACAGCTACTCCATCAGATTCAGTCACTCCTCTGAATGAAGTCTAAACACCAGTGGGTAGAGCTAATGATACAATAATGTGCTGTGTCTTTTTCTGAGACAGGTCATCTAAAAATGTATTTCAAATTCAAAATTGAATTCAGCCATTTTACATGTGTTTGTTTTTTTTCTGGGAACAATTATCTATTAAAAATGCTTTTGTAATAGAAGAGGAGGTGGTTTTAAGCTAGGAAATTTGCAGGATATATTAATGATACCAAGACCTGCTATATGTCAAAAGATCAAGTAAAATTTAATTCCTAATTTCATGATCCCTTATGAGTATCAACACACTTTTGCATTACTGGAATGTAACATTTTGTCATATATGTCAGTATTGAGTATTTCATCTGGCTATACTGCTTTACCTGAATATTTATTTTGCTTGCATTTGTGAATTATCTAATGTTTGTGAATTATCTAATGTTGACCACTGTTTTTTTTAAGCTGTGAGGATCTGCAGGACACTGATCTTGAACTAGGGTTGGACAACTCTGCTTTTTATGACCAGTTTGCTATAGCACAGGTTGGTCTTCAGCACATATAAAATGCCCCCGGTCCAATAAACTTGGCCCAGTTCTTCAGCCTGTATTTTGGGTTACTGTCAAAGCTTCGTCAGGCCAACATTTACAGTTTGATGATAAACTTTTACTCTTCTAGTAACTGTGATGTTGCTCTTTTTTAGTTTGGATTGTGGGCAGCCTGGCTGACTTGGCTCAGTATCACCGTCATGGCATTTCTGAAGGTCTACCATAACTACCGTCAAGAAGATCTTGTTGACAGCTTGATCCATGAGAAAGAGTTTTTACTCGGACGTTCCTCACGACGCTGCTCTGATGTGGTAGACAGGAAAAGTGGCATGATATAAAAGACAAAACATTGATTATGCTATTGATAATCTTGTAGTGTTACAGTCTGCTGCTTCTAGACAGTTGAAGTGTTTTATAGACATAAAAATCTAATTCACACATCAGATGAGCTCAACTCAAACCTGCTCAAAATACATTTTTGAAATATCCTTTGTGACACACAATCAAAGTCAATTTTACTGTCATTTATTGCCAGCCATGTCTAACTAAATGACTCTAATGTGTTTTTAAACACATCTAGAAAAGAGGAACAAGCTTCCAATCAGTTTTCTTTTCCATTAATAATACATTAGCTGAAGAGTTAGATTGTAGAGCTCAGGTATACCACAGATACTAGTTTAAACCATTTCAGTTACAGTTTAACTATATTGACATTCTGTATGTGATCCATCTTTCTTTACATTTCCTTTCTGTCAATGGGTTAAAAACATTCCGTAGAGGTACAGTGTTGCTTTCAGCTGGTTGCCGGTGGCTTGCTGTGGATTTGAATGTATGTTATTTACTGGCAACATTAGGGGCCCTATTTTAACGATCTAACCGCATTGTCTAAAGCGCACAGCGCAACGTCTAAATGGGCGTGTCCGAATCCACTTTTGCTAATTTAACGACGGGAAAAATGGTTTGTGCGCCGAGCGCATGGTCGAAAAGGGTTGGTCCTATTTTTTTAATGAGTAATGGGAGTATTTTGGGCATAACATGCAATAAACCAATGAGGGTCTCAGCTCTCATCTCCTTTAAAAGCCTGTTGCGGTGGCGCTATGTCTAATGCCTATTTAGATGACGGACTTTGTAAACTGAAAAACTAAGTGGAGGAAGAAGATCCCCAGTTTAAGAATGATGTTAAATTACTGTGTTATTTTTCACTTGTATTGAAATTGTTATTTTTTTATTAAAACCTTTAAAACCCGTTTTCTTTTAGTCATGGAAGTAAAAAAGCAGGCTTTTAATTGCTTTAAATCCAATATCATCAAAAAGTAATTTACAAGTATGTAAGAAAAGGTTTGTACTCCAAAAAATACTTTATTTGTAACAAACAGGAGATAAAGAATTTACAAACGGCTCTCCGCACGTTTCAGCACTTGGACAGCGTCATGAGTTTTTTTTAAGCATTACTTAAAAATGTTTTTCATCTCACCATATCCACAGGTACAGAGTCATCATATACAATAAATCCGTGAGGTAGCATTTAAAAAAAAATACATTTGCAAAAACAGATGCATTTGTTTAAAGCAAAGCATTTATTTACTTACCAGGCTACAAGTGAAGCAGCTCTTTGCGCCTTCTAACGTCTCATAATTAGTCCTCATTTATGTCCAAGAGACTCAATAATAATCTTTTACATTCAATCCTTTAATCTTTCATATTTAAAAGCGTTTTTGTGCTGCTGCGCATTCATGTGTGTGATAAGCAAACCCGCGTTTTCGTCCCGTTTATAGGCGCATATTACAAATGCGCTCTTTAAAAAACAAAAAACATATTGCGCCATTGACTTTAGACCAGGTTTTTGTTGGTCAATGGCATCTATTTTAGTTGCCTCAAAATAGCAACGCGCCAACAATGCGCCTAAACACACCTCGTTTTCAGACCAAAACGCCCATAGGCGCAAAAGGGATTTGCAAATGCATTTGCTATTTAAACAACGTGGCGCTAAACGTGAAAATGATAATTGCGCAGGGTTGAAACTAGCAAAAGACACTTGTGTCGCGCAATGCACCGGGTGTATGATAGAGCCCTTAATATTTATTTAACTTTGAACAAACTCTTGCCAGTAAATAACATACATTTGGGTCTGCAGTGGGTTGCTGGCGGCCGGCTGCAGGTGGCACTGAAATTTCTATGGGATTTTTTTAACAGTTCCATTTGATGTTTCTATGTATAAAATATAACCATGTATATGACTGTGATAGTATTTTCCTAAAGGAGCTGCTATTTTAAGCCATGCTTGCATGTACATTTGTGTTATATTAAACTTAAATGAAAGTTAATTTCAGTGACATAAAGCTATCTTCATTATGACATCAAACTTCAATGAAACAGTATTCTGTAGAATGTGCTGTATTGTATACGGACAGTGATCAAATATACCATAGTACTGAAATCCACCATAGCATTAATGAGGTACTGTGGTTACTACCATGATACGTGTATAGAAAGCCATCAAATGTACCATGGTATATTTTTATAAGCGGTGTGAGACTTAAAGGAGTTTTTAATGATCGAATTTGGTTAATTTATGTTGGGTTTACTTGCTTTTATGGATAGAAAGACCTCATGAACCTTAAAGGTGATTCTATTTTAAACAACTGTTGTGCATGCTGCAATAAAGTTTGATGTATTGTATGCCTTTTTGGTGTACGCATCTTCTGTTATGTAAATGCTAATGAAACATATATAGTCTGTATATGAGTTTTATAGGTTAATATGAGCACAAGTTATGAGAATAATCTCTGTAACACTCAATCCCATGTGTTTCTCACAATAAAACATTGTATATACAGTATACCGTTTTTTTTTTTTTTTGCATATTTTTGTGGTAGGAACAAATAACAGAAACTTTCAGGTTTATAAGGTATTTATTAATTTTAATTCAAGCATTTTTTTACAGCAGCATAAACAGAACTAATAATGATAATGATACAAAACCAATGATAGAAAATTGTGTTTTATTGATCATGAATTTAATAAATGCCTAGAAATATGCATTGCTGAACAAAAAAGTGTAACATGTTTTTTTCTTGCGTTGCTTTTATTGCTTTAAAGATTTCAAATAAAACCATTGAGATTTTATATTATTACAATATAATATAAAACATATTACAATAATACAAAATATTTAATTGATTTCTGTATTTTATCCGAATTCCCCTGAAGCAGTTAATGAGATATTGTCAACAAAATTAAAACAGTTAAATGGTGACCGTATAACAAGACATTTGTTAACACATACCGATTTTAATCCTCAAGTATCTCACAGTGATTTAATGTAAGTCACAGCAGGTTTGTTAATGTACTCAAAGTGTGCACTTATCCAAAGATTAATGTTTAATGGTTATGTTTTTGAATGCCTTCTTATAGAGTCTACCAGAATGAGAATATACTACTGGCTGAATTTTCTATTTTTATATGAATGTGAGCATCACACCAGTATGTGTTAACATTCAAGACCCCTGTCATGTCAGTCACTGAAACAAAGGTATAGTTCCTCTTTATCACTTCCCTTTTAAATGCTATTTATGGGCTGTGACACAGAACGTTTAGTGATTCTGAAAAATCCTTGAAAACTTCATTGATAAGAATCAAAGCCTTTCTTGTTATTCTAAGTCTGTTTAAATACATGCAACTATTGTATAGAATGAATGAATGAATATGTAACCAATAGTTCTGTGATTGACATAGAGTATGGATGTAGTTTCATAGAAAATGCTCGCACAAAGACTAGAAAAATAGAGACAACAACTGCAGATATAAAGGAAGATTAAAAGTTAAAACGTGTGAAAGAGTAGTACAAATAAATATAGAAAAGAAAATTCGTATAAAAACAGTAAACCAAAAGAATGCATCGTTGGATTTCTACAACAATGCTAAAATTGAAACAAATATTGCGAGCGTAACAAAGCAGTCAACAATTTTAAATGGCATTCATTCTTTTGCCAGTTAATCTGGCAGTGCATGACACAAAATATGGCCAACTCATCCTTTAAACAGTTTCTATCTCTTACAGAGATGCTTTAGAAGATGGAAACATTTGTGCTTAAAGTAACAGCTTTGCCCTTAATTTAAACTCGTGTAGATACATGTTAAAGGTGTAGTCATTGTGCCAGTTCCTCTCTTTTCACATACAGTATACATTTAAATATATTCATTAACAATGTTTATTGTCCTTCTGTATATTCTGTACAGTACATGTTTGATAAGTGCATTAAATGCATATTTGTACTCTAATACTATATCTTATAATTAGTAAAATAAATATTATTGTCTTGCATTCCACTGAGACATTCAACATCAGTATATACAGCAAATGCATTAAATGCAAAATAGTAGAATAAACAAAATATTATAAAAAACAAACAAACAAAAAAGTGTACAGTGTGCACATTCTGTAGAGCTCGAGTGATTTTAGGGTCTAATAAAGTGCTGATATAACAAAAACACCTCACAGGTGTATCAAAATATTTGGGTAAACAAATGTGGGCACATATCCAAACGTGTGGTCTTGAATAAAACACGTGCCAGTGGTTCTCAAACTGGGAGTGGAAAGGAAATTTTTATGAAATATTTTATAAAGTTTAAAATACATTAATTCCTCATAATTATACCTCAGAAAATAAGGCTACTAACCATCAGCAGTACATTTTATAACTTAATATGTTTTGTTTAATTCAAATTCTAAGTTTAAATTGTTTAAGGTCATGAATTTTCTTTGTAGGGTGGGAGTGAATGGATACATCCTACAGAAGGGGTGGGGGCGCATGTTGAAAAGTTTGAGAACCACTGCCTTAAGCATTTAATTCCCTCCCTAACTGAATTTCCTCATAAACGTTTTTTTTTATGCTATAGTAGCTCTAAAACAATGATTTTAAAGCTAGTGTGGAAATAATTTTCTTGTCGAGTAAATAATTTATAACTTGTTCCTGAAATCATTACTTGGATCTTACATCAGTGCGTCTGTAAGGAACCCAAGAAAGCCCTTTTTTAGGGGGAGCTGTTTATATCAATACAAACACATGTCATATTCCTGCATACTTTCTTACACTTATTCTGTTTGATACACAGAAAGTGTGCCATTGAAATCATCCACTTTATATACAAAAAATAATGGCTTGCATTCATTTACACTGAATTATTTAAGGATGATTTAACTTTCAATGATATTCTACCAATGTATCAGTCGGGCTCCAATTCTGGTGGACAGAAATCATTCGTACTCTATTTTTATGGTTCTATACAAATTCTGAAAGTGATTAAAGTTTTCGTTAATATTCCTGCAAAGGTATTTTTGGATGGAGACAAAGAAATGCATTCCAACAGCCTATAATTGCTACAATGATAAAGCACTAGATACAGAGGTAATTTATATATATTTTGGTATAATGAGGATGTGACATTAGCTATGCCACCATAAAGGGCAAAAAATGCACACCAGGTTAATGGTGCTGAAAAGCTCATGGCCTTTAAACAACTAAAAACAACAGAATCGGATGTTAAACATCCACATAGATATTGACTGGTGCCCAGTCTAAATATAACATTAAAAATAAAGCTGTTTCTTAGTAATAAAAATCATTTTTTAAAATCTCTGTTCCATTTCTCTGTCATCCTCACCTTTTATGTTTCCTCTTAGCCACATACAGCCCCCTGTGGTTTGTTATAGTTATTGCATGGTCAGCCATATCCAGCAGGCCCAGACTATCTGCTTAAATTGCAGCAGGTACACAGCCAGCGCCGTCTGCAGCTCCTCGCAGGAACGCTGAGGTCTTCGGCGGTCTGTGCAGTACAGAACGAGACCGAGCACAGACAGCAGCAGGAAAAGGCAGGTCAGCAGGGCCAGATGCAAATTGTTCTGAGGCGTGTCATACACTGTGAAACACAAAACCCAAAAAGAGCTTGAAATGAAATTTCAGAGCTAATAATAATGAATGGGAAGTCACAAATAAACAGAAGCACAAATAATAACACAGATGTACATAATAATAGCACAATTCATGCTAGAATTCTTTTAAATAACTTGAATTAAAATGACAGAAAAACGTGTATTACATCAGGCTGCATGCAAAAAAGTATATTCACCCAATACTGCATTTCACTAATAACATTGATGTCAGTGAAAGCAATGGATACAAATTTAAATTGAAAAAATCTTAGGTCCTAAAGGTCCTAATATTCCTCCTGTATTCCTGTACAGCTCGTTAGCAGAGCAAAATGTCATGGATTTGAACCCAGGGAACACACATACTGATAAAAAATGTATACCTTGTAATGCACTGTAAGTCACTTTGGATAAAAGCATCTGCCAGATGCATAAATGTAGGTACAGATGTGTATGAACTTGTGAGGTGCAAGGTGTACTTTTTTAAAGGGTACTGCCCCAGTGACAGATAGGAACCAATTTGACAGTAAATATTAAGGTACATTTAGAAAGAAAAGTCTTTAAATGGCTAAAAATTGTAAACAAGCAGATTACAAAGTGTAGTATTATCTAGATAAACTCTTAAAACTACAGCACAATGACACTCATAAACTCTTCTGTCTTACATGCAAATAAAAAATTGTGCTTTTTCATGCATTTTAGAGAAACAGCACACTGTTCAACGCATTCACTTACCTCCCAAACAGTCATAGTATGGAATGTCTGGAAACCCACATAAACAAGTATAATAAGGTTTAGGTTTAAGTTGGTTTCATAGTGTTTGTGAATTATAAACATTTCTTGTTTGATATTTCTTGCAATAACTTTAGTAATAGTAAATGATTAAGCTTCAAAAATCCATACAGCCAACACCAATGGCGGCCAGTGACTTCTTTTTCGAGGGTGCACGATGTGAAGCTCATCAAAACATGTATATAGTTTGTAATGTGTGTGCCTCGTCATGTCAAAACAGGGATTTGGTGCCTCATGTGAAGTCATGTGCATCACACGTCATGTCAAAATACGTGCCTGCTGTAGACGCTTCGGGTTTATGATAAAAGAGACGTTCGCGATGGCCAGATACTCAATTAATCTGTGTAATCAGAGTTTAGTGTTAAGTTAGTGTATTTTGAGTATATTGTTAATGTGAGCGTCACTTTTATCATAAACCCTTTCGACGCGTGTGCAGCAGGCACGTACACTCACCTAAAGGATTATTAGGAACACCTGTTAAATTTCTCATTAATGCAATTATCTAATCAACCAATCACATGGCAGTTGCTTCAATGCATTTAGGGTTGTGGTCCTGATCAAGACAATCTCCTGAACTCTAAACTGAATGTCAGAATGGGAAAGAAAGATGTTTTAAGTAATTTTGAGCATGGCATGGTTGTTGGTACCAGACGGGCTACAGGTCTAAGTATTTCACAATCTGCTCAGTTACTGAGATTTTCACGCACAACTATTTCTAGCGTTTACAAAGAATGGTGTGAAAAGGGAAAAACATCCAGTATGCGGCAGTCCTGTGGGCAAAAAATGCCTTGTTGATGCTAGAGGTCAGAGGAGAATGGGCCGACTGATTCAAGCTGATAGAAGAGCAACTTTGACTGAAATAACCACTCAATACAACCGAGGTATGCAACAAAGCATTTGTGAAGCCACAACACGCACAACCTTGGGGCGGATGGGCTACAACAGCAGAAAACCCCCCGGGTACCACTCATCTCCACTACAAATAGGAAAAAGAGGCTATAATTTGCACAAGCTCACCAAAATTGGACAGTTGAAGACTGGAAAAATGTTGCCTGGTCTGATATGTCTCGATTTCTGTTGAGACATTCAGATGGTAGAGTCAGAATTTGGTGTAAACATAATGAGATCATGGATCCATCATGCCTTGTTACCACTGTGCAGGCTGGTGGTGGTGGTGTAATCGTGTGGGGGATGTTTTCTTGGAACATTTTAGCCCTATTGGTGCCAATTGGGCATTGTTTAAATGCCACAGCCTACCTGAGCATTGTTTCTGACCATGTCCATCCCTTTATGACCACAATGTACCCATCCTCTGAGGGTTACTTCCAGCTGGATTATGCACCATGTCACAAAGCTCAAATCATTTCAAATTGGTTTCTTGAACGTGACAATGAGTTCACTGTACTAAAATGGCCCCCACAGTCACCAGATCTCCACCTTTGAGATGTGGTAGAACGGGAGCTTCGTGCCCTCGATGTGCATCCCACAAATATCCATCAACTGCAAGATGCTATCCTATCAATATGGGCCAACATTTCTAAAGAATGCTTTCAGCACCTTGTTGAATCAAAGCCACGTAGAATTAAGGCAGTTCTGATGGCGAAAGGGGGTTAAACACAGTATTAGTATGGTGTATTTTGACATGACGCATGATGCACATAGGTTCACATGAGGAACCAAACACATATTTGACATGACGGCCCACACACGACACTCCGAACACATATTTTAAATTTGCGCTCCTCGGAAGAGAAGTCACCAGCCGCCACTGGTCAACACAACAATTTGTGTAAAAATGGAGAAAATTGGAAAGTAGATGCATTTCATGCTATGTTAATTTAATGTTAGAGAATAGTTCATCTAAGATCTCTAATAGTTCTCTTTCATTGTTGCTGGGAAAAAGCCAGAAAAATTCAGCGAGGAACAGCATGAACTTTTATTGATATTAAGTTTTGTAAAACCCGTTAACTGCAAAATTAAAGCTCTTCAGGGAAAGACAAAGTGTACCGATGCATATAAACAGAACTGAACAGACACTCTAAATTACCTTTCTTAAATTCATTAAATTTGTTGTTTTATTAACATAACAGTTTTGTTTGGCCCAGATTGCACACTTCCTCATTTGCATGTATAATTAATCTGGCAAGTAAATCACTTGGGCATGTTTGTGCATCCATGTTATGTTTTCCTGGTTTGCTTTATTGGGGATTCATTAAGCATAG